>NC_047666.1:51411796-51711796 GCF_011762505.2 Arvicanthis niloticus | reverse complement strand
TCTGTAGCCTTCAGCACAGACACAGCGGTAGCTACCCTCCGTGTTTTCACACTGCTCATTTTCTCCTGGACACACCACTGTCTCACACTCATCCACATCTGGGGGTGGAGGGAGGGGAACAGGTCAGAGTGCTGACTGCTGTGGCTCCCCCGCATAGCACCCCAGACTGCCTTTCACTCCCACGGTCTCAATGAAAATGTGCATCCTTCCTTCCCTGGCCTCATGCATATTCCAGCCCCTTTTGGCAGAAGACTCACCTAGGCACTTGGAGCCCACCTGCTGGTAGCCACGGCTGCATTTTTTGCACCGCCCTGGCCCTGCTCCCATACAGCCCAGGCAGGCCCTTGAACAATCTGAAGAAGAGAGGGCAGAGGTGAGGGGTCGCTCTGGCCTCAGGCTCTGGAGCCTGAGAAGGAAGAAGTTTGGAGGGAAAGGCACAAAGCACCATCTCCCGTCCCTCTCTTCCATTCCAGCCTCTCCCTTCGGCAGCTGACACTGACCCCGGCACTCGTAGGCTCCTTCCGTGTTCACGCAGAACTGGTCGGCTCCACAAGTGGCCTGCTCCGTGCCACATTCATCGATGTCTGTGGAGAGGGCAAAGGTTGGAAGTGTCACTTTCAAGTAAAATGAGCGCCTTCTCGCTTCCTGAGTGCTGAGACCTGAAGCAGGAGGTGGCCATGACTCAGCATCAGCCATTCAACTCATATCCAAGGGGACAGCCACAGGCAGAGGGGACCCGGGTCCCCAACAAGACAGCTTCACTGCTAACCTGAACCATCAAGACTATGAGAAGAAAATTGTGGGGAGCAGGGGGTGGGGTGGTGGGGTGGTGGTGGTGGTGGTGTGTGTGTGTGTGTGTGTGTGTGTGTGTTTTGGTGGGTTTTTGTTTTGTTTGTTTATTTGAGACAATGTTTCACTTTGTAACCTTGGCTGCCCTAGAACTCACTCTGTAGACCAGGCTGGCCTCAAACTCACCCAGATCCACCTGCCTCCCAAGTGCTCGGATTAAAAGCGTGTGCTACCACTTACCCTGCTGGGTGTGTGTATATTCAAAACATTTTCTTTAAATTTATGAGACAGGGTCTCATGCAACCCAGACTGATCTGGAACTACTGTCCCCAAGGATGACCTTGAATTCCTAATCTTCCTGGCTATACCACCCCTGAGCTAAATCCTAGGCATGCATTACTATACCTGGCTTTAAATTCTTGTCATTCTTTAAGGAAAAAAAAATTATTTATCATTTACATGTATGTATGTGTCCCAGTGTGGGTGCCCTCATGCCACAGCACACATCTGGAAGTCAGAGAACAACTTGCTGGGGTTGGTTTTCTCCTTTCAGCATGTGTGTCCCAGGGACTGAACTCCAGCCTTCAGCCTTGGCAGCAAGCACCTTTAACTGCAGAGTCATCCCACTGCTAGACTTTAAATCCCATTCTAGATTGTTGTTGGTACTTTGTTTTTTTTTAAGATTTGTTCTGCTATGCATGGTGGCAAAACCCTTTAATCCCAGCACTCGGGAGGCAGAGGCAGCTGGATCCCTGAGTTTGAGGCCAGCCTGGTCTACAGAGTGAGTTCCAGGACAGCCAGGACTACACAGAGAAACCAAGCCAAAACAAAAGACTTGGTCAAAGAAACGCCTCCTCTAAGGTACTCCTGATCCATCAGTGCCCTGCACTGAGCTGGGTGTGGACGGGAGTCTTCCACTGCGAGCAGGTCTTTCTGCTCCGTAAATGCCTAGCTTGCTGCCTTCCAGCCAGGCTGAGGGTCCCCTGTGAATGTGCTTGTGCTGGTGTAGGCAGACATATGTGTATATAGGGAATAAAGCCTGCCCCTCCCTCCCCCCCCAACCCCCTTTCCCCCCCTCCACGGCATGTTTCCCCCTTACCTACACACTTGAGGTGATGCAGGGCCCAGCCTTTCTTGCACTGCAGACAGTGGGATTCCTCAGGTCCTGTGCAGCGGGCACAGGGACCAAAACACGCTGGGTAAAAAGCAGACAGTGTGAGGATGGGCAGGCAGCTCTCCCGCTCTCCCAGCTCACACCACAGCTTTTAGCTACCTACCGGAACATACCAGATGGCTGCTGTTGCGCTCCGCCTCAAAGTAGCCAAGGCCACACTGGCCACAGGCCTCGCCCCCATAGCCGGCTTGGCAGTCACAGTGCCCGCTGCCCCCTCGAGTCCCTTCCCCTTCACACTGCCCGTAGCCACCGCAGGGCCTCTCTGTGCCCCCAGGACATGCTGTGGGCAGACATCAATTGGGTGAGATCTTATACACAACTTTGTCATCCAAGAGACTATTTTCTATGTGGTCCTAAATATTTTTTAAAAGAAAATTTAATTTTATTATTTACACAGAAGCTATATGAAATAGCCTATTGTAAAACAACTGGGTAAACTGTTTTTATTTGCCTAATTTTTTCTTTTTTGAGAGAGGGTCTCACATATGTAGCTCCAGCTGGTCTGGAACTTGGTAAACAGACCAGGCTGGCCTCAAACTCAGTTATTCTCCATACACACACACAGAGGCACACACAGGCACACAAGCACACAAACACAGAGTGTTTGTGTGTTTGTGCTTGAGACATAATCTTTAGAAAGTCCAGAGAATTTATGTGAATAGACTGAAAATCCTCCTGCCTCAGCCTCCTAAATGCTAGCATTATAGGCCCATACCTCCACATCTTTTCTTAAGACTAAATCCATCATTCCAGCAACTAACCCTTACCTTGTTTACAGGAGAAAGAGCTCTAGTGAGGACTAGGAGCTTGGCGTGGTGGCACGTGGCTGCAATCCCAGCACTCAGAATGCTAACTCAGGATTATTACAAGTTCAAAGCCTGGGCATAAATTAATTAGGACAGGACTGTACCAAGTTCAGCTCTTGGCTAGGTATTGTGGAGGTGGAGAGATGGGGACAATGGGGGCTTCAGAGCATGTGCCCGCCCCTTCCCAGCCTGACCAGACATGTGAATGAAGGAGGCAGAGGTGAGGGTAACATTTATTTAATAACAATTACAGCCACACTGCACCTGGCTCAGGCTTTCCCTGTGCTTTGCTTTTTTTTTTTTTTCCCCCAGCCTGACCCAGGCCAGAGCAGAAGTCTGGAGATGTTAAGGGAACAAGCTGTACTCACCCAGCCAGGCCTAGCTTCCTGGCCTCAGCAGTCTCCTCCCACTCCCAAAGAGGACCAAGAAAGACTCACGCAGGCAGGAGGGTCCAAAGGTGCCAGGGGGGCAGCAGAGCTTCAGGGAATCCGAACAGAGCCACTGGAATAGGTCCGGGGCTTCTTGCTGCCTGTGAGGAATGGGGCAGAAAGGGAGAGGTTGCTGACACTTCGGGAGGCTGCCTACTCCTATTCTCCCTGAATCTGGAATTCTGCTCAACTTGGGCATATGTCCCAGGAACCCCTTGACCAAGGCCCTCTGGACAGAGGAGTAAACAGACCCAGAGAGTGGGCCTGGTACCCAGGAGCAAGTCCTCAGATGTAGATTTGGAAAGGCTCCAAACTAAGCTGCCATGCAACTGTTTCTTGGCCAAGTCAAAACCAAGGGCCTGTCTGTAACCCCCTCCCACCCCTCACCTGTGGAACCACCAGGTTTCCACCAGCTCCTCGCTCAGCTCTAGCAGGCGGTGGCACTCGAAGTCTGACTTGCTGCACACGCCCTCCAGCACCTCCACCAGGCGGGTCTCACTGAGCAGACAGGACAGGGATGATAAGAACATAGTCCACCCACCAGGTCCTCAGGTTGCTCTCCACCTCCCCCCGTATGTGACAATATCAAGGAAGGGGCAATGGAGCATTAATGGGAATCAGACAGACCTAGGTCAGAAGCTAGATGTGTGATTTGGGCAAGTCATTAGGCCTTCTTGGTTTTGTTTCTCGCCTCTGGCCCTTGGTTGTAATCAGGTTCCCACTATGTCACCCGGGATGGCCTAGAACTCTCCTGCCTCTACATTCCACTGTGCACCACCATGTTGGGCACGCTTCTGTTTGTTTGTTTGTTTGTTTGTTTAAATCTGTCAAATAGAAACAGTTAACACCTCTGCAGGTGAATCCTGAGTCCTCAGTTCCTGAATCGGACCTGGGATAGCAGAGATGGCTGTGCCAGGAAGACAGGACTGAAATTACACCATGGGCTGGGAGTGGGTAGCTCAGAGGTCGAAAGAGGATCCTCACACCTCATGCAAATATATGATCTATCAAGTGTTGGCAAGGATGTAGAAAGACCGGAATCCCTTCTGCACTGCAAGTGGGCATGCAAGATGTCGCAATCAGCTAAAAGGAGCCACCATGACGCAGCAATTCCTCTCCTGGGCACATACACAAAGCAAATGGAAAACAGGTGTTCCAACCTTGTACACAAATGCTCACAGCTGCAGTGTTCATAACGAGCAAAAGGCAGACAACAACTCAACTGTCCACTAACCAATGAAAGAAACTGCAGCATGTCCGTTCAAGGGGAAATTATTCAGCCATAAAAGGAATGAAGCAATGTGCTGCACATACCGCACAATAGGACTGAGCTGTGGACACATTACACTGAGTGAAAGAAGCCAGACATAAAAGGCTGCATGACGAAGGATGTCAAAGGAATCAGATAACCCACACAGGTCTCTGCGTGATGAGGGCATATTAGAGTTGCCAGGAGCTTGCAGGAAGGTGAGCATGAGCTGCTTATGGGTAGAAGATTTCTTTTTGGGTAATGAATATATTTTAAAGCCAAAAGTGGTGACATATATCTGTGATCCCAGCATTTTGGAGGCGGAGGCAGGAGGATCACTGAGTTAGAGGCCAGCCTGAACTATATAAGAAAAGTGGGTCAAAACAAAAAGTTAAAAGTGAGAAAGTTCTGGAAGTGGACAGAGGTAGTTATATAGCAATGAGAATGTACTAAGTGTCCCATAGGTGGTTTTTTTTTTCCCTTTTCTTTTTTCTTTTTTTGGCCATGTGGCCTAGACAGGCCTTGAGTGTGCTATGTAGCCGTGTACAACTTTAACCTGCTTCCACCTCCCAAGTACTAGAATTACAGACGTGCACCACCGTGCCTGGTTTTATTAGGTGCTAGGGAAGGAGTCCAGAGCACTGCGCATGTGAGAAAAACAATCTAACAGTTCAATTTCTAGCCTCTTATGTTCTTTTATGTGTATTTCTTTTTTAAAGATTTATTTTATTTATATGAGTACACTGTAGCTGTCTTCAGACACACCAGGAGAGGGCATCAGATCCCATTACAGAGGGTTGTGAGCCACCATGTGGTTGCTGGGAATTGAACTGAGGTCCTCTGGAAGAGCAGTCAGTGCTCTTAACCACTAAGCCATCTCTCCAGCCCCCTTTTATGTGTATTTTACAATTTAAGAAATTAATATATAAACAAGGTGAGGTAGCTCACCCTTGTAATCTCATCACTTGGGAAGTACAGGCAGGAAGATCAGGAGTTCAAGGTCATCCTCAACTATATATCAAGCTGGATGGCTGCCTGGTCTATATGAGATCATATCTCAAAACCGGAAATTTTTTTATTACATAAAATATGATGTGGGGGCTAGGGAGATGACCCACTCTGTAAAGTGACTCCGGAACATGTGTGAAGATCTGAGCTCAGACTTCCAGTACCCATGTAAAAGCCAAGTGTGGCAAGTTGCCTTAACTCTAGCCATGTGTGCGGGGATGTGGGGAGTGTCAAAGACAGGCAGATCCCTGTCTCCAGTCTGGCAGAATAGCCAAGTTAGTGAGCTCCAGATTCAGGGAGAGAACCAAGGTGGAACAGCCAGGCATGGTGGTGCACACAGTTCCAACACTCAGGAGGCAGAGGCAGGAAGATCTCTGAGTTCGAGGCCAGTCTGGTCTACAGATTGAGTTCCAGGACAGCCAGGGCTACACAGAGAAACCTTGTCTGAAAAATAAATAAATGGAAGAGACTTGGAGTCAACATACTTTGAGCAAATATATGCACGTGCGCCTCGACACACACAAACATGTACACACACACATATATAACATAAAAATAAGTTTAATTATACTATAATCTCAAAAAATAAGAGAATTAAAAGTATTAAAAATAAACATGATTTATCATATTATGTATCTAAAGGGTCTGACACAGTGGGATACTAGAGGAGCTAAGTTAGCCAAACCAAACAAGAGGAGAAAGGAAAGACGAAATTGGGGATCACTAAGATGGCTCAAGAGGTCCAGGCACTCACACCAAGACTGAGCCCGAGAGCCTGAGTTCGATCCCTAGGACTCAAGCGGGGGAGAAGAAGTGACTCCTGAAAGCTGTGCACATGTGTCCACAATCACACACACACAGAAAAAACAAATGACAAGAAGTTAAGAAGAAGCCAAGTGTGATGGTACACACTTGTAGTCCCAGCGCTGTGGAGGTAAAGAGAGGCAGATGTCTGTGAGTTCAGGGCCAGCCATGACATCTAGTAAGACCTAGTATCAAAAGTGGAAAATGTATGTAATAAAATAAAACTTTTAAAGGGAAAGACAGAAGAACCCAGAAGCCATTATACAGCAGAAGTGTTCTTGGTACTACAGTCCGAGGGAAAGGAAGGGCTGGAGTTACAGGACAATAAGCTTTCCTCCCTCATGGGAACCGTCATCCAACCCTTTACCACAGTACCAGGGATCAGGTACGGGAGCTGTAGCACAACCCTAGCAAACTAGAAAACTGCAAGACCCCACCAGTGGCCTGACTCCGACTCTTCACCGCCCCTCCTTCGGTGTCACCTTGACAAGCTGGAGGGGCCTCTTCAATTCCTGTCTCTAGGCCTACCTCTCCCTCCCTCAAGCTCCAAGTATGTTGACTCCAAGTCTACCATGTTCCGAGGCCTGGCCTGACCCCACCCCTGGCCATGGCCTCTCTGCAGTCAGAAAACACCTGCACACCTCACCCGGTCGCCGGGTGTCTGTAGTACTCTCTCTCGTGCCCCATAAGGAATCTATCATGTCAGCTGATGATCTCCAAAGTATGCTCCGATTTCAACTAGTGCTCACTGTATGCTCCACTGGATGTCTTGCTAGTCTGTGCTGCCTTTATACTTAGACTAAAGGAGCCCCCCTCCCGCATCCCCTAGCTGCTTTCCCCACTCTCTCCATGCTGCCCTGGCTTCCTGTACTTTGTGAGTGTGAGTGATCTCTTCACTTAAGACCAGAGGTTGGAGAGATGGCTCAGCAATTATTCAGTTCCCACCATGGACATAATGGCTCCCAACTGCCTATAACTCCAGTTCAGGAAATCCGGTGCCCTCTTCTGGCCTCCCATTCAGGACATCTAAACTCTCCAGAGCCTTCTGCTCACTCCACTCCAGACACCTTCTGGAGAAACCTAAGGTCAGCCCTGCTACTGTCCAAATGAACCATCCTGAACACCTCCCACCCACCCACCCACCCACATTCTTCTTCTTCACCTGGTAGGTAGTGTGTACTGTCTGTGTCTACTCTACTAAAAAGCAAGTTTCACGAAGATGGGGCTTGGTTTCCTTATTTGCTGTTCTGCCAGTGTTCGGGATTTGGGGAGTAAAATGCTTCTGCAGAGAATCTATTCCAACCATCAGCAGGAACCAAGAGTTGGGGTATATGCCCACCCCCCCATCTTACCTGTCTTTGTACTTGGACAACTTCTCCTCCTCCCAGGCAGTGTTCCCACCACCAAAGTTGTCCCGGATAGTTCTCTCCAGGCCCTGGAGATGGAGGAAATTAGGAATATCTAAGTACAGAGCAGGACACATTCATTTTAGGGTTTTTGTTTGTTTGGTTTTTTTTGTGTTGTTGTTTTCAAAACAAGGTTTCTCTGTGCAGCCCTGGCTGTCCTGGAACTTGCTCTATAGATCAGGCTGGCCTTGAACTCAGAAATCCAACTGCCTTTGCCTCTCGAGTGCTGGACTAAAGGAGTGTGCCACCACACCCGGCCTAAAATTCTAACATTTCATTATTTTATGTTACTGACCAGGAAACTGAAGCACTGTGAAGCACATTACCCAAGGGCCATACAGTTAAAGCAAGCAACCTATACAGGGACTAGAGACCATGCAGATTTGCACAGAGAGCTCCCTGCTAATGGGCCCCTCCCTCGAGGCTATTAGTGCACCCACCTTGTTGAAGCTGTCCACCAGTGCCCGGCAGGTATGACATGGATGGGGCTCAGCTCGGGGAGAAGAATGGGGAGGAGGAGAGGGTTGGAGCCAGACAGGTCCTGGGAGGCTCAGAAACAGGCTCAAACACCAGAGCAGAGATGGGACCAGGCCCCTTAAGGGCTGTGGAGCCATCTTTTCCCAGGCTGGGGACGTGCAGATAGAGGGCAGGGTTCACTGGAGAAGACAGGCTGTAAGGAGAAAAGCGAGGACTTGGTTCTGAGGTGCCTTGGGGCTCAGAGCCCCAGACCTACGTAATTACAAAACGAGGATGAATTGGGGTACTGGAAGCAGAGGCGCTGGAAGGGGGGAAAGAGCCTAATCTACAATTCCAGCAGAGAAATTATTTCTCCGTTACCGTAGGGGGAAGTGGCCGGGATCGCTGGCAAAAGAATAGGCGTCAGCCCATTGTTTTAGGGTCTCAGTAAGTTATTAGGGGCCAGAAATAGAAAGAGAGGGTTAGATCCCAAAATATTTCGAGAGAAAGGCGGATGGGCGGTCCTGGGGGAGGAGCCCGGATCCGGATATGAAGAGAAGGGGTCAAGTTCAGAGCCTCTTTGGGAGACGGAGGTACGGCCTGGAACAGGAGGATCTAAACCCAGCTAGACCTTAGAGGAGGAAGAGGAGGAAAAAATCCCCGCCCCCGCCCCGGGCGCTGTGGGCCGAGCCTACTCAACGCCACTGCCTTCGTAAAAAGTACACCCTTCTCCAACGCCGCAGTCCAGAGGGCGGGGCCTTCTCTCAGCCAATGATGGAAAGCCATGTGCCATTGCGTCACCTTACACTAACCAACCAGAAGCGGCTCTGGGCTGCACCTGTCCGGGCTTTAAAGGGCCGCGGGGTTAAAGGCTCTGCTCGCGGAACCTCGGAACAGAGACACGAGGGCTACTGGGTTAGGAATACTGCTTCGGCCTTTATTCGCGTTCAGGTCCGGGTCCCAGGTCCCATTCCTCACAGTAACCCGGGGCTTCCGAGCTGGAAGTACAGTTGTCCAAGGCGGACAGCAGCGCCTGGGCCACTCGTTCCACCCTGTCGGCGGGTCGCCCCGGGGATCGGGAGCGGCCTCTTTGCAGTGCATCCAGGAAGGCCGGCAGCTGCGAAGGCAGGGAGAAGAGCGGCGCGACGCGGAACAGGGCGGGCACAGAGTCTGGGTGCAGCAGCCCGTCGAAGTAGACACCGACGTAGCGGCCGGTCACCCGGCCTTGCAGAAAATCGGGCAGCACGCAGCTGAGCCAGGCAGCAAGGGCGTCATGCGGCCCGAACCCCACCGTCTGGAGCTGCAGCCACTGCTGACACTGCTCCACGGCCGCGGGCGAGAAGAGAAGAATTACCACGCCATCCTCCTGCAGGGTCCGGCGCCGCTGCTGGTGGAACCAGGCCAGGGCTCCGTGCGCGCTCACCTCGCGGCGGCTCCACAGGTCCACGGCCACGCTCAGTGGCATCTGGCTCAACGCAGACGCCAGCGCACCCACCAGACGCTCGTAGCCCGCTCCGTCGGCAGAGTGGAGGAGCAGGGCCCTGCGGGCGCCAGGGGCCACTACAGGGATAGCGGAGCCCGTGAGGGTGAGCCCAGACCTGCCTTCCCTCCACCCAGTAGAACCCAGCGCCACCGTTTAAGGATGTCCCAGGGAAGCACTCACCTTTCCTGCGGTCCTTTTTTAGAAGGAGGAAGAAGAAAAGCGCCGCAGCCAAGAGTAGGCAGGCCAGCCACACTAGGACCCAGCGCTTGTGGATGTCTGAAATAGACAGGGAAAAATAATGGGCTAGTTAGAAACCTTGTATCTTTCACTCCACCTTACGGAGGAGAAAAAAAAAAAATGAGTCTATAGACATGAAGTGATCTGCCCCAAAGTCACAAGTGTCAGAGCAGGCGCACTGAAAGAACTCCACGTGTCTGACCTGCCTCAGTTCTCATGCCTGTAAATAGGGATAACGGCAACAAGTGCATAGGGTTGCATATAAAACACTTAACAGTGCCAGGCCTTGTAAGTATGCAGATGTCAGCTGATATTGCCCCTTAAGCCTAGGGTTGCAGGCCCTTAATTTTGCTGCCTTGTATGACTGCAATAGCCCCCATCTTTCTGCCTTCAGTCCACTCTATGGGGAGCCGCAAAGATCTGTTTAAAATCGGTTTATTCTGGCCATTGAGGAAACAGGTGTTGCTGGGGACATAGAATCCTGCATCCCTATTGGGCCTCCCATCTTCCCTCTAGCCACACTGACAGCTTTGGAAACTCTCAGAAATGTACTCCACAGTCTTTTTTTTAAAAAAATGCAGTTTGACTCCTTTCAACTAGCTCAGACTTCACAGTGCATCTAGGACCTTTCCCTGAACCCTTCCATCTAGACCAGGTCCCAGGGCTCATTCACTGCACGGAACCCCTTACGTCGGCTCAGTGCTTCCACCTAGCCTGTAACTATTACTGTAAGATCCATCCCACTTACAAACATTCAACAGCTCATATATGGCTAGATTTCTGTTGGTGTGAGCAGGTTCTGTCTTTTTAGGGATGCTGGGATCCCTGAAAGTGTGTTTTCATCCTTGTCCCTCCCCCTCCCCACTTCCCACCCTAGAGGAGCACACATGCCATAGAGCTTGTATGAAGGTCAGAGGACAACTCAAGAGAGTCCATTCATGTGGGTCCCAGGGAGCTCTCGTTTTTCAGATTTGGTGGCAAATGCCTTTACCAGCTGAACCATCTTTCTCCCCCTCTGTGGTTTTTGAATGGATAAAGGAATCCTGCTATGACTTATTTGAGCCTGGCAAAGCATCACATATGTGGTCCCTGTCAGAGTCAGCTGCTGGCACACAGGAAGAACAGTTCCTCTCATACTCACACTTGTCCATTGGGCAGGCCCATAGTGATCCCAGGTCACTCTCATTCCACAGCTGTAAGACACAAACACAGTCCCCTGCTTGATGTTCAACAGCTAATCATTTCTGGCCAGCTTATTCAAATTCCTAGCCTCAGCTATGCATATTTCCTTGCCCAGAGCAGGCTGCTGCAAATACCTCTGCTTTTGCCCAAACTCTTCCTCGAAGCTCTTTCTAGAACCTAACACTGACTGAGGGTGTGTATCGTTTAACTGGGCTCTAGTCAGAGTGAGCACCTGAGGGCAGGAATGATATATCTTACCCTTTACCTACCCAGGCTAGACAAAGAGCAAGCAGCATATGTAGGCACCAGGGCAAGTTCTGTCACCAACTCACCTGCATACACTGGTGTGACCGGAAGTCTTGCAGCAACTGCTCTCCGAGGCGAGCAGCTCTCTGTCAAATCAAAGGGGGGTTTGGGGGGGGGGGACTGTCACGTGGGGCAGCATGTAAGGTGCTGCAGTAGAGCAGAGCTGTTTGTCAAGAGGAGCTAAGAGACTTATGAAGCCAGACACTGAGAAGGGATATGTGGATATGTGCATGCGCGCGCGCGCGCGCGCACACACACACACACACACACACACACACACACACACACACACACACTGTATTCTCAGAGAGCAGTACTGGCCCTGGCAGAGAATGACAGAATAAGGTAAGGTGGGATATAGCAACTGAGAATGAAAGTAAGAATACAAGGCCATGCTTCAGATGAAGCTGGAAGCATCTGGAAAAACGGTTCCTTGGTCCTCACCGTGGAGGCCATACTGGGCAGTGGTGTACAGCCACTGGGTTCCAAGGCACAGACTGATGTGTTGTTTAGGCCACTTTTCATCTCCACTAACAGCATATCATCCTTGAAGGGCCCCAAGGAGTCTGGGAGGAGGGAGAGGCCACTCTAGTAAGACCTACTTGGGAGTTGCCACTTGCCTTCCTCCCATTCCCTGCCCTTTACCCCCAGGAGCCAGCTCCTCCACGGTTTGTCCCATTGCGGTGGCCCTGTCCCGGCCACCCTCAAGCCCCACTCACCAGCCCACAAGCACTCTTGCAGCTGAACCTTCTCCCAGGTGCTCACCTGCTTAGAAGGAGCCAGAGTTAGGAGCACTAGGAAAAGCAAGGGCCAGGAAGTCCAATAGGGAGGGTGCAGGCAAGAGGAGGCCCATCAGGCCGACTCTGCCCTCTGGACCTGGGGTTAGGCAGAGCTGAGTTCAGGCTGCAGGATTTAAGAGTCACCCATCTCTCAGACCAGGCTTTGGGAGGATGCCTGTGCTGACAGAACTTACCACCTTACAGCTGTCTTAGGCACTTAAAATGGCTATTTCCTCCACATCTGACACCTCAGAGAGGAGACTCTCACCCTCACCCAGTCACCCACTGAAAATCACAGCCTCCATTCCTTCACCTCCTACCATAGCATGTGACTTCACTTTAACGCGTATCCTTAAGGCACTCTGTTCACTTTCCTAGAGGAGAAGTAGGTTCTGTGAGGGTAGGGACATTTACTGGCTCTGGTCACTGACAGATCAAGCTCAAAGTGGCTAGCACATAGTAGATACTCAACATTTGTTTTTGAAACAGTATCAGGCTGTAGCCTAGGCTGGCGTGGTACTCACTGCATAGGTCAGGCCAAGTGGCCTCAAACTCAGGGGAGCACACATATCCTCCTGCCTCAGCGTCCCAAGTGCTAGGAATATAGGCATGAACCTTCGTATCCAGCTAAATCTTGAATGAATGTTTTTGTTTTTTAATTTAAAAATATTCTAATTTTTATGATTAATGTGTCCGTGTATGGTGAGTGTGTTTGGGCACATAGTTCCAAGGAACGTGTATGTATGGAGGCTGTAGATTAGGGAGGAGAATCAGTGCAGGGCCCCACCCTCAGCTCAGTGCTTTGTCATCACTGTTCTGACCTGGACACAGAGGTTGGGGTGGTCTTTCACCGACAGGAACTCTTGTGGCTCCTGAGAGAAGCAGAGGATGAGTGAGGTCATGAAGGGAGGCTCTGGGGTCCCAGTGAGGTCATGAAGGGAGGCTCTGGGGTCCCACACACTCTCTCCAACATTTGAGCTCACTTACATTCACAGTGACGTTCTCCTGGAGCATTGGTGGCACAAGTGGCTGGCAGGGACTCTGGTCTGGTGCCTGCCAGCACAGTGCCACTTTGGCCAGCAGAGAGCAAGGCGCATCTAGTTGCCATCTCCCTGGGGACAGCACCCGCAGCCTGGCTATGTGCCAAAGGTTCCTGTGTGCACGGGGATCTGCAGCAGAGGGCCAGGGTCACTAATCATCCACCTTCCCATACCCCCTGCCTTAGGAGATTTGCTCACCTTTCCGGAAGGGGCAGAAGCTGGTCCGCTCAGCATCATCTGGCTCCAGGGCCCACACCTAGGAAACAAAAAAGGGGCTCTACTGGGCCAACTGTCCATGAGCATTTGCCAGACCCTCTGCTGGGTACTAGGACATGGTTACTGAGGCAGGTTTCATAAGCACTCACCAGGCTTCTCACTCCTTACAGATTTTCTCTGCAAACACTGCAATATACATCTTCTCTCAACTATTGGGACATTGTTTTTGGTTGCTCTTTGTGGTTGTTTTGGAGACAAAGTCTCACTATATAGCCCTGTCTGGTTGGAACTCACAGAGATTCACTTGCCTCTGCTTCCTGAGTGCTGGGATTAAAAGCATGCACTATGACACCTGGCTTTTTGCTCAACTTTTAATGAGTGCCTACTATGTGTGTTATCAGTATGAGATACACAAGGAGCCTTAGATTATTAACTTTGATTCATTTCACAAGCATTTTGTGAATATGTACTATGTATCAAATACTGTGCTGGATTTTTTTAGAGAACCTACTATGTGCTTAAACTTATGCCATGAGAAAACATATTAATTTATTCATCAAACGTTTGAGAGTAGTGGGCATGGGACATGGTGATACAGAGAGTTAAGTTGCAGCCAACACTTCCTGAACATGTGCCCTGTGTCTCACCACTGTTTGGCACTGGGGATTTGTTCATCTCTGCAGTCAGCAATGCGTACCTACTGTTTACCAGGCTCTGTCCAGGGCTCTGTCTGAGCACCCACTGTATACCAGGCTCTGTCCAGGGCTCTGGCAAAGTTACTATATTTGAATGAGATATGCTTTGCTTTCCTTCAAAGAAGTCACAGGCTCAGTAGGGATGAAACATGTAAATGTTAGTCAGTTATCCACTTCCTATTCATGGAGCATCTTATGTACACAAAAACGAAATTAGACAGAATCCAAAGGTTAGAGGCAGTGGCACATGGGGAAAAAAAGGCAGAAAGACAAGGGGGATTCAGAACAAGGGAAGGCCAGGATACTGGAGAAGCTTTGGTAATGAGGTGATGTGAGCTGGGAAGATTTGGCTACGTGGAAGAGGTGAGGGAACGGGCTGAGCAAAGGCAGGTTGGATGAGGCTTGGTGAACAGCTGGGCTGGATATAACAAACTTCTCATAAAGGAGAACTTAGGAGAAAGTCTACTGGTAAAGGTTCCATGGGTGGTGGGGGAAGACAGGAAGGCAATGGGAAGGGAGGGAGGAGGTGGAGGTTATTGACAGCTCAAAAGGGATTAGAGAGGCCCAAAAGGAACTGAAGATGGAGAGAACAGAAAGGATGAGGGGCTCGAATGCCAGAGGTCGAGTGATGACTGATGTGCAATCAGAGGGCGAGGTCGCTGATAACATACTCAATCTAGATGTGGCAGCCTTCTTTACAGCGGCCCTACAGTGGGACAGTTTATCCAGGTTACAGATAAGAAGCCGGCTCGGAGAGTAGTGTCTTGTCCCAGGTCACACAGCTAGTAAAGGCAAGATGGACTGACACTCCTTTAAGTACATAGCATGTGTCCTATCCTTCCTAGGACCACAAAGGGGAAACAGAGGATCAGGGGAAGGCTTCAAGGAAGAAGTGACATCTGGGTAGGCCATGAGCCATAGGGAACAGTCCTGTGGATGGAGTATCAGGAGGAGGATTCTGGACACATAACAAGCAGAAGGCACAGGACAGCAAGAGCAACAACACAGACAGCCACCTAAACGGACCGTGCTCTCCATCTCAGAGTATGGAGGACAGTGGTCCCAGGAGATTGGAGGCCATCCCTCCATGCCTCCCTAGCCCATCTCCCATGTACAGTTGAATTCTGCTCCTACCTGAATGCAGAGGCAGGGAACCAGGTCTGTGTGGTTTAAAGTAATGTTCTGAGGTCCAGTCTGTGGGATGAGCAGACCGAAGTGAATCAAGAGAAGCTAAGGAGGGGAAGTGGGGATGCCCCAATCCAAGGAACCAGGCAGACAGAACCTCCCCCTGACAGGGTCCTCTGCTTTGGGCGTGTCCCCTTTGACAGTTTGCCTACATCCTTAGCATGGGCATGGTATGGTCCATGTTCAGGGTGAACATGGACCTAGAAAAGAAGCCTCGCCGGGCGGTGGTGGCGCATGCCTTTAATCCCAGAACTTGGGAGGCAGAGGCAGGCGGATTTCTGAGTTCGAGGCCAGTCTGGTCTACCGAGTGAGTTCCAGGACAGCCAGGGCTACACAGAGAAACCCTGTCTCAAAAAAAACAAAACAAAAAACAAAATAAAAGAAGCCTCACCAGGTTTTTGTACCACAGGTGTTTGAGACCCTGGACCCGATCCAAGTACACTAAGAGGCCGAAGTCCTGCTCCTCAGAGACGTCCAGTATCAGAAGAACATTGTCACCATCTGCAGACACATTGAGCCAGGGCAGGGCTAGTGGAAAAAGCAGAGAGAGACAGGGAAGTTCAGACTCCCTTCACCCCCTCTGCACAATAAGCCTGGGCCATACTCACCAACTGCCCCATTAGAGATTCCATCAACCCCCTGGAAGGATTTGGACCAGGAAGCCCTTGGAGGACAGACTGTATCCCCTGTATCCCCATCTCAGACTGGGCTTTTTGCCATCTCAGCCACAAGCCCACAGAGGCTCCAACTTGCACCTTGGGGACAGCTCCTCTTCTTCTGCAGCCAGTAGAATCCTGCTACCGCCTTAATGCAAATCACTTTCCCTAGACTCCCCTATGCCCCCACATAGTAATCCTAGTATAAGCTAGTCTTTACAACAGCTTGCATGACCTTAACCAGGCTAGCTTCTGAGACCTATCAAACTTAATATGTTAGTATCTCTGTCTTGAATACTTTGCTGCAAACACACGAGTTGCCTTCACATTCCTTAAGCACAGTTGGCCTTGCTCCTGCCCCAGGGCCTTTGCACAGGCTGTTCTCTTCCTATGGAACTCTGTCTCTCAAATGCAGGGCTCTTTCTTCATATCTTTCATTACAGTGAGGCTGTCTCGCTGCTGGAACTCCCAGCCTTCCCATCCCTCCCTCTTGAATTTTCTCCAAAACTCGTCACCATCTAATATACTGTAGATTCTACATCCCCAGGGGTTACTCAGTCTTCCCTCAACCCTTTTCTAATCCCAACTCCCATTTCATAAAGACAGGAAGCTTTATCAGGTCTGCTTATCAATTTACTTCTAGTCTAGAACTCTGTCTGGTATGGAGTAATTACTCAGTCAGCCCTTGTTGAATAAGGAAGGTGGTCACCACTGAGTGATAAGATGAGATGCTTGGTGTGTGTTTTCAAAGCTCTGGTGTCTAGTGATCTGTATACAGAGGCCAGAGAGGGATGCTAAAAAGAAAATGGAGTTGAAAAGAGAAGAAAGGAGACTATTTAATAGTTTAAAACCTGCTGCACATTTTCCGCCTTCACTGTGTGCTAGCTGTAGAAGTCATTAAACACTAACACAATGGAGCCAGATGTGGCAAAGCACACCTGCAACCCGGGCTGCTTGGGAAGGAAGCTGAGGCAGGAAGATAGCCAGCTCGAGCCCAGCGTGGACAACGTAGCAAGGACCTGTCAAAACCAAAACAGCAAAACAAGACAAAAACAGCGTAACTACACAATCACTTCACCAAACTAGACATTAAAACCAGTGCGCATTGCTGGACATGATGGTGCACACTCAATTCCAGCCCTTAGAAGGCAGAGGCAGGTGGTTTAAGTGAGTATGAGACTAACCTGGTCTTTATAGTGCCAGAGCTACACAGTGAGACCCTGTCTAAATAAATAAATAAATAAATAAATAAATAAATAAATAAATAAATAATATTGCACTTATAACTTTTTAAGATATATGCTATACATGCATGAGAAATTTTCTTTAAAAGAAAATAGAAAACAAAAGTAACATCAGAATCTTTTCTTTTTTGGTTCCTATTTCAGGTTTAATAACATTTCCACTCTGGACTATCAGGAAAGGTACCAGAATCTTAACAGTGCTTTGAGCCACTAGGTGTCCCTGGTATTGATGAACACTTGTTATAGCTCCAGTGCCTGGCATACATGAAGTAATTACCACAGTTCGTGTGGAACAAGCGAATGAGTGAACAATAGAATATGTCCTGTGACTTTTGGAACCCGGCATCTCTGAGCTGATGACAACCCCAAGCATCCGGTTGTGTAACTCCAGACCCGCTCCTCCCTCCATCCAGCCCACTGTCCCTAGCCCTCCCTACCCCAGCAGCTCTGGATGCTGTCCCGGACTTCAAGACCCCTGCAGTCTGGGGAGAAATCACAGAAAAACCTCCAGTGGGGATGAGGACCAAGGGAAGAAGGGAAACAATCCAACCCATGGGGAGATACTGAGAGGGGCTGCCTGTCCCCTGAAGACCACCCATGTTTACACAGGGCACAGAGCACCTATCCCAGGGGCTAGAAGCACAAGAAACTGACTAAGGAGGGTGCCAACTTAGAACCCTGCCTGAAAATGATGGGACCAGAAAGATGGGGACTGGCCAAAGGGACCACAGACTGGGGAACCAGGACTTTGGGGTGACTTACCAGGCAGCTGCTGTGTGAGGTTGAGCTCTTTCTGGTACCTGGGCTTTGTGTAGGACCAGATTTGTACCTCAGCCCCAAGACCAGCCTTGAAACAGTCAAATACTGCAGAACCCTATGAGGAGAGGGTGGTAGATGGCTGGAGGTGGGGGGTGGGGGGGTTCAGTATCCAGGCCAAGATCGTGGGTTCATGTGAATAGACATCACTCTGCTCACTCACTGGCCCCATTTCCAGCCAATGACTGCACTTATTCTATCTAGCTTGAAATCTGTCACTACAGTTTCCTTCTTTTGAACAGGTCCCCAGTTCTAAAGCAAGTATCTCCTATAGCTGTATTGGCAGGCCTGGGGTTAACCAGGCTATCTGAGTTGCTGCCTCCACCTGCTGTCATAGACCACTTGACCAGAGGGAAGCAGATCAGATAGATACTCCAGTGTGAACCTGGAGCGTCCCCGGCAGGCACACTTCAGTGGTGCTCATGGCTGCTTTGTGTCGTAAACTAGGCAGATTAAGAAAAATTATGTACATGTGTTGCTTACACACATGCCTCTGTGTGTTTGTGTGTGGGGGGGGGGCAGGGAGGGGGTTGCCAGGAATCAAACCTAAGGCATTGAGAATGTTAGGCAAGAACTCTACCACTACCCTACACTCCCAGGTCTTTGTTCTTAGAGTCATCAAAAGTTTCAAAGGACACTTCGTGAAGTGTCATTATAAATAGCCAATAAGCATGTATGATGGTTTGTATACGCCAGGGAGTGGCACTATTAGAAGGTGTGGCCCTGTTGGAGTGGGTGTGGCCTTGCTGGAGTAGGTGTGTCACTGTGGGCGTGGGCTTCAAGACCCTCATCCTAGCTGCCAGGAAGTGAAGATGTAGAACTCTCAGCTGTGCCTGCACCATGCCTGCCTGGATGCTGCCATTTTCCTGCCTTGATGATAATGGACTGAACCTCTGAACCTGTAAGCCAGCTCCAATTAAATGTCCTTATAAGACCTGCCTTGGTCATCATGTCCGTTCACAGCAGTAAAACCCAAACTAAGACAGTATGTAAAAAGTGTCTGTCAGTCACCAGGGGTATACAAATTAAAGCTGTAATAAACACCAAACATAGTGGCATAGACCTGCAGTGTTAGCATTTAGGAGGATGAGGTAGGACTACCTAGCAAGATTACCTAGACTATCCAGCAAGATTCTGTCTAATAAAAACAATTAGCTCGGCAGCAAACTATTGCTTAGCATATATAAAACCCGTGCTTCATCCCCAGCATGCCCCTCCCCCACACTCATACACACAAACCAACAACAGAAACACTAGCACTGAGCTGCCTAGATGCTTAGTAGATAAAGTGCTGCCACCAAGTCTGACAACCTGAGTTCAATCCCCAGGACCCTGACGGTAAAAAGGGGAAACTGACTCCGTAACTTGTCTCTGCCCTCCATACGAACCCCCTAGTACACACACACACACACACAGAAAGAGAGAGAGAGAAAAAATGTAATTTAGAAATATAAATACCACCACCACATACACGCACACACAAATCCCCAGGTATAAACATGACATACATAGCAGAATGGTTAAAATTTAAAACTTTAAATGCCAAGTGTTGGCAGAGATAGAAGTAACTGGAAGCCTTTTTTGAGAGTATGAAATAAGATTGCCCCAGAAAACTGCTTAGTGATTTCTCACCAAGTCACACGTGAGTCAGGAGTGTCCTTACCCTCATTTTATAGACAGAAAAAAAGCACCACAAAAAGCTGAGAGAGCTCACTGTTCAGATCAGACCCAAGACTTAAAGAGACAGCGAACAAGATTGTTTTGGGAATCTGGGATTCCGGAGGTGGCTGTTCTCATCAGGGGGAGTACTTGACATACCACGGAATGACCAGGCTGCACCAGGTCAGCAGGCACCTGGACCTCCAGCAGGGCACAGCGGGCAATGGGGTAGGCCTGGAAGGAGAGCACCACCTGGGCCTGGAGAGAGGCTGTGAGCAACAAGCAGGGGTCAGCCAGGCCATGGGCCACGGGCAATACCCTGACTAGAAGCAGTAGTAGCAGTCGGACCCTGACTAGAAGCTGGCTCCTCACCATTCCTAGATTCCTGGAGTTCGGAATCAGACTTTCCAGCTTCTTCAGGCTCTTCCCAGTGCCCTGCAAGAAGCAGAGAAGAGAGCAAAGCCCAAGTCAGCCACCTGCTCTGGGCTGGTTCAGGCTTAGATTCCCTTGCAGAGATGCCACGGCTGATAAGCAGAGGCCTGGGGAGAGAGGCTGGCCTGGGGGTACCTGGACCAGTATCTTAAACATTGAAGATGCCCCCAGAGCCTGCAATCCTCATGCCTTCCCCAGGCAGGCTCATGTGTGCACTCAGTCACGGGCTTCCTCACTCACCATGCACAGACAACTGCACAACCACACGGACACAGAGGGCGCAGTCTGTCTCCTGTGGACACCTCAGTACCAGCTCCGTCTGCAGGCGGGTAGGCACCAGCACAGGGCCTGGGGCAGACTCGATGCTTCCTGGCAGGCAGAGCACGTCACCATCTGGGTGTGAAGGGTGGAGTGGGAGCTGAAGCTGGTTTGGTTTCTGACACCTCCAGAGGGCAGGGGAGCTTGGCCTTTCAGACTGAGAGTGAACAGTTGCTTCCTTTCAGCCTGGAAGCCATTCTTCTAACGTAGCAATACTTACCCCAGAGGTGGCAGGAGAGGCCCTGGGAAGGAAGGAAAAGTCAGTTCACACCCTTAAATGTATGCAAGCACCTTTCCTTGCTTGATAGCCCCTCTCCCCTGCCTATCTCCTTCCGGGAGCTCCCTATCCTAAGCTCGCCCTGAAGGAAAGACTAATTCTTGTCCCCTTTCCATCTTCTCTTCCCCCATCAGCACCAGACAGACCAGACAGGGCAGTTCTGATAGAGGCAGTGACAGGGAGCCAGACTAGGGTTGTGATGAGGCAGAGACTGAACTCTGAGCCTTTCCCAGCCTCCCAAAGTCCCAGACTCACTAGAGAGCAGCGTGCAGTGTCCTGAGGCTCCATGAGTTTCTCCAGAGAAACGACCACAGGGCTTCGACCCAGTGCCAAGGACAGGAGGAACCAGGACACAGGCATCTTCCAGGTGCCACACGGCACCCAGGCCTGAGGCCCCGTCCTGCCCCCCCAAGGGGGGGCAGACCCCTTGCCCCTGCTGACAATCAGCCCCGTGTCCCTGGGAGAGAGCAAGGGCTAGAATTCCTCTCAAGCCATGCTTTCCCACTCCAGTGGGCCTGGACTCCCGGCCCAGTTTCAGCTGGAGTGCTTTCGATTTGACTCCCAGCAGGCAGTAGCTGTTCCCGCCCCGCCCTGTCCCGTCCCTCCCACCAACTCCAGGCTCAGGAGCCAGCAGCTTTGGACTTGGGTGGTGGCCTCTCTTCCTTCTCCTCCTCTACTTCGGCTGGCACCTGGCTGGGAGGAGCACTGGGAAGGCAGCACAGCTGGAGTCACTACCGAGTAAAGGCATTCCTTACCCTGGATCTCACCCAAAACAAAGGTTCTGATCGATCTGATCGGGAAGACCCCAGGCTTGTGGCATCCTGGGTGTTTCCACTTCCTGGTGTTTCCACTTCCTGTATGACCCTAGGATCCTGAGGTCCACTGGGTCTCCTCTATACTTAGGTTCTTCAAGTACTTCCCTCAGTGACAGTGACCCTCGTGAAACAGGAGCTCTGAAGACAGTGAGCTGTGCCAAAGGACACCAGAAAGTGAGCTCCCCACTGCCTGGCCAGGGTTCAAGGGAGCCGGAGGGGCAGTCAGGCCTGGGAGAGCCAGTACTCCGCAGAGGTTCTGTACTGCTGGGACTAGAGGGGTGGGGATGGGCATGCAGCCTAGCTGACCTTCGGCTCTTGGAAGAATAGCGAGGAGAGGATCCAGGATGCATTGGGTCCTCCTTGCCTTTCAAGGCAGTGCTAGTGGGAATGAAACCACAGATGACAGTATGAATGAAAGGACTTGAGCTGGTGAGCTGTTCTAGAACAAGCCCAGGGCAGGCTTCCTGACAGGCCCGGGCACACAAGAGCAGCACACTGGTCCTTAGTGTGTCTATGATGTTTGCTTTTATTCATCTTTCTAGACGATAGAAACCCTCTCTCTCACCAATTGTGGTGATGTAGGCCTCTAATCCCAGCACTCAGGAGCCAGAGGCAGGTGGATCTCTTTGTTCCAGGCCATGAAGGGCTACACAGTGGGATTCAGTCTCAAAGAAACAAACAAAAAAATCAAACTATCTCTTGAGGGGGCCTCCCTCTGGGAAAGGGCAAGGGACCCCTGGCTTACAGGGCGGTTTCTCTCAACTCTGTGGAGCAGAACTCCTTTCAAGAGCTTGACACATGGGCCCTGCTTTGCAACCGTGGCCTAGCTGTCCAGCCTGGACTAGCGCATATGGTGCAGATGGCTGTCTTTTTGCAGTTTTGAGAAGAAATGGAAAAATCGCCCCTCCTTCTCAGAAAGGGCTGAGGACCTACCAGGAAAGCCCAACTTCCTCTCAGGGACTATGAGAGGAGCAAATGCGGGAGGGAGGCTTGTCAAACGTGGGACCTGAGTTGAGTCTTACACGGTTTGGAGGGCAAGAAGCACCCCCAAGGAGTACATGTTTGAGGCCTCGTTCTGGAGTTGCTGCTGTTGCTTCATAGTCTACAGACAACTGAAACTACAGGGACTATTGGTTGGGCCTTGATAGTCATCTTTGGCGGCCTCGAGTTCCAGCAGGTGACACAGCTCCAGGCGGCTCTTCAAACACCGCTTAGCCCCAAGGTGACTCCAACTGGTGGCTAGGGTGGCAGGCCGAGCATCCAGCGCTCGAAGCAGGCGCGGCAGGTCACGAAGCAGGCGGTAGCGCGGCAGAGAGCGCAGCGGCCGGGGGATGTCACCTTTGGGGCAGAGGCGACTGAAGTAGGCAAGCAGCAGCCGGCTTGGAGCAGCGCACAGCAGGGTGCGAAGGGAGGCAGCCTGCGGGTCGCCGCTGCAGGCGGTGCTGGGGCCCGCACAGTTCCACAGGAGCAGCACCGTGCCCTGCTCCCGTGCCACGCGCTCCCGCGCTGCCCAGAGCCATGGCAGTGGTCCAATGCGTGCTACGTGCGTCCCTTCCCAAAGATCCACGATCACGTCGCGTCCACCACCCAGCGCGGTCCGCAGCAGTTCGGCCAGAGCTCCCACCAGGCGGCGCTGTGCCTCTGAGTCCGCTGCGTGTAGGAGTAAAACTGGCCTTGTTCGACCTGAGCCTGGGGACCCGAGCAACAGCTGAGTAGGGTAAGGGGCGCCTGGGGGCCAAAGGGGGGGGGGATGGTGATGACAGTCAGCCCAGCCCTGCCCTTGGGGCCTCTGGCCTATACTCTAGGGTGCCCTGTATGCACAATGTGTCCTTTATCCGTTTGGAAGTCAATCCCCCAAACTACTGAGGAAAACGAGAAGGTTCTAATGCACAACAGGCTGGATAGTAAACAATCCCCTCGCCCCCAACACCGCCTCTTGCAGCTGGATGGGTGGTGGTACACATACAAACTGCACCCACAGCCCTTTGCCCTGCCTTAACCATTCCTTTCCACTAGGGGGCCTAAGAATAGCAGCCTGTGCTTTGGCCCTCGCTTGGTCAAAAGGTGCTGGGACCATCTGAATCTCCTACGACCAAAGGTGAGTTTACCTGGCAGTAGGCGCCGGCAGAGGAGGACCAGAACTACACCCAGTAGAGTGGTGAGACCCAGTAGTGCCAGGATCACGAGCCCGAGGTGTCTATGGGAGACTGAATCAAGCAGGTGAAGGCAAGCCATCTATCTCCTGAGTGCCCATGCTCCCTCCGTCCTCTCCCCTAAGAACTCACCATCAGGACACAAGAGGTGCTTCCAGGCAAACTGGACATCTGACCTCCACACCTGAGGACACAGGGCCCCGACTCATGTGAGCCAGATTACCCCTCCCTCCCAGGGAGGGAGTCCCCACCGGCTTGGGAATTCCTGCAGCTCTAGTTTTGTGTCTAGTACAATTGCCAGTGAGACCATAGGTGCTCCCACATCTGGCCTGGGCTGGAAAGCACAGACCAGCTGAAATAGTCGGCCAGCAATGAGGGCTGGGCCTTGTCACCACACCTCACTGTGGACATGCAAGACCAGGTTCTCTCTCTTTTTTATGGGAAGGCAAAATATAAGTGATTTGTTTGTTTGCTTTGTTTCTAACATAGCATATAACTAGTGACGGCTAATTCCAGTTTAAAACACTGAGCAAACCAAACACTTTCGTGGACTCTGTGCTAGGGGGTCTGTGAGGAGTAAGGGTAGGATTTCTTACCAGGATGCAGCTCCCCTGTCTCAAGAAGGGAATGATGAGGACTAGAGTCACTGGGACTGAGCCCTGGGTCTGTAGGGACAAAGAGTAGAATGGCTGTCCCCATACATCAAATCTGATGGTGTCTCTCCCGCCTCCATCCTGCCTTCTTAAAGGCCAGTGACACCTCCAGACAGCTTCCCCAACCACCCCAACTACCACTGATTTCCCCCAGATATCAGTTGCTGTGGCTGAGCTAACACACACACACGCACACGTACACGCGCACACGCACACGCACACACACGCGCACACAGAGTACCATCCTGAGGAAGAAGGGAGACACAGCCGTTGTCTGTGTCCTGCAGCATGTACGCATCACTTCACCCCTACACAACTGAAGAGGCGTCTTGTCCACTGAGAAAAATGAGCTGTGGAGGCTTGACTGCTGCCTTTCTAGTTCTAGGTTTGTGACCTTTCTGTGGACTTGGATGATATCTCCTCCCTCCCCAGCCTCAGATTCTGTGTTTGCAGATGGGAGGGGCAATAATCTTTACTGGGTTACTGGGAGCATCAAATGGGAATCTGCATATGGAAACTTTAATAAACGGATATATAATTGTTATGTATATAACATACGTATATAGATATATACACACGAATATATATTAAGCTAAGATATATGTATGTATTTATATACATGGCTAAGAAGAGGCCAAAGCCTGTTCTGTGTGTTCTTTTTTGTTGTTGTTGTTTTGTTTTGTTTTTTTGAGACAGGGTTTCTCTGTGTAGCCCTGGCTGTCCTGGAACTCACTCTGTAGACCAGGCTGGCCTCAAACTCAGAAATCCACCTGCCTCTGCCTCCCAAGTGCTGGGATTAAAGGTGTGCACCACCACTGCCCAGCTGTGTGTTCTTCTTATACCTCCTGGTGCATAATGCAGGGTGAGCAGATTGCCGTCTGTCTGCAGATAAGTGTGGCTCCACTCTGTGTCCCCCAAGTTAGTTACAAGGCTGATCAGCCAACCCCACCCTTTAGGAGCACCACCTCCCTTCTACTCTGCACCCCTCACATGCTTGACTCGTCTCAAGGCAACTGTCAGGCCGGTAGATACTCCGATCGTAAGTGTTTGCTACCCTCTGTCTGTTTGGGAGCCCATAAGGCTCAAAGCGATAACCAGGCTGCAAGGGGGCCTTCAAGAGAGAACTGTGCGTAGAGACGCGGCATGCTTGGCCAGCTTATTGCTGTGCTTTTGTGAGTAAATCTGACTGTGGTTTTAAAATCAGACACAGACACACAGAACAAAGTCATCTAGTCAACCTATCCTTAACCTACATGATGGAGCTGCACCAGTGCCTTGTAGAGGCATGAGTCCTGGGAGAAGACAGCTGGGGTAAGGGGTCAATATACAGTGCAGAGCTGAGAAAATGACCCAGTGGGTGCACTGACTATGCAAACAAGAGCACTTGAATTTAAACTCTAAGCACCCATAGTTTTAAAAAAGAAAGAGCTCGGTGGCAATGGTGCACACCTTTAATCCAGCACTTGGGAAGCAGAGGCAGGCAGATCTCTGAGTCTACAGATTGAGTTCCAAGACGCCCGGGGCTACAAAGAGAAACCTGCCTGAGGGTGAGGGGGTGGGCATCCAGGCATGGCTATATATTCATGCAACCCCAGCATTGGGGGTCAGAGATGGGTGAATCCCAGGACTTCACTGGGCTGCCAATGTAGCTGAAAACAGCAAACTCCAAGTTCAGTGAGAGACCTTGTCTCAAAGGGATAAGGTAGAGATGAATAGAAGACCCCTGGTCTCTTTGTTTACACCCACAGGTTCGCACCTACACATGTATATGCATACACCATATACACAGTATGGCAGTGGCTTCAATGGACTGGAGAGTAGCTGAAGAAGGAAGTGCCAGCATCTGGAAACTATTCTCTCTCTAAACTGAGGCACTGAAAGGCTCAGAAACTCTCTTGTGAAAAACCCCACAGATTGACAGAGGGCCAGTAAGCCAAGGCTGATCAATATCTATGACAGATGACAGATTGAGGGCCTTTTGGCCTCCACCCACGCAGGGTCTGCCTCACTGAAGTAACAGGGAGGTTAAGAATATGCATGGCCAGCCAGACAGTGGCGCACGCCTTTAATCCCAGCACTTGGGAGGCAGAGGCAGGTAGATTTCTGAGTTTGGGCCAGCCTGATCTACAGAGTGAGTTTCAGGACAGCCAGGGCTACACAGAGAAACCCTGTCTTGAAAAACAAACAAACAAACAAGAATATGCATTGGCATTGGCCAAGAAAACCTGGTGGGAAGCAAACCTTAGGTAGGCCATACCTGGCTGATGCTGTACACAGGAGGCATGGAGGTACCCATCCCCAAACCTGGGTTACTCCAGGCAGCACTGAAGGTAGCATACGTCCTCAAAGAAAAGTGAAGAGTCAGCTGTTGGGCCTGGGTATCCATGCTCACAGTCCAGGATGGGAGAGAGCCTGTTTGTGGGAAGTGATCACAGCTGGATTGTTCTGGACCTGGAGGTCACAGGTGAGCAGGGATGAGATGTGGGAGAAGGGATTCCTTATTGACTCACCACTCTGGCGGGGACATTCAACATGGCTGCTGTTTTCAAAAGAAAACTGAGAAACACAGGCATGGCAGGTCAGCAGAATTCAGTTCCATCCCTCCCCCCACTGCCAGCCCCCTGCCCAGTGTTGTACCTTAAAGCAGAGCTGGGGGTGCAAGTCCACATTCTCCAGGATATACCACTGTTGGGAGAGGGGAGTTAGTCAGGGAGAAGGTCCCTGGGCCCTGACCCTCCCCACCTCAGTCTTGGAGGGAGGTGGCTGCCCTTACTCCTTCTGACTCCTGTGCTGTGGCATTGGGAAGGGTTTCGCAGGGTGTGAGTGGGTCCTGCCTCCAGCAGAGGGAGGCCTCCAGTTTCAGTGGGCAGCGGAGTGTCAGAGCCATGACCATCTGATTGTGCTGGCTGTAGTCAGTGAAGCGGATTGACTTCCAGAAGTCCAAGCCATCTGGGAGGTGGCAGGTCCAAGGCTGAGGCTATAGGCTAGCTGAGGCTCCGCCTCCCCACCCCCACTCCAGGGCACCAGGAGAAAATCCCAAAGTTGCAGCACAACTCCTGCTCACAGGTGCTCAGCAGCCAAGCATGCCTCCACTCTCCCTACCCACCTTTCTACCCAGACTTCTTGCGTTTACCTTTCCATCCTGGGTCTCCACACTGTATTCAAAACACCCTGGACTCAGAATCTGTGCAGGCTCCTCCCAGAATCTAAACATCTTCCCTGACTCTTCTTTCTAATAACACCTATCCATTTCCTGAGCTCAGCTCAGGTGTGGGCACCTCCGAGACCCTCTCTGCTCACAATAGTGTCTTGGGCTTTTTTCCTGAGCCAATGCCCTGTAGACAGCCCTTGAAGATAACCCTGCCTGGGTACTAGGCTTTGCATTACCTGTATCTGAGTGCTCTTTATCTCAAGGTTGGTGCTGTGCACACAGCACTCTAGATAATACCAGCCACTTCCCCATGAAATAGTTTCTTCAAGCCTCATCAACAGTTTGGGATTTTACTGATGAAGGAAAGCGGGGGTCTGGGGATAATCCATGGCAGAGCTGGGAAGTGAGCCTGGGTCTCTAGTTGGTCCTCTCCCACATCACTCTCTGGGTGGCCCTCCTCCATTCATAACGCTCAGCACTTAGGGAGCTCATCTCAGGTTGATGTCAAGACACTGCCCACCCCAAAGAAATGTAAGAAATGTGCTCATGCTGTTCTCTCTCTCTCTCTCTCTCTCTCTCTGTGTGTGTGTGTGTGTGTGTGTGTCACACACACACAGAGAGAGAGAGAGAGAGAGAGAGAGAGAGAGAGAGAGAGAGAGAAGAGAAGAGAAGAGAAGAGAATCCGGATTAATGCAACACTCACAAGCTTCAGGCCAGCTCTGGAAGGGACACTTTTTGTGCCTCACAGTGTCCTCTTGCAGGTAGAAGGCCTGGGGAGATGAAGCATAGACAACGTCAAGGAAATGGCTTCTCGAACATCGTCAGTTCTGGCTCTAGCTCACAACTGTAATGTACCCTGAGCCTTAGGACAATAGCCAGGGAGCCCTGTGGAGTAAGGGGAAGGGTTAGGGCTCTAGAGCATAGGAGAGAGCAGTGAATAAGGCAGTCTCCTCTGCTCTCCAAAGAGAACTGTACCCAGCAACAAAGAACTCTTGCAGACCACATTCCTCAATTTTAGGCTTTGTTTTTTGCTTTTTGTTTTTTTTTTTTTTTGAGACAGGGTTTCTCTGTGTAACCCTGACTGTCCTGGAACTCACTCTGTAGACCAGGCTGGCCTGGAACTCAGAAATCCACCTGCCTCTGCCTCCCAAGTACTGGGATTAAAGGCCACCACTGCCTGGCAATTTTAGGCTTTCCCTACCCACATTCTGGGCTTTCCCACCATACCCAGTGCCCTATTATTCCTCATCCTGGACTCCCTGAGCGTCTACCTGCTGTCATCTCTGGCAGTTTCTTGTCTCCCTGGGTCTCTATCCTTCTTTCAGGTCTCCTCTTCCCCTAATGGTGCCCAAAACATCTTTATCTTAAGACTTACAAGGAGACATGGAGGATTACAATGGAGGGCTAGAGAAAGCGTGGCTTTGAGAGGAATATGCAACCTTGGCTCTCAAGAACATCCAGGCGGGGCTGAGGTGGAACTGCCTAGGACCCTTCTACCTCTGAGAGTCTGTGGCTCACAGCCCAGCAGCAGTTTCCTAAGCATCCCTGGTCTTTTTGGAGTTTCTCTTTAGTGCTGTAGGGCTTGTGATATCTCTCCATCCATCTCTAGTCCTTTACAAATTGATTTACTGAAGATGTGGCTAAGCAAAGAGCCATGGTTAGCCCAAATCCCCATTTTCTCACCTCTATGCACATACAGGGAAGAAGGAATTCATAAGGCAGGTCTACAGTGTGGCCCCCAGACACAATTTTCTGTTGATAAAACCACAAAGGAAGAGAGAAAGAGATGCCTAAGACAAAGCATGTGCATTGTAGGCAAAGTAGGAGGAAGCTAAGACCTTGGACAATATGCTTTATTTTTCCTACTATATAAAACTTACTTCTTTTTCTCATAAGATCTTGATTCTATACTCTGGCCATTTGCTTGAGGTATTTTATGAGGAGTGGGGGTAGGGGAAGGAATACACAGCTCTTGAGTTCCAGTTATATGCCATGTCGAGTGGTAGAAGCATCAGCTCTACCAAAGGCTAGCATCACCATGAAGTTAGAAGGCATAGCCACTGAGGACAAGAAGAGAATGAAGGACTCCAGAATATGGTTTCAGTCTTTGCTTGTGATGCTCAGTTATGCTCAGCGGCATCTGTGATGACTGGAGTTTGACGTGGGCTGCTAGGACCTGGCCTGGGAGATTAGGGGACATAATTTTCTGAGGGCTAGACAAAAGGTACGAGAGAAGAGTGCCAAGACACAAATGACCATTTTGTCAGATTACCAGGGGAACCACCTCTTGAGGAAATAACAAAGCTTTTGTTATTGTTTTTCTTAAGACAGGGGCTCATGTATCCCAAGCTGACCCCAGACTCACTTTATCTCCAAGCCTAACCTTAAACTCCTGATCCTCCTACCTCTACCTCCCACTCCATTTGTACAATGCCAGCAATCATGCATGGTCTCTTTATACCATGCTCATTTCTTTCTGGTCTCTCCTCTCAAATAACATAGCCCACACCTTTTCTGTCTAGTCAAATTAAAGTCTTAATACTATATACCTCATGTTATAAGTTTTGAGCAATTACTTTCTCTCTCCAGGCCTTAGACTCCTCCATTTGCTCAGGAATTGTGTGATCTGTTTCTTTATAGGGCAAGGCACTACATACCTGGGTATCAAAAGGACTACTCATATCTTCACATTCCAGTGCCCACTGGTAACAAAGGCGCACACTGGCCTCTGGGCCTGGAGGAATAGTCACCCGAATAGCCTGTACCTCGGGCAGCAAATCAAAGGAGAATTCAAGTCCTAGGAAGAAGGAAGACTTGTTGACCCTGGCTCAGGTAAGGCTGAAACCATCTCCGGTCACCCATCATGCCTACCTCCATGCTTTTGTGACCCTGCTTCAGGGAGATGTTCTATTCCTTTTGCAGCTGAAGGCTGGGTCCTTTTGGTGCGCAGGCCTCTGTGGGAGATGGCTGGGAAGAGGATGGAAATGTGGTGGCTTTCCTGAGAGGGGGAAGAACTGTCTAGCAGCTTCCTCTGCAAGCAGAGAACAAAGTGGTATTAAGCCAGGAGTCAGGAAGTCTGCCTTTTAGTTCTGCCTTGGAACTTGAGAGACCACAGGCAAATTGCTCAAGTTCTTTTGGCCTCAGTTTTCCTTGCTGTGTAATGTTTACATTTTCAAACTCTCTTTTGTAGCTGAAGAACAAAGTAAGGGGCAAAAAAGAAAGGGGTTGGAACCATAGGGTAGAGCCATAAATTACAGGGTACCTGGAAGGATGCTGGTGTCTTGTGCCTCCAGTAGACTTCAAATTTATGAAGACTTTTAGATTTCCTCACCAAGAGAGGGAACCAGCCCCACTGAAGGCCTGTAGGAGGGAGATACACTTCTTATCTGGGTATTCATGGCCTCTGTCCTTGCTGAGACTTGATCCAATATTGGATCATTATAAATCAAGGAAAGCAATGATATCCAGCTTCTTTGGTGGCAAAAATTATGATTCAGTAAAAAAGTATTAAGGCTCAGAGAACACAGAAGAAAGGGTGGAAAGAATGTAAGAACCAGAAGAGGAGGAGGAGGACTCTGAAGTCTTCTAGACACGCAGTGGCGTTTGTGCACAAGATCTGTGCAAGATTGAGCCAGCAAGATCAGTCAATACCCAGTAGGCAGCCCCACTGATTGGACTCAGTGAGTTATGAAACAACAGAGCAAGGCATGATTTTATACTTGTATCAAGAAGCAGAGACAGGCAGAGCTCTTGACTTTGAGGCCAGCCTGGTCTACTTTGCAAGTTCCAGGTGAGTCAGGACTATACAGTAAGCCTCTGTCTCAAAAAGTGGAGGGATACGTGTGTGTGTGGAGAGATGAGTGAGCAGGTCAGAACACTTGCTGTTCTTAGAGGATCCAGAATTGGTTCCCAGCACCCACATGGTGGCTCACAACTATCTATAACTCCAGTGCCAGGGGAATCTGATGCTTCCATGGGCACTACATGTAACATATATATATATATATATATATATATATATATATATATATATATATACACACACACAGGAAAATATTCTTACACAAAATATAACTGCTTCTTTTTAAAGATATGAGTGTGGGACAGGGATGCTTGGGAGTTATTCAGGGGAAGTGGGAGGGAGGAATTGTAGGTGGGTTTGATCAAGATAGGTTGTATGCATGTATGATATTTCTAAACAATAAGTAAAAGGTGTTTTGTTTCTTTTTTAAAATTTAGGTTTATAGCCAGGCAGTGGTGGTGCATGCCTTTAATCCCAGCACTTGGGAGGCAGAGGCAGGCAGATTTCTGAGTTCGAGGCCAGCCTGGTCTATAGAGTGAGTTCCAGGATAGCCAGGGCTACACAGAGAAACCCTGTCTTGAAAAAACCTTTAAAAAAAATTAGGTTGATTTATTTTATTTTACATGTATGTATGTTTTGTCTGCACATATGTATGTGTACCATGTGCATGCCTGGTGTCTCCTGAGATCAGAAGAAGACATTGGACTCCCTGGAACAACAGAGTTAGAGATAAGCCACCATGTAGGTGCAGGGAATTGAATCTAGAACCTCTGGAAGAGCACAAGTGTTTATAACAATTGAGCCATCTCTCCAGCCCCAATAAGACATTTAAACATAAGTAAAACAATTTAAAAATTCTTAAGTAGAGAAAAATATATATATACACACCTTCCACAAAGGTAGGTATTCACTGTAGCATAACTTTGTTTTGTTTTTTTGGTTTTTTGGTTTTTTGAGACACAGTTTCTCTGTGTACCTTTGGCTGTCCTGGAACTAACTCTATAGATCAGGTTAACATTGAACACAGATATCCTCCTGCCTCTGCATCCCAAGTGCTGGCCTGTGCCACCATTGCCTAGCTGTAGCATGATTTCTGTCCCTCCCCCCCCCCTTTTTCTTTTGAGACACGGTTTCTCAGTGTGACCAGCCTTGGCTGTTGTGGACTCACTTTGTAGACTAGGCTAGCCTCAAACTCATGCAAATTCGCTTACCTCTCTCTCCTGAGTGCTGGGATTAAAGGCATGGAAACATCATTTCTAATGATAAAATTTGTTACCCCTAAACATTTTGTGATTCTATGTTTAATTATGCACATGTGTGTGTGCCTGTGTACCTGTGTATAGGTATGTGCGAATGAACACAGGAGCACCAAGAGGTCAAAAACATCAGGTTCCCTGGAGCTGGAGCTGTGTGCCTGGGTGCTGGGAAGTGAACTCAAGTTTTCTGCAAGAACATCAAGTCTTCTTAATCACTGAGCCATCTCTCTATCCCCTTATAACTGCAACTTTTAAAGTGTGTGTTCAGTGTGTACTAAGTGAGTCGATGGAACAGCAGAGTAAAATGATCCCACTTTACAGATGCAAAGTAACAACAGCAGGTCCATAGAACACACTGTTAGGATCGGTACCCTTTGTGGAGATGGCACCTCCACAATGATACAGTTGTCACATAAGTGCTTGTTGTGATGTGCTGTTTTAGGATGTTCTAAGTCCCTGTTGAGGTTAACAAGACAAAAACCCGTTCCAATATAACAACTGGCACTGTGTCAGCCCATGTACTGACCCTTCAACTGTCCCCAATCCACACCTCCACTTTGAGTGGCTCAAAGCTGCTTTTCCTACCTGAAGAACGTGACACCAGACACAGCCACAAACAGTAAGACCAGTGCCAAGGCTTTGTGGCTAGGACGGTAGGGCAGGGGCTTTGAGCAGAACATCCTGTGTCAGAGAAAGGAAAGTCAGCACAGAGACACATGGTTGTAAGCCCACTGCTTAGGAAGCTGAGACAGGAGGATTAAAGGATGGAGGCTTTGGTATTACATAGTAAGACCCTGTCTCAAGACAAAACCAAAAAGAAACAGTAGGGTCTAAGGAGGTCCCTCCTACCTCCTCCCAATGGACTTAGGGCTGAGCTGTGACATGTCTTTCAAGCATGATCTTGAGAACGTTATTAGACCCAGGTGCCAGACTGCTCATCCATCAAGAGGGTTTGTCTTGAGCAATAGAATGCATCAGGGAAAGCTTGGCAGAGTTGAATGTACCATAAAGTATAAAAGAGTATATAGTTCCTAATAGAGTGGAGGCCAGTGATAGGAAGAGCCACTTGTGTGGAGTGCCTGGAGATTAGCCATGTCGCTCATTTCATCCTCCCCATTGGCTGGAAGCAACACTGCCCTCATCCTCCAGTCATTTCTCTTCCACTCTGGTGCTCAGAAGCCAAGGTCAGAAGATGGAAGAGTGGAGAACTCTGCCTACGCATTTATAGAATCTGAGGAATCTAGACTAGTCCGTACTTTCTCACTGATATCAGACTACTCCCTGGGTTGTGAACCAAAACTGCCAAGGATGGCTCACTGGGTCCGGGAAGAACAGGACAGGAAATAAGACTTACCAGCATAACGTTTATCCTGAAGATACGGGGCCCAGAAGGGAAAAGAACGGAGAGAGGCATCATTAGAAGGGAGCCGAGTAAGGTGCATTCTCCCTGATCTCTGCATCAAATCATCCGGTTCTGAGACCCTCAGCTCACAGTCTGTCCAGCCAGCTGTTTTTCTCTCAGTCCCACCCTGCCAAGGACCTCAGTTCACCAGAACCTTAGCAACCCTTTCAAGACCACATAGAGGACACACACGGAGGCTGCCACTAGAGCACAGGATTTCAGAGGTAGGAAAGGGCAGGAAAGAAGGGTTCTAGTCTGTGCCAAGCGAGTGCCCCTTCACTTAGCACCAGGACCTTACCACACGGCAGGCCAGTAGACAGTGGCTGGTCCAACGTGGCAGGCAGGAGCAGGCAATCTGAGCAGACACAACGAGGCTGAGCAGTAGGGGGAGAGACAGGAGCAAGGCTGCCAGTCTGAGGCTCCCCATGAGCTTCTATAGGATCAGGACACAGAGACCATGCCTTTCCTGTCTGCAAGAGAGCAGCAGGGCCTGGCCCTGGAGCTGTGAGGAACACACTGTACCAGCAGGCGCTCTCACCTGACCCTGCCTTGGATCCACCCTGCCCCAAAGCTCCTCCTTGATCCTAACCAGCAGGCTTGGTCACATTCCTTCTCCTGAGCCAGGGTACTGAGGAACACTTGCTTGTTCTGTAGAAAGCCTTACTGCCCTCGAGTCACAGGAGGCTCTTGGTGTGGCACAGTTAACAGGAAAGGGACCTGCACCTTGTTGTGGAGGTGTACCCATTTCTTAACCCCTCCTACACCCCAATACTGCAGATCTGACACACATATTAGTATACTCTGCCACAGACAGTTCCACATCCTTCACTCTGAGAAATGAACAACTACTCTCCATTCGTCTACACTGAATGCTGAAGACAGAGAAGTGATCAGTGTATCACTTGTTGAAGTCAAAAATGAGTAAACGTTATAAAACAATAAGCCTCCTGCGTCCCCCACGTGCACTCGGGCTCCCCACCAGGCTGACTTTCCACTAAAGCCCAGCTTTCTGTCTGTGCCCACTAGCTCTTTCCAGCTGTCAGACTGGTCTCTATCTTCAAGCACCAACTAAATGATTGTTCAGGAAGTCCCAGAGCTGACAGCTGAGCTCTGGAGCAGAGGGAGCAGCCCCACGCACTGACCTGGTTTCCTGTGGTTTCCGGTGCAGGAAAAAGGCTGACAAGGCTCCAAGCTTTGTGGGGACCCTCCCCATCTTACGGCTTCCTCTCACTCATGGAGCAATTGAACTGCATCAGCCCTCTCCTTGGCAATGCCCGTGATGGAAGGAAAGTTCAGTTTAGGGCATGTCCACTGGTCTGTCTCTCTCTCTCTCTCTCTCTCTCTCTCTCTCTCTCTCTCTCTCTCTCTCTCTCTGTCTCTCTCTCTGTCTCTCTCTCTCTCTGTCTCTCTCTGTGTGTCTCTCTGTCTCTGTCTCTGTCTCTGTCTCTCTCTCTCTCTCTCTCTCTCTCTCTCTCTCTCTCTCTCTCTCTCTCTGTTCTGGAACTCACTATAACTCTATAGACCAGGCTGGCCTTGAACTCAGAGATCCACCTCTGCCTCCCAAGTGCAGTGTTAGGTCTAAAGGCACACACCACCATTGCCCTGCTTGTCTCTGTTTTAAAATTAAAATTTAAAAAAATTAGGTGTGTGTGTGTGAGAGAGAGAGAGAGAGAGGGGGGGGGTAGTATTTTATGCATGGGTGGGCAGGTTGCTTGTCCATGAAGGCTCATGTGTAGGTCAGAGGCTGACAGCAGAGGCAGTCCTAAATCTATTGACTCATATCTGCAGTCTCCAGTTTACCTATTATCCTAAAAGTCTCCTCTTGCTTTTGCATTCACTGAAATGTAAAGATTGTGGGGAGGGTAGCAAGATGAGAAGGCACGTAAAGATAAGATGGCAGCACTTTATACCGAGCTGGAGCCCCAGGACTCACAAGGTAGGAGAGAACTAACTCCTATGAGTTGTCCTCTGACCTCTACACGCATGTCATGGCATGCAAACAGATAAGTATAATTTTTAAAATTGCATTTACTAGGGGCTGGGGCATGTGGTCCAGCTGGTAGGCCGTTTGACTAGCATGCACTGGAGTCCTTGATTTGTTCTTCAGGGAGGTGAAGTTCAAGTTCATTCTCAGCTACACAGAACATATTAGACTAGCCTTATATACATGGAACTCTATAAAAAAAGAAGGGATAGCTAACGACTAGCAGAGTTTTTAACTAAACAATTTAATTAAAAAGATTGTGTGTGTGTGTGTGTGTGTGTGTGTGTGTGTGTGTGTGTATGCATGCATTTTATCTGCATATACATATGGGTGCTGTGTGTGTCTGGTGCCTGCAGAGGTCAGAAGAGGATGTCAGCTCCATTGGCATTGTACTTATGGATCGTTGTAAGCCATCATGTAGATGCTGGAACAGAACCTGAATTGATTGCAAGAATGCTCTTATCCACAGGTCCAACTCTCCAGACAATGACTCTGGCCTGTAATCCCAGGTGCTTGAGAAGCTAAGGCAAAGGGATCACATATTGAATGCTTGCCTGATCCAGAATGAGTTCAAGACCAGTCTGGGCAACTTAATGAGACTCTTATCTCAAAGTAAGTGTGTGTGTGTGTGTGTGTGTGTGTGTGTGTGTGTGTGTGTGACAATTAAATGGGTGGCGGCAGCACATGCTTTTAGTCCCAACACTTGAGAGGCCAAAGTAGGCAGATCTCTAAGTTTACTCTGTAGGCCAGCCTGGTCTATAGTGTGAGTTTCAGGACAGCCAGGGGTACACAGAGAAATCCTATCTCAACAAACAAACAAACAAACAAACAAACAAACGAGGAGGCCATGAGTTTAAGTGAGGGGGTGCAATGGAGGAGTTAGAGAAAAGAAAGTGGGAGAGGATACGACAATTATAATTTCAAAAATTATTATTTTGTATTTTTTTGTTTTTGTAAGACAAGGTCTTCATATGCAGTCTGGCTGTTCTAGAACTCACTATGTAGATCAGGCTGGCCTTAGACTCACAGAGATCTACATGCTTCTGCTTCCCGAGTGCTGGGATTAAAAGTATGAGCCATTACTCCCAACTATAAAATAATAGTTTTTAAAGGAAGTAAAAAGGGGCTGGGTATGACCTCAGTGGCAAAGCACTTGCTTAGTGTATGCAAGGCCCTGGGGTCAATCCTCACGCTTAAATAAGAGGAGAGATTTTCATGTGTTCTTCCCCAGTGCCTAGCAGTGACTGTCAGGATGTAGGTGCGACACAGCTAAATGAACATCAATTATGATACATTTTAAATAAGTCCCTTATCTGCTTCCAGTTCACAAAGAAACAGCAGTATTTGATCCCTCTGAACACCTGTGAGGCTGATAAGTGAGGATAATTTGTTTAATTTCATAAGGTGAAAATAAGGAAGCAGGAGGGAAAGTAATTTGGTCACGGTCAAAGTCTGCAGTCCAGGAAGCTGCACTTGTGTGGGGCCTCCCAACCACTGTCAGCCTGCAGTCTCCAGGCCTCACCTTCCTCTTTGAACCAACAGGGTCTCCTGACAGAGTGGCCTTACAGTCAGTGGGAGCTAGAGAGCAGAAAAGCGGGGCTTGCAAACTAAGCATGGTGCCAAGGGCTTCCCTCCAATCCCACCTCACACAAGTGCCTGTAACATGAAACTTTTTTTTTTTACTTTAAAGGTTCATTTTTTTAAAAAAAAATATTTTTATTTCATGTGCATTGGTGTTTTGTCTGCACATGTGTCTGTGTGAGGGTATCAGAGCCTCTGGAAGCAGAGTTACAGGCAGTTGTGAACTGCCATGTGGGTGATTCCTCTTCAAGTCAGGGCTCTTAACCGCTGAGCCATCTCTTCAGCTCCAAGGGGTTTTTTTGTTTTTTGTTTTTTGTTTTTTTTTAAATGTATATGAATGTTTTACCTACATGTATGTATGTGCATCGTGTCCGTGTTTGGTGTCCTTAGAGATCAAAAAGAGACATCAAAATGCCTGGAACTGGAGTTATAGATGGTTATGAACCACCATGTGGGTGCTAGGAATCAAACCCTGGTCCTCTGCAAGAGAAACAAATGCTCTTATGCACTGGGCCATCTCTGCAGCCCTACCATGGGTTTCTAACGCTTGCCCTGTGAGCTCTAGTCTACAGCCCTTGTCTTACTTGACCCCCATAGCTTCTGATCTGACTTTCTTTTTTGGTTTGAGAAGTACATGCCTTCATTTTTTGTTTTTGTTTTTTTGTTTTTTTTTTTTTTTTGGTGGTGGGGGTGGTTTTTTGGGTTTTTTTTTTTTTTTTTTTTTTTTTTGATTTTTCAAGACAGGGTTTCTCTGTGTAGCCCTGGCTGTCCCAGAACTCACTCTGTCGACCAGGCTGGCCTCAAACTCAGAAATCTGCCTGCCTCTGCCTCCCAAGGGCTGGGATTAAAGGCATGCACCACCACTGCCTGGCTCCTTTATTTATTTTTTAGTTTTCTCTCATACATTACACCTGACCACAGTTTCCCCTCCCTCTACTCCTCCCAGTCATCCCTCACCTCCTCACTTGCCCAAATTCACTCCTCTGCCATTTCCCTTCAAAAACCAACATGGCATAATTTTGTATGGTGTTTTCTATAAGCTGTGTTTTTCTTTCCAGCCTCAAGCTCCTGGAATAAGGACTCTGAGACTTAAATATATTTACAAATGCCTAGACCAAAACTTTGCCTGTTCTCTGACTAGCTCATAACTTAATATCCTGTTTATTCTAATCTAAGTTTTTCCACGTGGCTGGTCACCTCTGCTCAGCTTTCATGCACTGTCCTCCTTGGAGTCCCGAGGCGAATCTCCTGAACCTTTCTCTATCCCACAATTCTCTCTGTACCAGAACTTCCACCTCCCTATTTCTTGCCTAAGCTAATAAGCCAGCAGCACTTTTATTGACAGGATACATTGCACAAAAGATTCCCTCTACAGCATAACAAGTTATATAAGACTAGGTACAAAACCTCATATCAAGCCTGGACAAGGCAACCCAGCAGGAAGGAAAGGGTCTCAAGAGCAGATAAAAGAGTCAGAGACACCCTCTACTCCCACTGTTAGGAATCCCACAAGAACACCAAGCTACACAACCATGAGGTATATGCAGAGGACCTAGCTAAGACCCACACAGAGTCCATGACTGTCACTTCAGTCTCTATGACCCCCTATGAGCCCTGCTTAGTTGATTATGTGGACCATATTCTTGTGGTGTCCTCGACCCCTCTGGCTCCCATGATCCTTCCTCCCCCTCTTCTGTGGAGTTCTCCTGGGTCCACCTAGTGTTTGGCTGAGTGTCTCTGCATCTGCACCAATGAGTTTCTGGGTGACACCTCTCTAATGACACTTGGGCTAGACATGGATCTATGAGTGTAGTAGACTATCATTAGGAATAATTTCACTGACTTTTTTCCAGTCCTGGATCTCTGGGCTGCCCAGCCTCTGGTTTATAGCCATCCAGGCAGTGTCAGGTGTGGACTTCCTCTCATGGCATAGGCCTCAAGGTAGACCAGTCATTGGACCAACTTGTTCTGTGCCACCATTACCCCAGCACACCTGGCAGGCAGGACGGATTGTAGGTCCAAGGTTTTGTGGCTGGGTTGATGTCCCAGTCCCACTACTGTAAAGCTTTGCCTGGTTATAAAAGATGGTCAGTTCAGGATGATATTGTCAGGCTCCCATTACTAGGAGTCTTTGCTAGGGTCACTCTCGTAGATTTCAGGGAATTTCTATTACACTAGGCTCCACATCACCCCCGAAATATCCCCCAATTCCAGGCATCTCTCCCAGTGTTCTCTCCCTCCATCTCTACCCCCTGCCAGATTCCTCTTGTTCCCATCCCCACCCACACCCCCAGTCCACTGGCAAAACATATTCTATTTCCCCCTCTCAGGGAGATCCATGCACCTCCCCCCTTGAGCCTTCCTTGTTACTCAGCACCCTGGTCTGTGGATTGTAGCATGGTTATCCTTTACCTTACAGCTAACATCCATTTATAAGTAAGTCCATACCATGTTTGCCTTTCTGGGTCTAGGCTACCTCACTCAGGATGGCCTTTTGTAGTTCCATCTATTTGCTTGCTAATTTCATGGCCATTCTTTTTTAACAGCTCAGTAGTACTCCAATGTGTAAATTTACCACATTTTCTTTATCCATTCTTTGGTTGAGGGACATCTAGGTTGTTTCCAGTTTCTGGTTATTATGAATCAAGCTTCTATGAACATAGTTCAGCATATGTCCTTGTGGAAGGATAGAGCGTCCTTTGGGTATATATGTCCAGAAGCCTGACCTGACTTTCAAGATCAAAATATTTGATTAGTTGTTTCCTGGTAGTGTCTATAGTGTGCTAGGAGAAGCAGAAAAGAAGTGGAAACAATAAAGAGATAAAGACAAAGGGAAGGGAAGGGAGAGGGAGGGGGCAAGAAGTAAAGGTCAAGAAGAGAAGTCCACAGAGAAGGACTTAGGGAGGCCAGGAGTGGTGACATGTGCCTTTAGTCCTAGCACTCCAGAGGCAGAAGCAGGCAGATCTCTGAGTGTGACGTTAAGGCCAGTCTGGTCTACATAGAGTCACAGGACAGCTAGGGCTACATAGCAAGACATTGTTAAGTCGATCAATTAATAAATAAGTAGCAAAAAAGTGGCAAAAGGAAGCCTGAATTTTATTGTTTTGCTGGTTTACATATTTGCTGTGGTTGGAGCCTGTTCCAAACTGGGAAAGGCTGAGATCCTTTCCTGCTCAACTATCTCCGTCTGCCCCTTACTCCCTTTACCTTGTGATCAGACTAATGATCAGTTTTCTAAAGGGAACACTCAGGAAGAATATAAGACTCGTCCCAAAACACACACAGCAAAGAAATGGAGAGGCAGAGCACACCACAGTGTCTTCTGTTTCTCCTGCCAGAACCCACTGTGGGAATCCAGAGGGATTCTGGATCCCATGGTGCACAAAGTTCCAGATTTAGCAACGTGATACAGTTGGCAGTAAGGAAAGGAATCAGAAATCGGAGTGTGGTGGCATAAGCTTGGAATCCCAGGATTCGGGAGACGGAGGCAGGAGGGTCAAGAGCTCGAGTTGTCCCTGGCTACACAGTAAGTTGGAGACCAGCCTGGGTTTTCACAAGACCATGGGAAGGGAGGGGTAGAAGAGAGGGGGCCAAGCAGCCAGACCAGGAAAGAACAAAGAAAAGGAAAAGGATCTTATCACAGTGAGTGATTGGGTGGACATAATTCTAGGACAGATTGGCAACTGTCAGCAGGGAGAGTTAGAACTTAGGTAGCTGGAACAGGAGGCAACAGTGGTGAAGGCAGCAGGGATGTTAGCATAAAATCCTGTGCTCTTAGGTATCTGAAGCAGCTGGCCAAGACTTTATGCTCTAATGACCTTTATTTGGGTACCAAGCCAGGGGCTCGGGAAGTTTTGGCAAGCCCTGAAGCATGCATGCTTGGTGAGAGTATACTATTGGGGAGGAGGGGGATCTGGCAGCCATTTTTCTTGTCAGTCTTTCCTATGCATGGACTTGGATGGGACGGGTAGCAGCTACAGGATCTTCAGGTACTGGCCATTTCCTAAGGTCTGCTGACTCTGTGCCCGCTGTCAGGGACCAGCTAGGATAATGTGAACCAAGAATGTGAAGTATCCCTTATGTTCTTTTAGAAGGAATCAACTTCCAGCATTCTGAGAAATCATTCTTAGCTGGACATGGTGATAAATACCTACAACAGCATTTCAGAGACAGAAGCAGGAGGATTCTATAAAAAGACCATCAGGCCGGGCAGTGGTGACGCACGCCTTTAATCCCAGCACTTGGGAGGCAGAGGCAGGCAGATTTCTGAGTTCGAGGCCATCCTGGTCTACACAGTGAGTTCCAGGACAGCCAGGGCTACACAGAGAAACCCTGTCTCAAAACAAAAACAAAAACAAAAAACAACAACAACAAAAAGACCACCAGAAGGAAGGAGGGAAAAAGAGGGAAGAGAAAGAAAGAAGGAAAGGGAAATCACTCCTAAAACAGGTAGACACTCCCAATTTGAGAGGAAAGCACAGCACTGTTCATCAAGGAAAGGCATCTTGATGTGTAAACCTCTACGTCCTGGGTAGTTCATTCACACTTCTTTCAGCTCACAGCCATGGGAAAGTCCACAATGCCCACGCATCTCATCAAAAACAGGCTCAGCTGGGAGTGGAAACACCCACAATCCCAACACTACAGAAGCTGGAGGACTGCTGAGTTTAAGGAGAATCTGAGCTACAGTGTGTCACACGGAGGGGAGGGTAGACTGTAAGGCTGTGGCTCAGCTGATAGAGCACTTGCCTCATGAGTATGAGGCCCTACTTGATTTCTAGTATGGCAATAAAATATAATAAAACCGACAAAGAGCACGCCTTTAATTCCAGCACTTGGGAGGCAGAGGCAGGCAGATTTCTGAGTTCGAGGCCAGCCTGGTCTACAGAGTGAGTTCCAGGACAGCCAGGGCTACACAGAGAAACCCTGTCTTGAAGAAAAAAAAAAAAAAAAAAACCCGACAAAGACTGTAAAATCTCTAGTTAGAATCTTAGCCTAATAATCATCCCTGGAGGCACACAAGCCTTCCTTGGGTCTAGACCATCTCTCAAGAGTCTCTCTAACTCCTTCACTCTCCTGTCTCGCTTGTAAAGATCAGGCATCCACCACTTGTGACAGCCATATGGTGTTACTGAGTCCATAAAATGCCTTCACAGGGTCTGGAGGGATGCTGCAGTGGCTAAGAGCACTGGCTTCCTTCTAGAAGATATGGGTTCAGTTCCAGCACCCACATGGTGGTTCTCTAACTCCAACCTTGGGGAATTCAATGCCCTCTTCTGGCTTTTTCAGGTACCAGGTACCCAAGTGGTACAAAAACATACATGTTGGCAAAACACCTATGCATAGAAAAATAAATTTTAAAAATTTGAAAACTTTTTAGAATGCCTTCATACTTTGCCTATGGAGCTTTAGAGCAACCTGTGCGACAGGTGGCCGGTTGTAGCCCAGGGGCTGATATTTTAATTCATACTTTAACCAACCAGTTTTTGAGATAGGTTTCAATTCCAAACTTACAGTATTCCTCCTGCCTCAGCCTTTCAAAGGTTGGGGTTACAGACATGTGTCATCATGCCCAGATAAATTTTCTTTTTCTTTTTTTTTTTTTTTTCTTTTTTTGGTTTTTCAAGACAGGGTTTCTCTGTGTAGCCCTGGCTGTCCTGGAACTCACTCTGTAGACCAGGCTGGCCTCGAACTCAGAAATCTGCCTGCCTCTGCCTCCCAAGTGCTGGGATTAAAGGCGTGCCCCACCACTGCCCAGCTCCAGATGAATTTTCTAACCCAAACAGCATTCTTTTTCCTACATCAAGAGGAGGCCTCATTTGTGAACATCACAACCATGGGACAGGAAAAGATTGCTAGAAAAAGGCTAGAAAAGTATAACTTTAGGCACAAAACTAACATAAACTGATGTTTCCATGACTCCTACTTTTAAATTGTTGACAGGTTTCATCATGAGTTTTCAAGGTACTCAAGGACTGTCTATAAAACACCATTTTAATGACCAAAAATAGTTTTTAGCTCTTTGACTAATAATTTGCACCCCAGTTTTAGCATCTCAGTTGTTTAAAAACTAGCAGTGTATGCCTGGGCTGAGTTCATGGCAAACTCCCTCATCCATGGCCTTCCATGTGCTGCTTCCTACTTCAGTCCAGCTGTGTTCTCTGTGACACACAGACTTTGGTCCATAAAAGGACGAGTGAATTTGTTCACTAAGCTCAGTGTGAACACTAACGTGCCGAGTACTGAGCAAGGGGATGGGAGACATACAAACTAGTAATACAAGCCAGGTGTGGTGGACATGCCTGTAATCCCAGCTCTTAGGAAGGAAAGGATCAGAGGTTCAAAGTCATCCTCAGCTGTATAGTTTAAGGCCATTCTGGGCCATGCCAGTCCTTGTCTCCTTACAACATAATAAAGGAGTAGAGTGAAAACAGCCAGACAAATGAAGCTGTTGTTGGAACTGAGGAATGGGAGAGTCCAGAATTTCCATCTAAATGGTATCTTAAAGATGAATAAAGGAATTAAAGAGTAGAGGTTTGTTTTTGTTTCTTGGTGCTTGGGAATCAAACTTAGGGCCCAAGTGCATGCTAGACAAGCACTGTACCACTGAGAAGCCTCCCCTCCGGAAACCTTAGGAAAAAATGGGAAGGACTTAAAGCTTGAGGGGTGGAGAATGATCCAGAGCTGTGTGCCTGTTAATACTGGACTTAGGACCAGCAGCAGGCTTGAGGCAGAAGTTATCTTTGAAATGATCAGTAGGATCCAAGCATGGTGGCACATGCCTATAGTCATAACACTTGAGAGACAGAGGCAAGCAGATCTCTGAGTTCCAGGACAGCCAGGGCTACAAAGAAACCATCTTGAACATCCACCCCGCCTCCCTCCCCCCCCCCCCCCCACACAAAATATACATCTGGAGAAGGCTCTGTAGACCATACACCTAACACATTTCCAGAACAAAGGAATTACATCTGTGGAGGCCAGATCTCTGCAGTTACAGATGTATCATCTGGGCATAACAAAATCTAAGTGCAGAGGGACATACAGCTTTCCTGCCTTAACTATTTACTGTTATAATTCTAGGTGTGGCTGTTAACTTTTATCTCAGTTGTAGATCTCTCACACAATTAGGTTGTTATGTTCACTGCACATTCCCCCAAGACTGGAAACTCCTTTTCCCAAAAGCCCATATATTGGTGGCCAGCCTGTGGCATTTTTGGAGGCGGGGCTGAGTGGAAGCTCTATCGCTGGTGTTATGCCCCTAGTGGCGATATTGGGATCACATCTCTTTTGTTTTCTGGCTTCCACAGGGTAAGCAGCTTCTTGTGCACATGCCCCTAACAAGTACGCCAATGAACCATGAACAGAAAGCTAACAGAGAAAGAACCCAAGTCCCTTTGCCTCATGTTATCTGTCAGCTAGTAGGAACTAATATAGCCCCTACAAGCAGATTCTTAAAAATCATTTTGGATACTACTATACAGTTTTAGACACATAAAGGACTAAACTTTCAATCCCTGTAATAGGCAGGCAAAGGCAGGAGTCTGTGAGCTTATGCTCAATCTGTTCTACTTAGAGGGTTCCAGGCCAGCCAGAGCTAAATTGCCTTATTTTCTGTGTATGAGCATTCTGTCTGCAAGTTTGTCTTAATAGTTCATGTCCATCAAGTATCTCCAGAGGCAGGAAGAGGGCATCAAAGATAGTAGTTACAAATGGTTTTGAGCCACCATCTGGGTGTTGAGGACCAAACCTGGGTCCTCTGTAAGAGCAGCCAGTGCTCTTAACCCCTGAACCATACCTCCAGTGCTCCTCACCCAGGGTAGTTCTTACCTAAAAGCTAGAGGGCTGACTTAGATCCTTACCTTCTCTCTTCTCCACAGGCAGTCCCATACAACTCTGAAAATCAATCAAATCTCCAACACAAGGCACAGGACAGTATTAACTTTATTGAGGTTCTTTTGATTTAAAATGGTTTGCAGTAAACAGAACAGCCCATAGGGGAGCAACTTCCCAAATGTTGCCTGCCCTGTGACCCAAAGATTGAAGTAGACTTTCACATACTGATTTATTCCCGATCTTTTCTAGTATTGGTGGTGAAGAGGTGACAGATGGAAGTGGGGAGTACAACCAAGAGAAGGCAAGGATAAGGCTCAGTCTGGAAAACCCAAACTCTAGAGGGCCTCAAGTTCAACCAGGTAAAGTGTGTCACAGCCATTGGTCACGAAGCTGTAGCTAGTCAAGAATAAATTAAATACTACAGCTTTGCCACCTCAGCAGATGGTAACAGAGAACTCTAGGCCAAACTTTGAGCCTAGTGTGCACTAGGTGCCAACATCACAAATGCCATAGTCAATGGAGACTCTGAACAGCCCCTTCATGCTGCTCAGTGTCCATCAAACAGGCTTCATTTCCGTTTCTTCTCCTGTGTGCTGGTGAACCAAGAGTCTAAGAGTTTCTTGCTGTAGTACAGTTGCCAGGCATGAACTTGGACTGCCAGTATCAACACCAGGTACATGACAGAGACAGCAGAGAAACCAAACAGGAATCGATAGGCCTTGCCATGGCGGTAGAGCTGCTGTGCCGCGGGGAACATCTCCATGCTGCCATAAATGAGGGGAGCAATGGAGAAGAGCCCCATGCTGATCATGGAGAGCACCAGGTAACTAATGTTGTTTCGAGGGAAGGAGAGAAGGCCCAAGACAGAGGGCACAATGCTCAACAAATATGGATATTCCCATTGATAGGGCATGGCCACCTGATCATGTGACAAGAGCCTCAGGTGCCCCACGCTCATCTTGGCAACCAACAGCAGCCATATGACAAGATGCACGTAGATCAGCTTCTTGATTTCATACTTGAGTGTCACACTGTAAGGCAGAGCAAAGGGAGAAGCAATTTTCATTCAAAGTGCTCTGACCACCAACTGTATTCCAGGCATGAGTATAGGACACACGGATACAATGTGACTGACACAGCCTCTGACAGGTGGGGTACAAGGGATGGAGAAGAAAGTAATTAGAAAATGAAGTGTAAAGCTCAAGTAAATACACATATGCCCAGGATATCCTAGGGAGTAATCAATGTAGCATAAGATGGAATACCAGAGAAGGCTATCTGTGTAGACGAGAAAGCTATTTCAGCCTACGTTCGAGATGAGTGGAGGTGAGCATTCTATGCAGAGGCAAAAAGATGCAGGCATAAAGGCATAAGGGTTTATGTACTTGTGTATCAAGAAATCAAGTGGCAAGACACACGGGAGAGGCGGTAACGGCAAACACTATTTGAGTACTCTTCAAGACTGAAGAGCAGCGCCTGGGAGGCCGAGGCTGGAGAGTCCAAATTGGGAGGCCGAGGCTGGACTGGACCACAAAACAAGACACTATCTCACCAAGCCATGACAAGAATTCTGAGCTGTGGGTAAAATGATAGCTCTGCATCACAGAAACAAAGGCTCCCCATATTTCTCCAGCTACAGTTGTCATGTGAAGGAAGCATGTCTCTCTTAGTCTTAATTCCCTCAGGCCTCAATCGGACCCTTTTCAGTCTCAAGGGCAAGGTTTCTCCTCTAGGTACGCACGAAAACGAGACCTTGGCTTACGAAGTCCCAAGTAGAAAGGGGCCTAAAGTTGAGAGAGAAGGGTCCAAAGAGCTTGTCATCCTTCTGTACAGAGAGGTGAAGAACCAGCTGAAAAATTCAATGGATTTAAGGAAAAAATAAATTCATCTTAGGAAATGTGGGAAGCAAGACAAAAAGATAAAAAAATAAAAAATCACTCTGGCATTCAAGCTCCTTCAAGGTAGGATCCAGTCTGGCTTTTTCTTTTAAAAATTTTATCTTACGTGTATGTGTGCACCACATCCATGCCTATGCTGTTGGAGGTCAGTAGGAGCCATCAGAAACCCTGGAATCGGAGTTACAGATGTTTGTGATTGTGAGCCTTCTGATCTGAGTGCTAGGAACTGAATTTAGGCCCTCTGACAGAACAGCAATTACTCCTATAGTTGAGCCATTGCAGGGGAGGGAGTTATCTCTTCAATCCCCACCCCCAGTACAGTTAATAATCTTCATGAGCTAACAACTCAGTATCTGGTGGTATCTCAAACTTCAGGAGTCTGACCCTAAGCAGGCTTTTAGGCATATTTAGGCACAGCATGATTTGGTGAAAATGTTCCTGGTGATAACTATGAGGCCTGTGCAAAGATGAACAGCAAACGGCTTTAGAACTAACAGAATATGGCCCACTGGTGAGCACACCCACGATGTGTGCCTCAGAGAGGAAGAGCCCTGGGACTGTGTGTCCTGAGGACCTCATGCTGTTATGGAGCATCTCTCTGCTTGTCCTCAGAGTCACCATGTCACCCTAATGTATAAATTGTTTAGAAACTCAAAGGAGGTTCCAGCCCCCCACTGGGCAGTGAGTGTCCTTGGCTCTTACAAACAGTGACTGATCTTTTCCAAGCAGGCATTTTAATTTGCTACTGGAGCAAATTAATGATCCATCCACCACCCTCAGAAAGGAGATGGAGACGCGAGTAACGTCCACCACCCTTAGAAAGAATGTGGAGATACAGATTGTTAGGACAGTTAGGTTAGTGGCTGTGATGTAGAAAATCTCTGGGAATAACTTAGAAAGTTACACTTTTAAATCTTGAGCGAGGGTTGTTTTTTAAGGTCAGGAAACTAGAACAATGACAGCCTGGCCAGCTCTGGCTGTCCTGCCTCTACTGCTGAAGCTGGGTTGGTGATCAAGATGATTAATTTTTTATACTCATTTTTGCCCTCAGCTTCCTGATATTATTTAATAAAAAATTTGTTAATGAATAGATATACACTCTGAGGATTTAAAGTAGAAATGACTGATTGTTTCCTATATAGATTTTAGATTTATGATTCTTTTAAGATTTTTATAAGATTATTTTTTAATATAAATAATAAAATAATTGATCCTTTCTTTGTAAACACAAACTGCCACCTGCCAGTAAGAGAAGCTGGCTGAGAAAATTGCTGGCTTGCACTTTTGTTAATCTATAACAAATTGCTTAGTTACTAATACACATGGATTATTGGAAATAATTTGGGTTTTTTTTCACCCATAATATGTAAAAGATTTGATCATGTGAGAGTATTGGGGAACTTTTTAAAAAAAAAAAAATGTATACTCATTGTAATCGTTCACTTAAAGAAAAACAGAATGGAACCATATTGTGACTCTTGTGCTGCTTGAGAGATCTGCTGGGATATATAAGGATATATAGCTGTGAGTGAGAGTTGTTGGAGCTTTGCTTCATCTACCAAATGTATGTATGTGCACGTATATATGTAAAGTTGTTGGAGATTGCTTCATCCACCAAGTGTGTGAGTGTGTGGGCCTGCACTGCATCACTGCCAACCCCACGTCCCCACCTTGGATCACTGAACACAACTGTCAGAGCTGGCCTTCAACAGACAGTTAATTCAATCCCATGTGCAAAATAAGACATGACTACATGAAACTCTCTATAAACTTCATGTGACATCTTCCATAAAGACGAGGTCTACAGGCAGTGGTGTCACATGACTTTAATCCTATCACTTAGGAGGCGGAGGCAGGTATGTCTCTGAGTTTGATGCCAGCCTGGTCTATAGACTGAGTTCCAAAAAAGCCAGGGGCTACAAAGAGAAACCCCATCTTGAAAAACCAATAAAGAAAAGAAGGAAGGAGGGAGGGAGGAAGGTGAGGGAAAGAAAGAAGGAGTCTATAGATCGACAAACTCCCGATAAGGGTCTAGGGGAGAATCTGGTATGGTCTGCTCCACACAGTGCAAAAGTTACCAGGAAACAGATTATACATCTCTCCCTCTGAAGAGACAATGTGTGTGACTAACATTCCTGGTTCTTCTAGTGCTTTTTTTCTTTTTAAAAAAAAAAACTTTATTGAAAGTATAACATGAAACCAATATCAGGTCTGTTTTTGCCTCAGGATGGATAGATAGCCAATAAGGATTTATCAAACATATAAAGGAACGTAGAAAAACCTCCTTATATGGACATATTCCTAAACCTCAGGTTGGCCAAGGCCACCTCTTACCATCCACATTCAGACAGTCCAATGTTTAGCAGCTACCGTGTGGTAATCTCCATGGTGTGCGTTTACACAAATGACTTGCTAATTCCTCACCAAAACCTAAAAGATATGAGATTTTCTCCCTCTGAAGATGTGAAAACTGAGACTCCAGTGACCTGAGTGGGGGGCTGAAGAGAAGGCTCGGTGATTAAAGAGGACTTGCTGCTGTGAAGGCGGGTTTGGACCACATACCAAGACTCTAGCTTACAAACTCACTTCGGAGCTGGGTTAGAAAGATGGCTTGTCATCCTTCTGGGTTTGGTTCTCAGCACCAACATCTGGTGGACTCAAAATTCTATGTGTAACTCCAGCTCCAACACCCTCTACTGGATTCTGTGAGCAGTTGCTCTCATGTGGAGAGAGAGAGAGAGAGAGAGAGAGAGAGAGAGAGAGAGAGAGAGAGAGACAGAGACAGAGACAGAGACAGACGCAAGCGCGCGCGCACGAAATTAAAAATAAAAATCTTCTTTAAAAATGTTAAGTAGTTTTCGGGCCAAGTGCATTCCTGAAAACCCAGCAGCACTCAGGAGGCTAAGGGGAAGGCTGTGAGTTCGAAGCCAGCCTGAACTCTACTGTGGGACCTCGACTTGAAAAAGAAAAGTGACGTTCCTAACGTCACCCAGAGGGGCCAACACCGAACCATGTGCCTGGGCAGGCTGGATCCCCCTCAAAGCACAAAGTGGCCCAAAGCGGGCCACGGGGCTTCCCCGGCCTGGAAACAGAACAGAGTTCGCTGGAGCAAGGGACCTGGCGGGTGCACGGCAACTGGGGGCGGGGGTGGAGCGACAGCGTGAGGACCACCGGCGTCGCTTCCCAGGACCTACAGGCTCCGCCAGGAAAGGCCTCGGTACGCCTGGCTCACCTCGTACCTCATCTGGTAGTGCACAGCGACGCGCTCCCGGTGCTGAAAGTCGCTGCCGTCCGTGCCGGCCGCTCGCGGGCCTGCCCGAGACGCCATCGTGCAGAACCAAGGCTCCTAACGTCTACCCTCTGGCTCACTCACCCAGCCAAGCACCCAGCGAACCCCTTTCCTGCCTCGGCCCGGCTTCCACTACACGGCGTGTAGCTCCGGGAGAACTTCCGGTCTCTCTATCCCGAGAGGACTGACTCTGTGGTTTCATCTTCGCGCATGCGTTCTTGGTCTTGTGTCTCCCGGAGTAGAGCAATTAACTTAGTCCCTAGAAATAGCTCGCAGCCTGACCAGAGACGACATTGTGCAGAACCGAACCCCAGGCCGCTAATGCCAAGCGACCAAGCCCTTAGTAAACCCATTTTAACTTCATTAGAAAGCATTTTAAAGATTACTTGTGTATGGGTGTTTTGTCTGGCTGTATGTGCACCACCATGTGATTTTTGTGCCCGCAGAGGCTGGAAGAGGACGTAGGGTAGACTTGTTAGCTATTATGTGAGTGTTGGGATTTGAACCTAGATCTATTGGGCTCTTAACGGCTGGCCCAGACCCTAAGTTTTTATTCTTGAGAAAGGGTTTCATGTGCCTCATGCTAGCCTCGAACTCTTGACAGTCTTTTTGCTTCAATCTCTCAAGGCGTGATTATGGTTTTAAGCCATGCCTAGCTAGACTTGGCATCTTATACCAATTGCTCAGTGGCTTGTTGCCAGACTTCCTGAAGCTCCACACAACCTTGGGGTTAGGGTCCGGAGCAAAGACATTATACACCTAAAAATATAGGGTGGTCAATGATGAGAGGTGACACTCAGAGGCTGAGGCTGTGTAAAGGCATCTCTTCCTCCTTGCAATGCTATCCTTAGTCTGAAACCCTGGGGCGTGAGGGCTAACTGGAACAAAGATGGCAGTAAACGTTTTGTAATCTCAACTTCAAAGGTAGAGGCAGGAAGAGGAGGAGTTCAGTTACATAGGGAGTTGGAGGCCAGCCTGGCCTAAGTTGAACATTATCAATAGATAGATAGATAGATAGATAGATAGATAGATAGATAGATAGATAGATAGATGATAGATAGATAGAGATGGCTCAGTGGTTAAGAGCCCCTGCTGTTCTTGCAAAGGACCCAAATTGTTTGTTTTATTAGTTTTATTGAGACAGGGTCTCGCTATGTCCCGGAATTCAGTATGTGGATAGCTTTGAACTCAGTGTTCTTAATGCCCTATGTGTTTGTGCACTAAATACCCTAGCTTGGTGCTAGGGTAAGTCAGAAGAGAACATCAACCCTCCACCCCCAAGCCCCATGCCCTGGAACTGGAGCTCTTGTTGTGAGCTATCATGCAGGCTCTGGAAATCCAATGCAGGTCCTTTTCAAGAACAAGTGCTCTTAACCACTGATCCATCTCTTCAACCTTTTGGGGTTTGGCTCCTAACACCCACAGCTTACAACTGACTGAAACTCCAGTTCCAGAGTATCTGACACCCTCTTCTGGCTTAAGTGGGCACTGCATACATATGGTACACAGACCTACACGAAGGCAAAATACCCACACACACAAGATTTTTTTTTTTAAAGATTTATTTATTTTGGCGGATAGTGGTGGTGCACACCTTTAATCCCAGCACTTGGGAGGCAGAGGCAGGCAGATTTCTGAGCTCAAGGCCATCCTGGTCTACAGAGTGAGTTCCAGGACAGCCAGGGATATACAGAGAAACCCTGTCTTGAAAAACAAAAACAAAACAAAAGATTCATTTATTTTTATGTATGTGAGTACCCTGTCGCACTCTTCAGACACACACCAGAAGAGGGCATCAGACCCCATTACAGATGGTTGTGAGACACCATGTGGTTGCTGGGAATTGAACTTGGGACCTCTGGAAGAGCAGTGCTCTTAACCACTGAGCCATCTCCCAGCCTACACACAAGATTTTTTAATTAATATTTTAAAGGCAAACAAATAGTTGTATGCCTGTGATCACAGCACTTGGGAAGCTGAAGTATGAGTTTGAGGTCAGCCTAGGCAATACAGTGAGATTTCTATCTATCTATCTATCCATCTATCTATCTATCTATCTATCTATCTATCTCCCTCCTTCCCTCCCTCCCTCCCTCCCTCCATCCATACCTACCTACCTACCTACCTACCTACCTACCTACCTACCTGCACATATCTAGTTGCTGTATAGAGACTAGGCTGGAGAGGATAAAGATGAAGTCTACTTCAGTAGCAAAAGCAAGAAGTAATCCAGTGGAAAGATATTTGAGTTAAAACACAGCTGAGGGACCCTGCCAGAGCTGTGGCTGCCAGCAACATGCTGGGGTAATCCAGGGATCTGGGGGCCAGCCAGCCTGAGCCTGCTCACCTTCAGAGTCTATGCAGCACCCCAAAAGGATTCACCTCACAAAAATTACATGAAGATCAATGAGTTTTCAGTTTACTCAGCTCCTGGGGGTGGATCTAAATGTAAGGATGGGACCAAGGACTCAACTTGAAGAAACTATCTCACAACTCTAAATAACATCATTGGAAGCCATATACAAGTTGGTGTCAGGAAACATCTCCCAAACTCAAACCCAAGGTGGAACCCTTCATCCAGTGGGGATTAGACAACTATGAATGTCTCCAGAAATGCCTCCTGGATTTTCCCCCAAGACTCAGTGTTATTGGTTTTGCTGGTTTGGTGCATAGTCGTTGAAGATTTGTGGAAGGAAGAATTTCAGAAGCCAGGAAATGTGAAGAATTTATCTGGAAATAGATATAAATCTCCATGTTCTGCCCATTTTAATCAATTATAGGTAAACATTGGAAACTCCAGATGGCAAATCAACATTTCTTTAGACAAAGGACAGAGTCAGCATTGGCTATAATAAGTTAGCTTTCTTCTTCAGAAAAAACAACACTAAGTTTTTTTTTAATATTTTGGGCGATGACATAGTACAAGCCAACCACTCTGCAATTCTTCCATGAAAATAACAGACAGGCCTTAGAACTCCTCTTTCTTATATCATTATTTATGTACATAATTAAAATCCGGATTCAAACAAATTATAAAATAATAAAATAAAATATTGCTGAGAAGCTACAGGAAGAAATAGTAAGGATGGAGTTTCTCACTATTTTTCCAATGTTTCCAACATTTATTAATGCAAAACAAAAAGCAAATTTCTTAAAAAACAAGTATCCGGAGCTAGGCAAGATGTCTCAGCAGTTAAGAGCATTAGCTGTTTTTGCAGACAACCCAAGTACCTATTCCCATCATGACAGTTCACACCATCGATAACTCCAATTCAGTGGAGTCAATGCCCTCTTCTGGCCTCCTCTTCTGACATCAGGCATGCATTTGATGCACAGACATACATGCAGGGCTAGCCTGGTCTACATAGTGAATTCTAGTACTGCAAGAGCTACATAGTGAGACCCTGTCTCAACAAAATAAAGCAGCCTGGGCCCTTTGCAAGAACAGCAGGTGCCGTTAAACATTGAGACACCTCTTCAGCCCTGTATTTGCAGGGGGCTCACATACATGGTTTAAAATTGCAGTTCTACTTCTGTGATATTACCATTTCATATGTTCAATGACAATTTGTACTTCTTTGGTCTGTGTTTCTATTCATTCTTCATATTTCTATTGTGTTGTTTGTTTTCTGAACATATATAGATTGGGGAAGAGGGAGCGAGAGGAAAGGGAGGTTGGGGAGAGCTAGGGTCTCTTGATGCTCTCCAAGTTGGCCTCACTTCCTGGTTTGACTGTCTTTAGCCTCCCAAATATTGGGACTAAGGCATGTGTCACTGTACCTGGCTTCTTTGGGTTTTGATTTTGCTCATAATATCACAAAGCTGGCATAAATAATATACATGTGTGAGTGTACATGTGTGCATGTGTATGCATGTGTGTGGGTGTCTGTGGAAGCCCAAGAAGAGGTTGGAGCTGGGATCACAAGTGGTCATGCGTTGCCTTCAGTTGGTGCTGAGAACCTGACTCCAGTTCTCTGGAAGAGCAGCAATCGCTGACCCACCTCTCTGGCCCAGTGAAGAACAGTTGAATGTATCAAGCTTTTAAGATACGATTTATTATTTTATAAATGTTTTGCTTGTATATATACACATGTGCACCCATGTGGATGCCTGGTGTCCAAAGAGGACAGAAGAGGGCATCAGATCCAGTGGAACTGGAGTTACAGACAGTTGTGAACCACTAGGTGGGTTCTGGAACCAAACCGAGGTCCTCTGCAAAACAACCCTACTCTATCTGTGAGCTGTCTCCTAGCCTCTGTGAAGCCTTCTCTCTCCCTCTCCTTCTCCCACCTCTCTTCTTATTCTTACTTTTCTTTCATTTCTTCTCTCTCTCTCTCTCTCTCTCTCTCTCTCTCTCTCTCTCTCTCTCTCTCTTTCTTTCTTGTAGAGCTACAGGGTCTCTCTACACAACCCTGGGACTCACTCTGTAGATCAGGTTAGGCCTGAACTCTCAGAGATCTGCCTGCCACTGCCTTCTGGGCATTGGGATTAACAGCCCCTTTCAAGTTTATATTACACATCTGCCCCTTCAGCCGAGTTCCAGCCACGGTGCTTCTCTATCCTAAAGTGTCTTGAGAGATCTTCCCATGGTGCACTTGGTGCTTTCCCTCCCCTATGTGAGTTCCAAAGGCAGGGATCAGAGCTGAGACCTGTGTCCCTATGTCTCAGCATGCCTGATGGTGTGTAAACATTCAAGGGGTAGTTATTGAGAGATTAATGTCAATGAGACCCAAAGGGTCTTCACCTAAAGCACTCGCACGAATCCCCTCGGGCTGGTGGTCTATTGCAGGAAGTCTGGTTTCCTGCTTTTTTCTCTTTAACCCTCTGTGCATCCTGTGATAGACTTAGTGTGCCAGTTCCTTGAGTCAGCCTCTGGCCCATGTATCAAGAGACACCAAGTACACATGGAATGTTTAATGAATGTTTGGGGCGTGAATGTGGAAGGGAGGGGCCTGACCCTTTGCCTAGAACTTCCTTGTAGAACTGCCTCACTTGGACTTTCTCCTGGCTCTGCTGTCTGTCTGAGGGTTGAGCTATTCATGTTCCAATTTCAAATCTATTGCACCACATCTCTTCTCTTCCTTTTTTTTTTTTTTTTTTTTTTTTTTTTTTTTTTTGAGACAGGGTCTCATGTAATCCAGGCTAGCCCAGAACTCACTTTCTGTGATGAGATGATCTTGAACTCCTGATTCTCCTGCCTTTACTACCTCCCGAGTGAGGGAATAACAGGCCTACATGGCTTCCTTCATGCTCTAATGGTATCATCTCCCCCACTCTCCCCAGGACAGTCAATTGTCTTCTCACCTGTTGGGGTACAGCTCTTCTCCCCTCTCTGGGTCCACAGACCATTCAGTTCTCCAGACTTGTGTTGTCCTACCACATTGGATTTGTTGTTGTTTGTTTGTGGGCTTTCTTAATTTTTATCTTTTATACTAATTCATTTAATATGTGTTACATATACACCCGGGGCTTATGGGAAGGTCAGAAGGTGACTCTCGAAAGTAAGTTCTTTCCGTAATGTAGGTCCCAATGGTTGAGTTCATTGAATTTGTAAGTACCTACAGAGCTATTTTGGTGGCCCTCATACTGTTTAGAAAGTCAAGGTCTGTGGTGGTTTGAATATGCTTGGCCCAGGGAGTGGCATTATTAGGGGGTGTGGCCTTATTGGAAGAAATGTGTCACTGTGGGTATGGGCTTTAAGACCCTCATCCTAGCTGCCCGGAAGCCAGTCTTCTCCTAGCTGTAGAACTCTCAACTCCTCCTGCATCATGCCTGCCTGGACACGGCCATGTTTTCGCTTTGTTGATAATGGACTGACCCTCTGAACATGTAAGGCAGTCCCAATTAAATGTTGTCCTTATACAAGTTGCCTTGGTCATGGTGTCTGTTCACAGCAGTAAGACCTGAACTAAGACAAGGTCTTACTCTATAATCCATGCTGGCCTGCAACTCCTTATGTAGTCCAGGAGGGACCTTAAACTCAAAGCAGTCAGCTTGCCTCTGCCTCCCGAGTGCTGGGATCCCAGGCCTAAGACACCACGCCAACTACATTGTTTGGGTTTTTTGTTTTCTTCTCGGAACATGATTATTAGAAAACAAAGAAAGAAACAACAATGAAACAAAAAATAAATAAACAAAAAAATTTTTTTTGAGGTAAGATCTCTCACTGTGTGGCCCAGGCTGGCCTTACACTTTGTGCATCAGCCTTTGGAGGCTCAGGTGACAGAGAGGTGTACATCATCATGCCTGGTTTGCTCCTGTTCTCCAGTCCAGCTCCTCCAGGTGTGGGCTAAGGCTGTCTTGCTTTCTGATGGATTATCAGCCCCTAGACTGACACACTGTAAGTGCTCAGTGAATGAATGTTGCCTCTTCCAGGGATTGGCTTGGCTCTAAATAATGCTTATGCTGAGAGCCAGTGAGTCCCCACCGGACAGGACAGAGAAAGGCTGTGCATCTCTGTCTTCATGTTGCCGCTTTAAGGTTTGAATCAGCTTCCCAACTAGCTGTGCCTATAAATGTGTTAGGCATTTATAAAGTACTCATCTAAGCCAGGTTTGGTGGCACACACCTTTAGTCCCAGCATTCTGGTGTATAGTGTTTTGCACCATATGTATGCAGTGTCCACAAAGTCCCCTGGAACTAGAGTTACAAACAATTGTGAGTTGTCATATAAGTGTTGGTATTAGAAGCTGGGTCCTCTGTGGAGGTGGCCAGTGCTCTTGACCACTGAGACAGCTCTCCAACCCCTGGAATAATGTAAATGTTTTTCTAGAGGTTTTGATATAGACATATTTTTAGCGTGCGCGCGTGCGTGCATGTGTGTGTGTGTGTGTGTGTGTGTGTGTGTGTGTGTGTGTTCGTGTAAGGACAACCTATGGTAGTCAGTTCTCTTTTACCACTGTGTGGGTCCTGGGAATCAAATCAAGATTGTCAGGTTTGGCAGCAAGTACCCTTTCTCAATGGGTCATCTTGCTGGCCTAACTTTTATTTTTCTTAGTTATAGTGTCTGTAATGAACAATTACAGATTTCATACACTTTTATTTTGAGACTTCATAGCTCAGACTTGTCTTGACTTGGAGATTATCTTCCTGCCTCTGTCTCTTGAGTCCTATATTTTACTATATCCAAGTTTTGTGCTTTTTTTTTCCACCCTCTTTCTTGAGCCAGGTTGTCAAGGCTCAGGCTGGTCTACAAACTTCCTATAGCCAAGGCTAGCTTCATTCACTGCAGTCATGCTGTCTTGACTTCCCAAGTGCTGGGATTGTAGGTTCCAGGCATGAGCTACCTCTCTTAGCAAGATATTTTTATTTTGATATTACACATTTCACCTTGTCCTAATCTCTGATTTTATTTATTGCATACAGCATATTGTCAATAACAATCACTTTTATCCATTGAGCACCTAGGTTGCAGGTGTGTTTATCGTGTGTGCTTTTGGTTGTGAGACAGGGCCAAGTCTATAGCATGAGATAGTTTTCAACTCATGGCTCTCCTCATGCCGCAGTCTACCGAATGTCGAGATGACAGCCCTGACTTCAACATGAACATGACTCCTTATACAGAGGAGAGAACACCAGGCTCACAGACGGCACTCATGTGAGCAGAGAGAGCCTGTGTGTGGGCGGAACTCAGACCAATAGCCACATCTGTTGCTATCTGTGCCCTCTTGCCTAGTACCATGGGCAGTACCTCTTCTGAAGCTTTCGAAACATGCCTTCTTCCCCATTTCAGGGCTTTCTGGAAGTCTGTCTGACTTGAAATCCCTAGGGGGGAGTTTCGAACTCACTCCCCAGGCTCTTTTCCCCAGCTGGGGCTGAGGGCCAGGGGAGTGGCTTCCCAGGAACTGGAAATATAATGGACGGAGGCCTGGGCTGTGCCTGGCCACGCGGTATTGCCGGGAGGCTGGGAAGTGAGGGGGAGGTGAGGGGCTGGGGTATTTGGCTACTAAAGGGAAGTGTGTGGGGGATTGCTGTGTTGGAGGGACAGGGTGGGAATAAGTGTGCTTGGGTAGTATTGGGTTGGGGTGAGGGGTCTCTGTAGGGCTGACCCGAGGAGAACCTACCTTATCAGAAGCCAAGAGTGCTTTGACATGGCTGAGGTTGCAGTCCTGCCCCATGCCCGCTCCTGGGTTCAGCCCTGCTCCTTGTGCTAAGGGCTGAAAACAGAGACAGCAAGGACACAGGAACTTCAGAGACACAGACAGGGGACGGGCAGAATGGAGGGTCCTTCTGCAAGTCATCAGGAAAGGCTTTCCTGAGGTGGCAGCAGGGAACCTGGGACTTCTAGGTGGTCTGTGTGGAGCTCTGAGTGTGATACAAGCTGCATCACAGGTAAAGAGACTGGCTGCGCAGGAGCTTGCAGCCCAGGCAGACAAGAACCAGAGAACAGCACTACAGGGGAAAACCAGGCAGCGAGCTGAGCACTGCCCCATCAGAGCTGTGATGCTCTGTATTACAAATCAGAGTAGTTACCTAAATTAGTTTAGGCTCAATAGAAGTGCAGAGTCAGCTCCTTTGTCACGTTAGGCATGGGCCCAAGGGCTCAGTGTGGGTAGCAGCTATGGTATTGGAGAGCACAAACCTAGATGGTCTTCAGTACAAAGGTTCTCTTGGCCAGCGCTAAACCTCAGGAGAGCTCTATTGCTCAAGGGCTCATGGAGCAAAGCAGGCTCCACCGTCTGGCTGCCTGTGGAGTTTCTGGACTGTAGGTGACTTTGGAGAGCTCTATTGCTCAAGGGCTCATGGAGCAAAGCAGGCTCCACCGTCTGGCTGCCTGTGGAGTTTCTGGACTGTAGGTGACTTTCAGGTCCCTCACAGCACGAGGAGGTGTGACTCACCTCCTGCCAGCGTGAAGTGGACTCTGTCCCCTGAGACAGGGACAAGTCAGTGAGGGCCTCTTCAGTCCTGAGTTCAGCTTCTCTGCTCAGTGTGACCAGAGCTTGGGTTGGAGAAACAATGGAGTGAGTGGGGCTGTGGTTGGAGAGCAGCTGTGGAGTAGATGGGGGTGGTAGACGCTGGCTCAGTCGTGGTTGCTATGGATTGGGGGAAATGGGTGGTCAGATGAGAGACTGGGGCAGAGGGTTGCTGTGTGGGGGTTGGGACGCATTAGGTCAAAGGAAAAGAGAAAGGACCCCTCCCTTCCTGCTAACCAAATAAGCTTCTGCCTTGGTTCCAGGTCCAACGCAATCCAACTGACAAGGATGGACTACGCTATGAAGTCTCTCAGCCTTCTGTACCCCAGGTCGCTGTCCAGGTGAGGAGAGTCAAGAATAGAAAGGAAGGGGGAGCCTGGGAGCCATCAGTTAGAACTTCTCAAACTTTTAAGGGGTATAAAAGCCATTTTGGGGCTGGCTGTAGTGGTGTATGCTTTTATCCCAGCATTCAGGAGGCAGAGGCAAAAAGATCTTTGTGAGTTCAAGGCCAGCTTGATCTACAGCTCCAGGTTAGCCAGGGCTACATAGGATACCCTGTCTCAAAAAAAAAAAAGAGTCATGTGGGTGTGTAGTTGAAACATGGATATGGCCAGGCATGGTGGCACATACTTTGAAACTTGGCACTTGGGAAGCAGACACAAGTAGATCTTGGTGAATCTGAGGACAGTCTGGTATGCACAGATAGTTCTAGGTCAACCAGAGCTACATGGTGAGATACTATCTCAAAAACAGACAAGCAATCAAAGAATCCATTAAAACAAAACAAGCAAAAAAAAAAAATCTCACCATAAGCGCCGACAGATCTGGTTCAGCCCTGAGCTGCCTAGGGCAGTGCCCGAGCCTGCAGTCTGGACGAGTGACCAGGTTTCACTCTTCTCTGTCACCATCACGGCTCCTGTCACATCTGGAGTAGAGAGGACCAGCCTCTGCACTGGGTGTCTTCATTCCTGATCTCCCAGGAGCCTCGTGCCTACTCTGGGAAGTGGGGACTGATATGTCAAGTCAATAGATGGGGAAACTGAGTCACTGGTGGAGCAGTCTATTACCTGTCACCTAGCAAGTCTGTAGCAGGGACAAACTTTGAACTTGAACCCGAAAAATCCCAGACTCACATTCTCTCTGCTCCTTTCTTTCTACCCTGTGTATCTGAGAGTCCAAAAATACGCTGCAGGTTTCCCAACCCCTCCCCCCATCTCACCCCACTTTACATCGAGGTGAACAAGGCCACAGAGCAGAGTAGTCCACAGAGGAATGTGGCTGGTCTAAGAACCAGCCACACTTGACACAGTTTGGGGACTTGTTAGACATACAGTCCCTTGGGCTCCACTCACAGCCACTAAAGTGAGTCTGATATAAGCAAGATTCCAGCTAATTTTCCTGTCCATCCAAAATGGAGACACACCCTCAGATGGGCTTTGGGAAAGCCACCTGGAGAGGCCGTGATTGGTGGGAAGGAAGGGTCAGATGTGCACTCAGCAGGCAGGAGTGGGCAGCAGGCAGGTCATCTGATGTTCAAACTGATGCCCCCAGGCATGTAGCAGTGAGCACTGCAGTGGTGACCCAACAGCTGGTGTCTAAGCCCAGCCAGGAGACCCCCAGGGCAAGGCCCTGCCGTGTTAGCACAGCAGATCGGAAGGTTCGAAAAGGCATCATGGCTCACAGCCTGGAGGATCTACTGGACAAGGTAAGAGGTCTGCCTGTGCTCTGCATCGGCTCTCTCCAGGCCTTGGCTGAGAGTTGATGCTGCCAGCTGCTTCAGTCTTCCAGGTCTGAGATGGAAGTGTGTGCACGCATGCACGTGTGTTTTCTTAAGAAGGGTCCTTTTCTGGTGTCAGCACTGAAGGGTTGGTAATCTGCCTGGAAAGGTGTGTGTGTGTGACAGAGAGGTGACGTGGTCAAGTGACAGAGGAAGGACAGTGCATTGCTGTCTTACATGCTAACAGTAGGTAGGTGGTATTTTCTTCATGAAAAGGCTCACAGTTCTTTTTCCAAGTGCCTCTTATACTTGGAAAAATGAGCCAGGTGTGGTGTCTCGTGTCTGAGAGCCCAGGACTTGGGACACACACACACACAAACACACACACACACACCCAACATCTCTTTCACTCACACACAGTAAAACTACACAAAACATAAAAACAAACTTCCGGAAGTATCAAGAGTTGAAAAAACAGGATTTTAGTGCTTTCGGTCTGCATCTCCTACCTGTCCCCACAACTTTCCCTGCATCTGTCTCCCAAGCTGGAACTTCCAGGAAAGCCTTTGTTTGGAAAATTAGTACTCCCCCATGAGTGGAAACCCAGGGCTACCAGCTCCTGTACTAGAAGAAGCCGGCTGTACCGAGAGCAGGACCATGTTCCCATCACTCTTCTCCCTGCCCCTCCTACAGCCCCTTCTAATTTTGCTTCTGTTGTGTCACCTCAGGCCTCCCTGACCCATTAGTATCAGCTGTATGGGGCTGGAACCCTTGCATCTGAGGATCCAGTTGCCCTACACAAGCCAAACATTTAAAGTAGGTTTTCAGATGTCAGAGTCAATTTAGCACGCAGAGAACATGACATAGCTGACGTAACCTTCAGGCGAGGATTCCATCCCATTCATGCAAGTTAACTCTGCTCTTCCTAGGAGCAGATTTGTCAGCTCCTATGAGACCTGTGGATGAATCAAAAGGACTGGCTCACTCTTTGCCTTGCGCCTCAGGGACCTCTTCCATCATTAGGGTTTTCTTATAACTTTATAACCCTACTCCTTACCCCCAGAGGCTGGGTCATGGCTAAGGCTGGGGATTTTCCTTTTCAGTGGGTACTTTAAGAAAGCCTTAGAGTTGTAGAATTTGAGACCTCCCTGTCAGGGTTCCATTGCCAGGGGACACAGGGGACCATAGTAGGACTGTATCTCTGTAACACAGACAGGTCAGAAGGGACTCTTACTGCCAGGGCTTGAAGGATGTCAGCCCTCTGGACTCTGATTCATGTTTGACAGCACAAAGGTGTAGACAGAGTAGAGGGGAGAGCATCGGAGATGTGGTTGCCAAGTAACCGTGTCATTCCAAAGGTATCACAAAAAGTATCGCCTGGAAGGTTAAGTCAGCAATGCTCTCTGCATGTTACTAGAGGGGTTTAATTTCTATTTTTTTTAATGATTATCTACTTGTGTGCATATGGATGTGCACACATGAACACACGCATGTCACAGGACACAGGTAGAAATCGGAGCATGGGAGTTGGTTTTCTTTCCATCCTGTGGGTCCTGGGATTGAATTCCGGTTAGCAAGCTTGGCTGTAGGCACCTTCTCACTGGAACTTAAGTTCTATTTTGTTATTTAAGTTAGTTCCTTGGTTTGCCTTTAGGAAGTTAGACAGGTTTCAGTCTTTAGCTCAGGCTTCCTTGGAACTCAGTATGTAGCCCAGGCTAGCCTGGAATTTCCAGTATTCCTCTCACACCAAGTTTCCAAGTGCTAGGATTATAGGCACAAGCCACCAGTCCCATCTAGAGGATATTTTCATTGTTGTTTGTTTGTTTGTTTGAGATAAGATTCCATGAAGTTGGTCTCAAAGTCACTATGTAGCTGACGTGTGACTTTTCATCCTGCTGTCTTCTACCTCCTGAGTGCTGGGTGACAGGCCTGTGCTACTCACTGCCTAGTTTATGGGATGCTGGGGAAAATCACCCAGGGCTTTGTCTATGCTGAGCAGGCACTCCACACACACACACACACACACACACACACACACACACACACCACAAAGAGAGAGAGACGAGACAGAGAGAGAATGAGCTGTGGAGGATTTTTTAAAAAACTAATATGAAGCAAATCAAACTAGAAAAATCTGTAAGAAGCATACAAAACGTTTGCTAGATCATTAGAAAATAAATAGCAACCGGCTGCTGTGACTTTTGGATACGTCCCTTGTCTATACAAGAGGATTTTCTCCTGCATGTTCATCAGCTCAAATGAGGAAACAATGTAACATCAGCAAAGCCCATCTTGAGACCCCACTGCAGCATTGCCAATTGTCCCCCAAATATAAAATCTGGACAGTTTTATATTTAAAATCGTTAGAGTATGCATGTGTATGGTCAAGTGTGAGTAACTGCATGCCTGTGCCATAGGGTATGAGGTCAGAGGGCAACTTTTGGGAGTCAGTTTTCCCCTTTCAACGTGGGCTCCAAGTATTGAACTCAAATGTTAAAGTTTGCGTTGCAAGCACCCTTCCCTGCTGAGCCATCTAGCTAGCTCTTAAAGATGGCAAGACAGTTATTTTATTTCCTGCCCCTCAGTTTTGAATGGCCTGTTTCCCCAGTTCATACCCCATAGCTTTGGCAGAAACAACATTACAAGTAAGTTGTTGGGGTAGAGAGATGGCTCAGTGGTTTAAAGCAAGGGCTGCTCTTTCGTAGGACACAAGTTCAATTCCCACCCATGACATGGCATAGTTTCAGGGGACCCGGCACGCTCATCTGGCCTCCAAGGTCACCCCATGCATACATGTGGTGACACAGAAAATAAATCTTTAAAAAAAATATTTTTAAGTTGATACCTGAGGATGTAGCTCAGTAGAGAGAATACTTTTCCTAAAGAAAACCTCAGTTCAATTCCTCACCTCACAAATAAACACAGAAAGAAAGAAGATGAGAAGAGAATTATATTTACAAGCGTATATACCATTTTTTAGTTTGTCTTATTTTATTTACTTGGACCACTGGAGTCGGGTAGTACAGCTGGGCTTCTCTGTGTAGTGTTATCTTTCTCAGTCTCTTAACCATTTTTCTATTTTTTAAAAAGACTTTATTTTATACACGGGTGCTCTGTCTACATATATGCCTGTATGCCGTCAGACCCCATTACAGATGGTTGTGTGCCACCATGTGGTTGCTGAGAATCGAACTCAGGACCTCTGGAAGAGCAGACAGTGCTCTTAACCACTGAGCAATCTCTCCAGCCCTTTAACCAATTTTTTTTTTTTTTTTTTTTTTTTTTTTTTTACCGAGACAGGGTTTCTCTGTGTAGCTCTGGCTGTCCTGGAACTCACTCTGTAGACCACAGGCTGGCCTCGAACTCAGAAATCCGCCTGCCTCTGCCTCCCAAGTGCTGGGATTAAAGGCGTGTGCCACCACTGCCCGGCAACCAATTTTTTTAACTTTAATTTTTTCATTTTTTTTTAGTATTAACTGTTTTCTAAAATGTATTTAATATCAAGCAAATATACAGTTCTGCCTCATACTTCAAATTTACTACTTTATTTATACCAAAAGAGATCTAGACATTCCTATTTTAGTGGGATAAAATGATAATAACAGATCATTGGTATTAAATTTCCCACAGACCCAGCCAGAGGGAGAGTTCAAGTCAACACTGAATTGGAAACATTTTCTTTCTTTCTTTCTTCTCCACTCCCACGCCCCCCCCCCCTTTTTTTTTTTCTAGAGACAGAGTCTTGCTATGCAGTAGTGGTTAACATTCATCTTTATGTACAGACCAACTAGCATTGAGCTTGCTGAAATCCCCCTGTCTCTGCCTTTGACTATTAGGATTATGCATGTATACCATCCATCATACTTGGTCAAACTGTATTCTTTTAAATAGTGCAGTTTGGGGCCGGACATGTTAGTACTCAGTAGTTAAGGGCATGCACTGCTCATGTAAGGGACCCGGGTTCAGTTCCCAGCACCCACACTGGGCAGCTTATGGTCACCTGTAACTCTAGCTTCAGGCCATGTGATATGGACGCACAAACCCACCCATATACATCCATATACACATAATTAAAAATAAATTTTTACATACTGGCTGGCGAGGTATGGTGGCATACAGCCTTTAGTCCCAAACATTCGGGAGACAGAGGCAGCTGGATCTCTGTGTGTTCAAGGCCAACCTGGTCCACATAGCAAGTTCCAGGCCAGCCATGGCTACATAGTCTTAAAAACAAAACAAAACGAAATGAACAACAACATCAGAGTTTGACTGGCCTGTAATCCAAGTTACATGAGAGGCTGGGGCAGGAGGAGAGAAACAGACGGCAGTACCTACCTGTGCTACATGGTGAGTTCCAAGCCAACCTAAGCAACTTAGTAAAACCCAGCTCCCTTGATCTTTCTTGGGCAGCTGGGTGCTTTGGCATAAGTTTTTGCCCCTCAGCATGGTGGCTCCATAGGGATGGCAGAAATGTCACTAACCTATTTCCAGGCCCAGGACATCTTGAAGCTTAAAGACAAGCCCTTCTCCCTGGTACTGGAGGAAGACGGCACAACCGTGGAGACAGAAGAATACTTCCAAGCCCTAGCAAGAGATACCGTGTTCATGGTCCTGCAGAAGGGGCAAAAGTGGAAGTCCCCATCAGAACAGGTGACGGCCTCCTGGGGCAGGGGTGAATGTGGAGAGCTTGGGAGGGGTTCCAGAGGCGAGCTTACATGGGCTTGTCTTGCAGCGCAAGAAGAGAGCCCAGCTAGCCCTTTCCCAGAAGCCAACTAAGAAGATCGACGTGGCCCGGGTAACCTTCGACCTGTACAAGCTGAACCCTCAGGACTTCATTGGCTGCCTGAACGTGAAAGCGACCCTTTATGACACATACTCGCTTTCCTACGACCTGCACTGCTACAGGGCCAAGCGTATTGTGAAGTGAGTGGATTAGGACAGACAGGGACTGGGTGGGAGAAACGCTAAGACAAGAGGCCAGATCTGTCTACTCAAAACTCTCTCAGGGGCTGGGTTGACACTGGGGCTAACAAAGAATGACAGCCACGTCTGTGCAGGGATCTAAGTGACTCGATTTGCATTAGGGTGTGTGCGGGGTGGGGGGTAGTTTTAAGGTTTCTTTCTAGTATAGCAAAGTACATTCCCCTCACTCCCCCAACGCCCACCCCACTCCAGGGAAAGTCATTTTTCCATAGTAGCTGACTGAAGAACTTTCTTGTGTGTGCTGAGGGTAGAGCCCAGGGCCTCACAGGTACTAAGCATGTACTCATATCCTGAGCTATTTTCACAGCTAATCATTTTTAAAAGTGAAAATGTACCTATAATCCCAGTACTTTGGAAGTAGAGGATCAGAAGTTCAAGGGAAGCCTGGGCCAGATAAGACTTTGCCTCAAAACCAAACCAAACCAAACCAAACCAAACCAAACCAAACCAAACCAAACCAAACCAAACCAAACCAAACCACCACAAAACAAAACACCAGTGGAGAGATGGCTCAGCCATTAAGAGATAGTTCCCAGCACTCAAGTCAGCCAGCTCACAACCGATCATAGCCACATTTCTGCAGCTCCAGGTGATCTGTTGCCCTCTTCTGGCCTCTATGGGCACTGCACTCAGATGCACACAAAAGGCAAAGTCGGATCTGTGGTCAGCTTAGAGGTATTAAAGTGATTAAAATAAAACTGCTAACGGACAAGTGGTGTAGTGCACACCTTTAATCCCAGCATTCAGGAGGCAGAATCAAGTGAATTTCTGTGAGTTTTAGGCTAGCCTGGTCTATAAATCAAATTCCAGGTCAGCGAGGGCTACACAGTGAGAACTCATCTCAAAAAAAAAAAAAAAAAAAAAAAAAAAAAAAAAAAAAAAAATTGTGAAAATCTGCACATCCAAAAATTTTCTGTTACGGCCACTTTAAGCATATCACCCAGAAGCATGAAGTAACTGAACATTTGTGCAAGCCTGTCTTCCTTTCCAGAACCTTGGCACCAGGCAGCAGAAGCTGTGCACAGTAAATAATAGTCCTGAATGCTCTCCCGAGACCTTGCTAACCTTTATTCTACTTACTGTTCCTCTGTTGATCTAGCCTAGATACCTCATAGATACAGGAACAAACAGTGCTTGTCTTTTCACGGCTGACTTTTCCCACAAGAATTCTGTTTCTAAGGTTCACTCCTTTGTAGAATATGCCAGATTTTCACTCCTTTTAAAGACTGGCTGGCTATATTCAAAGTCCCAGTTCTCCAGTTTGAGAAATAACTTTGAAGGCACTGCATTAAAACTTATGTAAAGTCCGATCTTGGGGCACAGGCCTATAATGCCAGCAACTCAGAACAGTGAGCCAGGAGGATAGCAGGTTAGAGGTTTGCCCAGACTATAGAGTGAATTCTAACATGGGCAACTTAGTAAGATGTTGTCTCAAAATAAGAAAGAAGAAAGCAGAGGCTATATATAGTTCAATGGTAGAGTGAGTCCCCGAGGCACTATGTCCAGTTTCCTAGTACTGAAAAAAGTCACACACATACATGCATGAACACACACATACCTCAGTGCTGGGGATTGAACTCAGGGTTTTATATATGCCAGACAAGCACAATGCCACTAAATTATATTTCTAACCCTAATATATATTTTCAATATTTTTATTTTTTTTCTTTCTCAAGACAGGGTTTCTCTGTGTAGCTCTGTATATCCTGAAACTCACTCTACAGATCAGGTTGGGCTTGAACTCAGAGATCTACCTGCCTCTACCTCCTGAGTGCTAGGATTAAAGGCATGCACCATCACTGCCCAGCAAATATTTTATATTTGATACGTTTATGTGTCTGTAAAAGAGTGTGTGTGTGAATACAGACACATGCCGAGACCACAGGTGTCTGGGGCCCTGGAGCTGGTGCTATAGGTGGCTGTGAGCCTCCAGTCACGGGTGCTGGGAGCCTAACATGAATTCTCTGCAGTAGCAGTCTATGCTTTTAACATCAAACCAACACTCTAGCCCCTAAAATGCACTATGTGAGCTGCTCATGGTTCTAAGTGTATTTCTACTCACCTTGAACCCAACCAAGAACATAAATCCACATAGTGAGTGAAGGTTAATTTAAAAACATTTATTTATTTAATGGCTATATCTGTATGTGTATGAGTACATGACTACCATGGCATAAGATAGGCAATCTCTCTCTCTAAAAAATTATGTTAATTTTATTTATTTATTTATTTGTTTGTTTGTTTGTGTGTGTGTGTGTCTGAGCTCAGTGGCCCAGAACTTCCATATGGCTGAGTGTAGCCTTCAGAGGTCGGCTTTTGGGAGGTGGTCCTCCTCTTCCACCATGAGGGTCCCTGAGGTAGAACTCGGATCTTGTGGTTGGCAGTCACAAGACCTTTACTCATAGAGCCCCCTTGACGGCCCTGAGAAGACAAGTTTAACACTAGACAGGAGTATTTATTCTTCCTGTGTTTTTTCTTCCTTATTGCTCTTCAGACCAGCTAGTAGTGGCCCTCACCCCACCTCGGAAACATCTGTGGAAGAACTTGTGTTCAGACAGCTGCTCTCAGCCACACTTCCTGTCTCCTACACACCAGACCACATGCTGATCTCACACTCATAACCCCATTTTTACATGTCAAGAAGCTGGGCTCAGAACCAGAGCAGTTTAAAGCTTTCCCCCACCCCCTGTGAGTCAGGGTCCCATGTAGCCCAGGCTGGCCTCACTCTTGCTAGGTAGCCAAGGATCATTTTGAACTTCTGACCCACCTGCTTCTACCTCAGTAGTGTTGGAGCCTTCAGTTTACAGCCCTGCATTTCCACACTGGGTCATTGAGGTGTTGGGTTCAAAGTCAGGGCTTAATGCGTGAAAGGCAAGCCCTCCACTAAAGTAGCTACATCACTAGTCCTTAGATAAAATAGTTTTAAAAACAGACACACAAACCAGTGCGACTTAGTGCTCAGCCCTGTCTGGTTCAAGTTCTAGTCTTAGTATATGGTAATATTAGGCACCGGAGCCTCGAGGCTAGCATATTCTGAAAAGTGACCTGGAAAGACTACAACGTCTAGGACATAGTGTCACAAAGGGCAGAACGTGTTGTGTAAGTTAATCTGGCTGGTCCAGAGTGGTTTAAAGCACACAGGGCCCAGGAAATAGCTCTATGGCGGGTTAGCTGCTTTCTCTTGAGTAAAGTCTTGGGTTTCATCTCCAGCACCACACACACACACACACACACACACACACACACACACACACACACTATCACAAGAAAATAAAAAGCCTGGTGTGGTGGCACATGCCTTGGGTTCAAGGCCAGCCTGCTCTATAGAGGGAGAGCCAAGGCTACACTGATAAACCCTGCCTCAAAAAAGAAGAGAAGAGAAAAGAAAAAGAAAAGGCTTTGTTTTGAGAACTCACGTTAAGCACAGGGAAAAGCAGAGTCCTGAAAAGCTTGCACACGAGGAGGGGTGGGGCTGTGTGAGGGAGGAGAGTTGTGAGCCTGGCCCCACTTCCTGTCTGTACTAGAAAGTGCTTCCATCATCCTGCTGCCATAATGCTTAGATTTTCCTGGACAGGAAAGCTAACTTAAGCCCTGTATAGTGAGGAATGTCTGTAAAGCTAGCACTTGGGAGGCCAAGGCAGGAAGATTATTGACTCTAAGGCTAACTAAACTATATTTCCAAATCTTTATCTTAAAAAAAAAAGCCAAATCAAAAAACAAAACAAACCCCAAAAAGTTAGGTTTATGTGATGGCACATAGTTGTTACAGCATTTAAGAGGCTGAGGCAGGAGGATTACTGTGAGTTCAAAGCCAGTCTGGGCTACATAATAAGTTTGTAGCTAGCCTTAGCTACAGTGTGAGACTATATCTCAAAAAAGAAAAAGGAAAAGAAAAAGGAAGGAAGGGAGGAAGGAAGGGAGGAAGGAAGGAAGGAAGGAAGGAAGGAAGGAAGGAAGGAAGGAAGAAAGAAAGCTAACTTGAAGTCACTTTGCTTCAAGCCAGCATAGAAAAATGGAGAAAGTCTTTGGGGAGACAGACTGGGTATTCTTTGCGTCTGATCTGAATGCCTTTGCTGTCTCCCAGGGAAATGCTCCGCTGGGCCCTCTTCAGCATGCAGGCCACAGGCCACATGCTGCTCGGCACCTCCAGTTACATGCAGCAGTTCCTGGATGCCACTGAGGAAGAAGAGCCACCTTCCAAGGCCAAAACCTCCCTCCTCCCTGCCTGTCTGAAGATGCTGCAATGAAGAACCAGGTCCTCAGAGGCCTTCCTCAGCCACGGCTGTGCCTGGGGACCCTGCGCTCTGCCAGCAGCACGCACAAGCCTGGCATCGGGAGAACTCTCCTGCCTGCACCTCTCACAGCACAGCACCAAGGAAATTGCAGGAAAGGCTGGAGCCCTGGGGTGGGCTGCTCACAGGAGGACTTCCTGGCCTGGCCCAGTTCCTTCCTTTCTGTCTCAGGTAGCTTAGAGGACCAACACTTGCCCCTCGCAAGCACAAAGTCTGCCCCTGTGTCCCCATGTGCCATCCCCCGTGCCACTCCCTCTCTGATGCTCCCCCCTGTCCTGGCTGCCCACGCTCATCCTGCAGCAGACATTGCTATGGTGACCTCCATCATACCTTGGCCCCAGTCAAGGCAAGAAAAACGAACGTGCCACAGCGCCAGCTATGTCTATGGTTATGGTACCAGAGCGGTTAGGACTCTGTAGTAGAAGGAAAGGAGGGGAGCCTCGGGGGTCCTCTCACCTGGGATTCTGATTACTCTCCCCTAGCCCCCAGCTGTGCACAATCATGAGGTGTGTTTGAGGATGTTAGAGATAAAGGTTAACTAAGACCAGGATGCCAGTGATGCAGATTTTGGGGGTCCTCACCTGTGCCAGGGAGGGACTTTTAGGGAATGCAGATGATTCTGCATCAACTAGGCTCCTCCTGTAAGTAACCCAATAAGCTAATAGACTCACCAAGCTGGACTTGGATGGATTCGTGACTTTGCCTGTCATTGGTGCCCTTCCTGGGCTGAATGAACATAGTTCATGCTCTCCAGGGAAAGTCACACAACTGCCTCTCTTGTTCTCATTTTCCACTAATGAATGAATGGTATTAGAGTCTGCAGTAAAGAATTTATGCTGATACCTCGTCTTGGCCTGTGGTCTTTGTGTGGAACCAATTGCTAAGATGTATAGGAGACATTTGCAGGAGATAGCATTTATCATTATTGGTGTGTTTGTGTGTGTGTGTGTGTGTGTGTGTGTGTGTGTGTGTGTATGCCCGCATGTGTGTGTGCATGTCTGTGTGTGTGTGTGTGTGCGCGCGCGCGCGTGTGTGCACGTGAGCACTGGTATGCCAGTACCATGGTGCAGGCACGGAAGTCAGAAGACAACTTTGTCCACTGTGTGTTCCAGGGATTGAACTCAGGCTGGTAGACTTGCATAGCTTTTATGTGCTGAGCCTCACCTTCGGCCCTGTTTGTTCTTTTAGATACAGTCTCACATAGCCCAGCCTGCCTTCACAGTTGTTCTGCAGTGAACAACCTTGAACTTCTGACCCTCTTGCTTCCACCTCCTAAATGCTAGCATACAGGTGTGAACCACCACAGCCAACTCGTGTGGCACTGTGGACTGCAGGCAGGGTTGCCAGCATGCCAGGCAAAGGCTCTACCAACTGGGCTACAACCCCAGCCCGACTCTTTTTTTTTTTTTTTTTTTTGGTTTTTCGAGACAGGGTTTCTCTGTGTAGCCCTGGCTGTCCTGGAACTCACTCGGTAGACCAGGTTGGCCTCGAACTCAGAAATCCGCCTGCCTCTGCCTCCCAAGTGCTGGGATTAAAGGCGTGCGCCACCACTGCCCGGCTCGACTCCTTTTTAATACATAAGGTTTGGCATTGTGAGATGCAACCCATGAAATAAATAAATAAATAAATAAATAAATAAATAAAATGTATGTTAGGATAAGAATCTGTAGTTGGTTTTTGAAGCCTGCCACACTTGCTATTTGGGCAGATCATGGAATCCACATATGTGTCTGTTTGCAAATGAAATTTGCTTGTCAGGTGGATCAAACCCTTCTTTGATTCCTGACCGTTGTATTTTGATCCATTTCACACATTCCGTTTGAAAGGTCCCGGTCCACCTACAGGGTGGTTTGTCACTGCCTATGTCGGCTGGCCCACAGCTCCTGTCCATGCTCAGCTGGCATGTCCTCACCGTCACAACCCGTTCCATCTGTCTTCTGTTGCTATAATCAAACACCTGCACCCAGTCTATAGCTCGCTCCGTCATAGAGTGTTTGCCTAGCAACTGTGGGGCCCGAGATCCATCAGCAGCACTGAAGGAAGACAAACAACTCTGAAAGTTGATGATATGCTCATCTCCGTGGGGCTGGGGACGTGGCTCAGTTGTTGAGAACACTTGCTGCTCAGTTCCACTCTCAGTGCCACAGGAAGCTCACAACTGCCCAGAGCACCAGCTGAAGGATTTGATGTCCTTTTTTTTGGTCTTCTAGGGCACCTGTATATATGTGGCATACACTTACACAGACACACACACATGTAAATAAAAATAAAACAAACACACACACACACACACACACACACACACACACACACACGTTTGTCTGGGTCATGGTTCTAGAGGCTGCAGAGTCCAAGAGCATGGAGCCAGCATCTCCTTAGCATATGTAGGGGCCTTTTTTGATGCACTCTAACATGGAGGAAGCTGGTCCACACTGAGGGAGAGGTTCTCTTTTCTCTCCTCTCCTCCCCAGAAAGCTAATGTCATTACGGGGAGCACCCCCTTCACATTCTCTCATCTTACTAATTACATTGGTCTTCAAATACCGTTAATATGAATTTGAAGGTTAACTTTCTCACAGCTGAACTTGGAAGGCCACACCTGGGTCGAGTGCTTGGTGACAGATCTTCTTGCTTTTGCCTCAAGTTGTGGGATTAAAGGTATGTGCCACCACACCCCACTGCTTTAGAAAAAAAAAGATACTTGCTTTTTATTTTGTTATGTTATTATTATTTCTATTTCACTCTTTGTTTTTCTTATGTGCTGTAATTGTTACTATTTTTTTGAGACAGGGTTATACATTCACTTTATATAGACCGATACTGGAATTAAAGACCCGGTCTATATTTTATTGTTAACTATCACATATGTGTGTTTGGATAGGTGTTAAAGGAGGTTGTGAATTCAAGGCTGTGGGTGCTGGAAGCAACAGGCAATCTTAACCAGTGACCTGGCCCTCCAGTTTGTTTTATTTTATGCCAATGTATGTTGTTTTTTGAGATATACTGGCCAGGTGTTTTTCTTTTTTCTTTTTTCTTTTCTTTTCTTTTCTTTTCCTTTCCTTTTTTTTTTTTTAAGACAGGGTTTTCTTTGTGTAATCCAGGCTTGTTTCGAATTCAGCTAACTACCTTCCTCTGTTACAGGCATGCACTACCACACCCAGTCTATCTTGATTTTCTTTTCATAGAAGGGCCTTGTGTATCTTCCAGGCTGGTCTCCAACTCTGTGTATCTGTGATCTTGGTCATGGTGACCTACATATGCGGTGCTGGGAATCGAACCCAAGATCTTGTGCAACCTTTCTACCACCTGAGCCACAGCTTTGGGGCCTTATGTCTCAGGCCCTGACCGGAAGGCTGCACACACTTCTTCACCTTTCTTCTCCCTCGGCTTTACAAGGGAGGTTTTCAAATTAAGGTTCCCCAAAGACAATCTGTAAGCTCGCCCCTTTTTATTCTAAGACACGTCCTCTGCTTCGAGGAAATAATCGGTCTTGTGTCTCAGTTTTCCCCAAAGCCAGAACCCTAAATGGCACTTTTTCTTCCACAGAGAGGCAAAACCCGGATCCTCGGTACGCTGAGCAACCTTTGCTTTGATTGACAGCCGGCCTGACCAATCTGCGCACGGGGGATGTACGAGGGGGTGGGGTTGAGCTGTCCGTGGACACGCGTGCGTACTGTGCTTGGTTCTCCGCAATGGGATCCCTGCGAACTTTGCGTTGTGTCTCTGTGGTCTGGCGGCCCGGGCTGGGGTCTTGCGCACCGCGGAGGAATGCAGGCTTCGGCACCGAGGCCCGGTGATTATAACACTCCACTTCCGTGTAGGGGAGAGACTAGAACAAGGGGAGGGCAGGCACGAAATTCAGATCAGGACATGGTTCTAAGCCCGATTGTGTTGTGTGACCTGGCACTACATCCTTGGTGCTCTGAGCCTTTGCTGCCTCTTCTGTAAAGTCTTGGGGGCAGGTGGACATCAACTGTCTGCTGAGCCGGGAGTTTTGATGCTTTTGTAAGAAGCGGCTGGACTAGGCAGAGTGGGCGAGGGAGGTACCAGTTTCTACCATGTTTCTCAGGCGTCGGTCTCAACCTCACTGCTCCAGCAAGCGCAAGGACCTAGTCGAGGACCAGCCCTTCCCGGGGCTGCTGCGTACAGAGAACCTCGGCCTGGAGGAGCTGGCTCACGTCCTGAGGGCAGCTGTGGTGGATCAGAAAGGTGAGGGGTGCCTGCTGCTCCGGGACCTCCGATTCCCCTGTAGCTGCAAGAGCCGGGCCAGCAGACAGTCACATTCCTTCTCCTAGTCTCACCATCATGAGGAGAAGTGTAGCTCTCCACTCCTCCCTGTGTTCCGAGAGCAGCTGTAACAGAAGTTAGTTTACTATCAGAAAAAAAAAAAAAAAAAAAAAAAAAAAAGCTTTGTGGTTAGCTATAGCTGGGCTCTGTAAGTGGCATGATCTTGGTCTCATAAAAGAGGGCTAGATGGCTGCTCTTGCAGAGAGGACCAGCATTCTGCACCCGCATGCTGCTTTACAACTGTATGTTCATGTAGCCTACAGTGAGGGGGCTTCACAACAGTGGGATAAATACGGCCCCTGCCTTGCCAGATCCAGCGTCCTGATGTGAGAAATACTGAGCAGTCACTGCTGACTCTGAGTGTGGTGACCACTCTTGTAATTCCAGAACTTGGGGGGTAGAGGCAAGGAGGATCAGGAATTCAGGACCGGACTTAGCTGTATAGTGAGTTTGGGAACAGCTTGATGTTTGAGCCCCACTCCACCCCAAACAGTCAGGGACTGGAGGAGGGGCGCCCGTTATACTGAGGTATGTTGGAGCCAATGGGAATGGAAGCCTAGATCAGCAGGTGTGAGGGCTCTGAGGTGCAGGGATTAGGAAGTGCAGTTTAAAGTGGGATTGGGAGTTTATAACCCCTGAGGCTGTGTGACATCTGTGAATTGTTTCAGGACCTCTGGTGACACTGAACAAGCCACAGGGTCTGCCTGTGACAGGTACGGGCGTGGGCAGAGAGGGAGAGGCTGGGGCAGAGATGGTCGGATGGTGCTCTGGAAACTTGTCCTCTCCCTCTCAGGGAAACCAGGAGAGCTGACGTTGCTGTCTGTGCTGCCACAGCTGAGCCAGGCCCTGGGGATCGAACACCAGGAGCTCCAGGTTGTGCGAGCATCTGGGAAGTAAGTGACAGTGTGGGGTTTATTTGTCACCCACTGTATACAAAAGTCTTATTCAAGTGCCTGGTACATGGTAGACCCTTGGTGCTAACTCTTACGGCATTTGGCTCTTTGAGGGCCAGAGAAAAGGTCTTATGACTTCTCAGGTCTGGACTCTAGTCCTGGTGTTACTGTCCAGTCTTTAGTTGGAGTTCCTTTAGTAGTTGGGGGGGGAAGAGGTTTCCTTTTAAAATAAAAGATTTGTTTTTAATGTGTGTAGAGTGTTTAGCTTACATTTATGTCTGTGCACCACAGTGCTTGTCTGGTGCCCTCAGGGGCCAGATCATCTTAGACTGGAATTGCAGACAGTTGTGAACCACCATGCGGGTGCAGAATGCTGGTCTTCTGCAACGCAGCCATCTAGACCTCTTTTTTGAGATCAAGAGGCTTTATGTGATTTGTCCCCTTCTTCCAGGGAGGCCTCTGGGCTTGTGCTCCTCTCCAGCTGTCCCCAGACAACAAGCCGCCTGCAGAAGTTTTTTACCCACTCAAGGAGAGCCCAGAGACCCACAGCCACCTACTGGTGAGAGGTGCAGGGTCACTCCCAGGGCCCAGGCAAGGTCCTGCCTGGCTGCTCTGAGACCTCCTTTCTCTTTCTTAGTGCCATCACTGATGGCATCCCTGAGCCTTCTGAGGGGACAGTCCACATGGCTCTGAAGCTGGAACGAATGGATGGCATTGACCTTGTAAGTCAGAGACCACCAGGGAAGAGGTGTCCCTTTCAGCTTTTGCCTTACAGAGGAGTCTAGGCTGTGCATGCGGTGGCTAGTTCCACTGCTGTCTCCTAACGGGCGAATGGTTGCTGCCGTTGCTGAGGCCCTATCCCGAGTCAACTGGCAGCAGGGCTGGCTCAACAGAGACCTAGGTATGTGTTAAGTCATTCTTGACCGGTACCCTAGGCAGTCCCAGTGACGTCCCCATCTCGAAAGGACATCCAGGAAGGTGTCAAAAGGACCCTCAGCCGTTTCCACGTGATGGCCACGGGGTGTGGCTGTGCCCTGGTCCAGCTACAGCCTCTGACAGGTGGGTCTGAACAGTGCTCTGCTGGGGATATGAGCCCAGTGAGGAAGGCAGTGCTTGGTAACACCCAGGGAGCATTTGGTGGACCCCAAGGGTACAAGACTGGGCTCAGCGGGAGGCAGCAGTTTTAGGTGCACACCCACAGTCTGCCACCTAGCACACATCCTTATTCCTAGAGGCTTTAGTTCTGTAGGGTTGGACCCTCCAGGCTGGGTGGGTTGTCAGCTACCATTGTTATATTCTCATGATCCTCTCTGGAGGCAGAGCATACGATACAGAGCATACAATACAATATCTCAGACCCATACAATCTAGGGATGGGGGCAGTACTGCACAGCCAGGAAGGGCAACCGCCTCCCAGCCCCCCACCTTTCAGTCTTCCCCAGGCAGCTGCAGGTGCACATGGTTCTACAGCTCTGCCCGATTCTTGGGGACCACACCTATGCTGCTCGTGTAGGCACTGTTCTGGGCCAGCGTTTTCTGTGGCCAGCGGAGACCACCAAGCCCCAGAGACAGGTAGGTCCCCTGGCCCCGTATGCCTGCTCTTTGTGGGTTGCTGGGACTGTGTCTCCAGATACCATGCACATTCGGACTAGGAGACAGATGGCTTGGTCTCTGGGGCCACTTGTGTCCCTGTGGTTGCTGTGTGGCTCAGGCCTCCTCCTGTTCATGAGCTGAAGAAGGTGGAGGCTGACCTCACAGGTCCTCAGGTTCTACTATCCTTTTGAGCACTTGTGCATCATGCCTTCCTCGAGTTGAGTCCAGTGAATGGGAGTGCAGCAGGAGCGAACTGGCTCTAGCCAGCCACTTAGGACCAATATTACTTTCTGGCCAGAAGGGGAGGCTGGAGGTTTGTATGAATTGGGGCTTTGAGGGCCAGGTCTGTGCACCGCCTCTCGAATCCCATTGGCCAGAGGCTTAATCACATGGCTTCACTAAACACAGAAGAAGCTGAAGAAAACTCTGCCTGTCTATAGAGAAAATTATCACAGTGACAGACCAGGAAGGTCCTGCAGGTCCCTCTGTTCATGACAGCTGGGTGCTCCTCTGGCTAGAACTTAGATGGTCGCTGTCTTTCCCATCCCAGGTCCTGGATGAAGCCCTGCTCAGACACCTCCAACTGAGTCCTTCCCAAGTGGCCCAGATGCCTTTGCACCTGCACCTGCACCGCCTCCTCCTCCCAGGCACCGGTCCCAAGGACCCCCCTAGTGAACTTTTGGCACCCCTGCCCGCTTACTTCTCTCGGACCCTGCAGTGCCTTCAGCTCTCTCAACAGTAGACTGTGCCTGACCCCCAGTTGGAAAAATAGGAAGACAGAGAGTTTGGTGCTAAGCACAGCCAAGGCCCTGGGCTCCTTGGTCCGACACACTAAGATCAAATCCCAGAGAGGCCACTTGATTGCTGTGTGGCATTGGGCAGGTGTCTTCTCTCTGGACTTAAAATAATAAAAGTTCTACCTCACGGTCTGGTTTACCAAAAATGAGAAAGCGAATGTTTACCAGGGACTGTGCGCTCTGCTCAAGTGAACAGCGGTCAGGTCAGGAGGTGGCATCTGCTGTACTCCTGACCAGGAGGAGGTTGGTTTGGTTTTGAGACCCGGTCTCTCCATGTATCCCTGGCTGGACTGGAGCTCAGAGCTTTGCCTGCCTCTGCCTCCCGAGTTCTGGGATGACAGGCATGCACCGCTGCACGGGCATGAGCTCTTCTGACTTTGAAGGACACAGCTCTTTCAATGTCAGCACCCCTCTCCACCCACAACACGTTCACAGGCTACAGCTAGACACTGCTTTGGAGGACCAGCCAACCCTCCACAGGTAGGAAATGCCATGCTTCACCTGGGTGTGTTTCTTAGGTCTTCCAGTTTTAGGTGGCTTGACTACCCCTTCACAGAGGGAAGAAACAGACCTATACCCTCTAGAGAAGAGCTGAGGTTCAGGAAAGCCTACCTTTTGTCCTAATGTTCTGTGCTCACCAGAAACTATTCTGCCAGCCTAGCTTGTCCTTGGGAGGAAGGCACCCTTGATGGCTGGCCTTCCATATACTACCATTTGCAAGCCATGTGTCCTTGCTCAGACTCAGTCTCCTCATCTGTATAGTGCAGGCTTCCCCCCCCCACACACACACACCCTAAGACTTCCCATCACTAGGGGATTGTGGGCCTTTGATGGAGACTCTGATGATCAGCTCTTGTTTGAGCCCTGCCTCAATTATCCAAGCCAAGCCCAGAGAACTTCACTTGTTTTTTGTTTTTTTTTTTTTTATTTGATGCTGGATCCAGAATAGGGCAATGAAGATCAGAGCAGGGGCTTCTCTAGCTTCGTAGCCCCTATGGGCCTCAGGCCTCGGGACACCAAAATAAGGGTGAAGGGACTGGGGAGGCCCAGCCTCTTCTTGGGGTATGCCTCAGCCCTGGGTGTGTTGCCGAGTCTGGCCTTGAACTTGCCTTTGGCCTTGACTTTCCTGTGGGTGCTAGGAAGAAGTCCCGCTTCAAAGGGCAGAGGCCACAAGGCATTTCCAAAGTGGGGGCCTCGAAGGTGCGGGGGATTAGCAGCCTCGGTACAAAGGAGGGGAGGAAGAGAGAGATGATCAGGCCTCTGTCTTGAAACAGGGTTCTGTGGAAGACAAGCCCTTCCCTGGTGCACTGCTTGGTCTGGGCGCTGCCCTCTGCCTGCGCCCTTCTTCCCCGATCCCACTGCTCAGTACTACCCGCCAGGGTGTGCAGCGCAGCTCGAAGCCCACCTTTCCTGGCTTCAGCATGCTAGGTGCCAGCTCGAGATCAGGGTGAGGTTGGAAGGACATCAGAACCTTGGCAGTAGGTAGAGTCATCAAGGCCTTGCCTGTGGTTGACAGAGCCTTAGAGCCCACCAGCTGGCCATGCTGGAGTCTGAGGACCCGGCTCTGGGGTCGGTGCACACAGGGAGAAGGCAGCCAGGCCTTGTCATGGAGGCTAGGGAAGTGGAAAGGGGCTGTGGGGGAAGGGAAGCTGTGAGGGCTGGGCTAGGCCTCAGCCTGACCAGCTGTCCCATAGGGTATGTGCAGAGGTGGGGGATGGGAGGTGTGGGCAGATGGAGCCCCTCCCAGTTCCTCCTCCAGAGGCAGTGGGAAGAACACAGGGTTGGGGGTCCAACAGACCTGGGTCTGCATCCCAGCTCTGCCCCTTCTGAGCTGTGCAACCTCGGGCAACGTCCTTAAACTTCCTGCTACCTCGGCTGGAAAATGGGGACAATAGCAGCTACCTCACTAGGGTGTTGTGAGGGCTAAGGGGGCACAGGAAGGGCTTGGTGGCAGTGCCTTTCTCCAGAGAAGAGGGAGGGCAAAGCCGGCTAAGACAGCAGCAGAGGTCTGGACTCTCGGGACGCGCACTCCAGGACCAAGCCCTGGCATCTTCTGGTCTAACTGCCTGGCAGGGTGACTACTTTGGAATACTCATTTGGTTGTATATTTAAAAACACTTGGTAGGCAGTCTCGTACTTGCTATCATTCGTGGCCTTCTGGCAGGAGGGTAAGCCCAGACACTTGGGAAGGGCTTGGAGAGCGGGTAGCAATGGCCTTAGGACGGGGGTATTCAGGGAATGTGGTATTACCCCAGGCCTCAGGCTTTTTCATACCCCATGATCTGTTGAAAATATGGCCCACCCTGAGGTTAGGGGACTCCCACTTCTGGAGGGTGAGGCAGACCAGGGCTGTGGCACTTTTTGCCTTGCCTTTCTTCCCCTTTCCGGGGACCGAGGTGGTAGCAGTAGTTTCTGGCTTCTCGGCGTGTCCCAGGCTCTCAGCCCTAGCATTTTTCCTAGAAGCTGACCTCTGAGTAGGGGAGCCTGAGTCCTTGCTTTCCGCAGAGCCTTGCTGGGTCAGTAGTTGAGGGAGTGATGAGCGGACCCCTGTCCGCCGATGACCCACGGGCACAGGCTTCTTGATGGTAGAGCCCTCCACTACGAGCCGGATACCTACGTACTGGGGCACCTCCACAGCAGGCTGTGGACAGGAGAGAACAAGGCCATCTCAGACACTAGTGCTAGAAACCAGGGCCTAAGGCAAAGATAGATGGAACCAATTTCTGGGGTGTCTGGTCAAGAGGCACATCTGAGAAACAAGAAGCTCCTTACATCCTCAAGGGAGTTAGAGGACTTACAGTCATGGAGCCCTAGGGAGCAAGAAAAGCAGAGAACCAGAGCCATGCAGACAAGCACTCAACCACTGCCCACCAAGGCAACTTCTGGCGTTTGTTAGAATGTGAGCGGTTTCAGGACATGGGCAGCCAGAGATGGATAGAACTGAACCATGGCTTCCTATGTGGAGATGAAATTCCCATTGTGAATACCAAGAAGAGGGAGGTAACGAGGCCTCAAGGCCCAGAGTAGCTTTCTAAGAATAGGGAAAGTTACAGGCCATAGTGAGCTGCCAGACATGGGTGCTGAGACGTGAACTTGGGTCATCTTTAAGAGTAGTCTACTACTTTTAACTGCTGAGCCATCTCCTAATCCAGCTTATTTACTTTATAACTTAAACTGTTTATGGCAGTGGTTCTCAACCTTCCTAATGCTGTGACCCTTTAAAACAGTTCCTGATGGTATGGTGACACCCAACCATCAAATTATGCCATTGCTATTTCATACCTGTAATTTTCCTACAGTGATGAATCATAACATAAATATCTCATATTCAGATTGGTCTTAGGAGACCCCTGTGAAAGGATCATTTGACTCCCAAAGGGGTCGAAACCCAAAGGTTGAGAACCACTGGTGCGTGGCATTATGCCGTTAGCAACAGAAAATGGACATATGGACAAAGTAATTAGGAATTTTGGGGCAGGGGACAGTGTTGAGAGAAAGGTACTTGCTGAGTTCAATCCTCAAGACCCATGGGGTAGAAGGAGAGAACTGACTCTCACAAGTTGTCCTCTGACCTGCAGATGTGTGTTGTGGCGTGTGCAACTGCACACATATACAAACTCAAACACAAAAGTAATATAATAAATAAAAAAAAGGATGACAGTCACCTTAGCCCAAGGTCAGATTTGGCCTTAGGAGAGTCTGCTGGCATGCCTTGTGACAGACAGACGAGGTGCCCAGTATCACGTAAGTGGTTGTTTTTTGCCAAAAATCTCTACCCTGAACCTCATCAAGTTGTTAACCTATTTTCTAGTTTACAGGATAGTCAGAAAACAGACCGAGCTGAACAGCACAAGGAGACAATCAGATAAGACAGAATGTGGGACAGTACTACAGGCTGGCCAGCCTGGCCTCCAAAGGATCAGGATGCCAAAAAGGAAACAGTGGAGCTGTCCTAGATCAAAGAAGATCAGAGAGACAAAGCCACCCGTGTGACCACTCTGGACACATACTGGCCTCAGAAACAGATCAGTAATAAAAGATATGTGGGGACAAAGGACATCCGAAAAAATGCCTGGCTTGATCTTTCCAGGCATCCAGCCATTCAGTTGTTTGTTTGTTTATTCTGAAACAAGGCCTCATGTAGCCCAGGTTGGCCTCAAGCTCACTATATTGTCAAGAATGACCTTAAACTTCTGATCCTCCTGCCGCAGCCTCCTAAATACTGAGATTACAGGTATGTTGTTCCCCTTTCCTCTGCCCTCTTCCATGATTATGCTGTTTGTTTGTTACAGGGTCTCACTGTAAACTCCCTGCTGAACTGACCTTGTAGACCAGGCTGGTTGTGAACTTGCGTATTACAGGTGTATATATACACTGTTTGTATTTCCTCCTTTACATTTTTTAAAGCCAGAGCTGTAAGTCAATAGTTCTACACATGCCTAGCATGCAGGGCCCTGAATTCCATCCCTAACACCTAGGAAGACATACATCCTTAACAAAAACTACACCCTATTGCCAGAACTTATTCTAAGACTGTGGTTCACTGGGCAGTGGTGGCACACGCCTTTAATCCCAGCACTTGGGAGGCAGAGGCAGGTGGATTTCTGAGTTCAAGGTCAGCCTGGTCTACAGAGTGAGTTCCAGGACAGCCAGGGCTACACAGAGAAACCCTGTCTCAAAAAACTGAAAAAACAAAACAAGACTGTGGTTCTCAACCTTTCTAATACTTGAATACCGATCCTCATGTTGTGGTAACACCCACAACCATAAAATTATTTTCATTGCTACTCCATAACTGTAATTTTGCTCTGGTTTGAGTTGTAATGTAAATATCTAATATACGGGATGGTCTTAGGTGACACTTGTAAAAAGGTCATTTGACTCTCAGAGGGTAACAGCCCACAGGTTCAGACTCAGGTCATGTGGTCAGGACCCTGCTTTCCTGTAGCAAACCTTCACACATCCTAGCTGGAAGACTCCTACTTAAAAACTGCTCTCAGAATTCAGAAACTCCTAAAAAAACTCATTCTTTTAAAGTTGTATTTGTATGATTGTTGTTTTGAAATAGGGTCTCACTATATAAAGCCCAGGCTAGCCTGGGACTCTATGTAACCCAAACTTTCCTTGAACTCAAAGTGATCCCTTTTGCAGCCTCCTGAATACTAGGAGGTAGGAGGTTGAGTCTTATATGTGTAGCTAGGATGGCTAATCACATCATCATCTAGACTGGACAGGAAAGTCTAGGGTATTTATAAAGCACGCCCCTGAGGTGTCTCTAGAACCCCCAGAGGGCCTTTGACCTAATGGATGACTCCTCATTGATGGATTCAGAACTCAGATAAACTGCTGGGAGACTGTGGCACTGTGGAGAGCGGGCTTGGTTAGATTGTTTGTTTCCAAGCTGGGTGTCATGACTCTTATCTATAATCTTAGTACTTGGGAAGCTTGAAGCAGGAGAAATAGTATGAGTTTCAGGATAGCCTGGGCAACAGTGTAAGTTCCTGGCCAGCCTAGACTATCTACAGTAAACCCCCGTCTCAAAAAAAAAAACTAACAAGCAATAAAACAATGTTTTTGGCTGATTCTAAAAAAATCCTATACTTATAGATAAGCAAGATCAAATTTGTTTTTTGAAAAAGATGAATAATATAGTAATTATTATAGCAATAGTAAGACACTAGTAATCGACTCTTGATAGGCCTTGCAGTTGATGGAGCTTCCAACAACATTATTGAGCAAGTACAGTAGTTAGAGCTGTCCTTTGTGTCCTCTATCTAGGTACCCTAGCAAAGCCCTGGAGGCAGAGCAAACCACTCTATCCTCAGCACACGAAGGAGGAGCCAGTTGCAGTCTTATTTTAAAGGAAATGAGGCTACCTAGAAGCTTGGAATTTTGATTGGAGGCTGAGGAGGTCCCAGAGCCTCTGCAAATATCTATGAATATAAACTCATGGCATTAAGGACCCTCAGAAGACAGTAACCTCCAGGTCATAGATGAGTCAGGCCAGAGGGAAATGTCTGTTTTAAGACACTTGTTGGGGTCAGGACAGGAACCCTGGTCTTGAACGGTCTCCCAGCAGATCCCAGGAGGCTGCCTGTGGGAAGTGCTGGGGCATCTTACAAGTGCTGGAGCATCCTACCTGCTTATAGATGAGTTCAAAGGCTCCTGTGTCACAGCTGCGGTCCAGGCGCCGGTCGATGACCACGCGCAGGGTATCTGCCTGCACACCAGCACAGAGGCGGGCAGTGACAGCTGTGGAAGGTGCCATGGTAGGGCTGGCATTGATCTCAATCAACCAGGGCTGGAAGTCTTCCCCAAACACAAAGTCAGCCCCATAGAGCTCAAAGCTGGCCTTCCGGCACTGCACGTTGTCTTGGGAAGTCTGCAGGGCGTGAATCACCGCAGCCTTCATGCCAGGCACAATGACACTGGACCAGGCCTTTGGGGCATCTACCTCCTGCAAGTGGGCCTGAAACCTCTGGCTGGACCACATGTTATCTTGGGGCAGCATCGGGTGCCGGTGACAGGAAGCCTCCAAATGTCTCTGGATGGAGTTGTTACACAGGTGCACAGAGCTGGAACAGGACAGAGAGTCAGGCTCAGTCCTGGAGGCAAAGTCCTGGGGTCAGCCATTGTGGTGAGCTTAACTGAGACAGGCTTCTGCTGAAAGATCAATAGGACAGAATGCATCTTGCCCAACTCCCACCCCATCCGCCTAAGGCCGGGGATAGTCAGCTCAGAAGACTCAGGTGGTGCAGATGGGCCACAGTAGCTCACACTTTGGGCCTACTAACAGTTCACTCTCTTTGTGTGGCAGGGAATAAATAGGGAGAGAATGACCCTGAGTCATGAAGGGGTGGTGGTCAATTCCCAACTTCATCAGTGAGTAGCTGGGAGAGCGACTGTTTGCCCTCACATCTCTAAAATGACAATAACCCACCACTTCATTGGGTTTTAGAAATGATTGTGATACAACCAAGCAAAAACACTTATGGCATGTGAAGTGCTTAAAGATAAACAGCTACACTGTGCTGCTGTTCCAGTCTCCAGATGTGGAGACAGGCTGGCCTTTTTCTTTGAGATGGTCTCACATAGCCCAAGTCAGATTCAAACCCAGCAGGTAGCTGAGGATGGCAGTTTACACTTGATCATCCTGTCTCCACCTTCCGAGGGTTGGCATCACAGGCAGCCACTACTATACCTGGCTTGTTTTGGCCTGTCTTGGTCTCCCAAATTCTGGGATTACAGTTAAGAGCTACCGTACCTGCCTTGTTTCATCTTGAGAGTGGGCTCTCACTATATGGCCTAGCCTGTCCTTAAACTCAAAATCCTGACTCAGCCTCCCAAGTGCTGGAATTACAGACGTGGACCACTGTGCCCTGCTAGAAACAGAGACTTAAGAAGTTTTTCGGAAACACAGAGAGGAAACCGAGCAAGACAAAACAACCTGCTGTTTGCTGGGTTCTCCTGCTCAGCAAGGTCTCAGAAAGGGATCAAATTTCCAGGAAATCTAAAGATCTCTAGTTCTCTAAGACTTCCAATTACCACCCAGTCTACAAATGATGTGAGGAGGTTCTGTCCTTTCCAGTAACAAATCCTCCAGTTCTCCAGTGAATGCAAACATCCAAACTTCTCCAGGTGACTCGGGTCTACCAAGTCAATGTCTCATGGCTTCCCAAGTACCTTCAGGGTCACAAGATTCTCCCAATGACCCAGGAACACAGAAGAAGAAACAAATGTGCTCTCCAAAGAGCAAAGGCTAGTCCTGCAAGAGCATTTTGATAAGAGCAAGTACATGAGCCAGGAACTATGCAAGTCACTGGCTCAAAGGCTGGGCATGAAGGAGAAACAGATCAAAGTATGGCCCCTCTTGTGTTTCCCTCTCTACTACTCAGATAGTCTCCCCCATGAAAAAAAAAAAAAGAAGTTTTTCAGTTCTCCAGAGGCACACAACTTGATGCCGCAGAGATGGAATTTGAATCCAGGCCTCATCAAGGTTTCTTCTCATCCTACAAACAAACTACAAGCTGCCTTTCCTCTCTCAGGTTTGTCTTAGTCTGCCTTTACCTAGAGCTATATTTTCTTTATAACATACATCACCTTCTATCCCAGTGGTTCTCAACCTATGAGTTGTGACCCCTTTTCACAGGGGTCACCTAAGACCATCAGAAAACATATTTACATTATAATTCATTACAGTAGCAAAATTAGTTACAAAGTAGCAACAAAAAAAAAATCTAGCCACCACAACATGAGGAACTGTATTAAAGGGTGGAAGTATGAGGAAGGTTGTGAATGACTCCTCTACTGTATACTGTTAGCCAGAGTTACTCAGGTGCATTGCTAAGATGTAAGCTCTTGAGATCTGGAATCTTGTTTTGTTCATTCCTGTATCCCAAAGGCACCCTGCAAGCTCCTGCAGGGTGAAAGAATGGTGTGTGTGTGTATGTGTGTGTGTGTGTATGTGTGTGTGTGTGTGTGTGTATAAAGCCTGCTTCCTTGCCTGCAGAGTCTGTGGTCTGAAATCTAGCCTGGATCTAAGAGCTCACTGTTCTGTTTGTCTGCTGATCTCCACACTAGACTGGATAGTCAGGGGAGGTGGAGAGTAGGCTCACTTGTCCAGGTTCTTCAAGGAGAAGGGCTGTGTGGAGAAGCGGATGTAGCTGTCTCGGTAGAACCACACAGTGAGTGGGTTCCAGTCAGTCACCAGGAACCACTGTCTCAGGTCAAACTTGGTGCCGAAGATAAGCAGGGGCCGCTCGATGTACTTCTGTACAATCCACTTGCCGTCCTTCATCAGCATGGGATTGCAGTCCACCAGCTTCAGCATCTCATCCAGGTGGTCCATGCACATAATTCCTGAGGGGGAAACCAGGCAGTCAGGGACCAAGAGCTCAGGCTGTGGTCAGAAGTGCCAGAGGACCATGGGTGTCCCTGTTATAAGCTGTCATCCCCATAGAATCCAGCTGACTCTTAAGGCTGCCCCTCCCCAAGTCAGAACCATTCTTCCCTCTAGCAAAGCAAAAAATTTAAATAATATTCTAATTAAGTGTTTAATAAACTTTGTTTTGCTATCTATAGGTAAAAATCTAGCTGGAGGTTGGGGAGCATTAAGGGCACTTGCTGTTCTTGCTGAACCCAGCACTCATATGGCATAACTCCAGTTCCAGGGGCTTTGGCACCCTCTCCTGGTCTCCACCGGCAGTGGGCACATACACAGTGCACATAAATACAAGTAGGCAAAGCACATACACATAAAGTTAAAAAATAAATAAGGGCAAGATGGCTCAGTGGTTAAAGGCACTTGTCACCAAAGCTGATCAGCTGACTTCAGTTCCTAGAACTGGAAGGAGAGGACAGAGTCCTGTGAGTTGCCCTCTGACGGTCCTGCGCACACAGAACGTAAAACATTTAGATAGTGTTGACCGTGCCGTACATTACTTTCCTCCAGTAATTAAGAGACCAGGAAACTGGAAGGCACACTGAAGCCTTCCTCTCACTATCCAGGGCGAAGCCAGCTGCTGTGCCAGCTTCTCTGGAGCTTTCTGGGCTCCACAGCTATCTGTGCTTTGCTTCATGGGCTCCTATGGAGCTCAGCCAGGCTGTGGGATGAAGCTCGGCAGATGTCACCTCTCCTGTCACTAGTTACCTGTGTAACCAGCTCTGGCTACAGCTTCACACATCCAAGGCCACATGTGTCTTTTTTCCTTCTTTTCGTTTTTCTCATTTCCCTTCTCCTCTCCATTTCTTCCTGAGACAAGGTCTTACTATGTAGCTCTGGTTATCTTAGAACTCAATATATAAAGCAGGCTGGCCTCAAACTTACCGAGATACCTCTGCCTCTCTGCCTCCACCTCTGGGATTAAAGGCTTGTGTGACCACGCCTAGCTTGCTTTCCCACTCTCTTTTCCCCCCTCCTTTTATTCATTTTGTGGCAGGGTCTTATGTAGTCCAGGCTGGCCTCATGCTTACTATGTAGCCAAGGCTGGCCTTGAATGATGCTTTTGCTTCCTCTTGGGATTATAATCAAGTGCCAGAGCACAGATACACTTTGTCTTTTATTTATGTTTTTATCGTGAGTGTGTCCCATATGTCTGTTTTGTGGATCTGCTGGAACTGGAGCTACACTGTGTTCACTTTATGACATTTCAATCACCTGTATATTTACAAGCAGACCTTTTTAAATAAAGAATATCATTTCAAGTTTTCTGTCTACTTCTTGGGAGGCCCTCTGCAGTCTTTAAAGGTGGGGCTGATGCTGGACTCTCCAGTGCATGCAGTGGATGCACAGATGTGACTGAATAAAGGTAAGGACCAGAAAACATCTTACCGGAAGTGACAGGCAGAGCAGCCATGTCAGGGCATGTTAGTGGGGTGACCACCTGATCCAGCACCATGCTGAACAGTAGGTATGAGCTGCATTTAGACTTTACCTGACAGGAAGCCCTGGTGCCACCCCCATTTCACAACTGAGAAAACTGAGATTCAAAGAGGTAAATTGACTTGTTCAAGGTCACACAGTATATTAATAATAGAGTTGAGATTCAAACTGGCAGTGGGGCGGATTAGCCTCTTTGGCTTCTAGTAGTAGATAAAGGTACTAAAACTGGAAGAAGAGGTTGCTCCCCCACCTCGACCTCGGGACTTGGCTCCGGGCTTCACGATCCAGATGTTCCGATCCCCCTCCATGTCTATCTGGGGTACCACAGCCCGAAGCTGCTGTAGGATGTCTTCACAGCGCTGGACTTGGACCTCCAGGTATCTGAGTTCTGCCCCTTCACTGTATGGAGACAGTGAGACTTGTGGGGGGTGGGGCCTGGGGCCAGATGAGAGGATAGGATACTAGGATACACAGCCCCGCCCACCCCAGCTGTGCTCTAACCTGCTTGCTTGTGCCTGAGACACCTAACCTATCCAGACCACACCTGTCCCCAATTCCACATGCCCCCTTCATTCCCAACAAGGACAGGCAGCACTCAATGAGCCAAGCACCCTGGGGAGGACTTCCTATTGTTCCAGTTCATCCTCTCAGAGGCTGTTTAGGGAAGTATTAACTAGCCTTTCTTGGGGAAATGCCAGCTGAAGCTGGGGGTGTTAAGGGACTTTTCCAAGGCTACACACCCAGTAGTGACTGAGCCAGGGTGCAAATGCCTGACTGCTTCACCCAAAGGTGCTTTCAGAGGCTGACCCTCCTAATCTGGATTTAAGGCTGGCTGGCCTGGCCGTCAGTCCCTTCTTAGCCTAAATCTGCTCAGGCCTCACCCGGACTTGTTTCTCTCTCACCACACACACTCCCACACCACATATCCACTCGTTCAGTTACCGCCTGCCCTCTTCCACTGGCCTTTCTAGTGTGTGGTGCAGGGGCTTGAAACCAAGGCCAGCTAGGCTGAGCACACACTGTCCTCTGGGCTACAAGTTGAGTCTGCAGGGCCAGCTTCTGTGGGGTTTGCTCTCTGCTGCACCTCCCTCTACCACACAACCCCTACCACTTAGCAGGTGCTCTCCAAGTCAGCTGAATGGTTTGGCTGTGTAAGCTGGGAAGAATTTGGCATACAGGGGTTCACAGGAAAGGGGGACCCTGTTCTCTACAGGATGGAGAGTGTCCTCAGCTATAATTTATACACTGTTCCAGATGGCTACTTTGAGTAAACTACAAAGACGCCTCTCCTGCCTGGGTGCTGACCTCATTTTAACACCTTGACCTCCACCATAGTGCTCTTTTTATGAGAAGCATCAAGAACAAGAGTGGCCAGACATAGGGGCTCAGAGGGCTCTGGGGGAGCACGCCCTGGCTCAGAGGGCTCTGGGGGAGCACGCCCTGGCTCCTGAGCCAGACATAGGGGCTCAGAGGGCTCTGGGGGAGCACACCCTGGCTCAGAGGGCTCTGGGGGAGCACGCCCTAGCTCCTCATGAGCTTTCCTATAGTAAATCTTCATGGAGGCCCTGGGAAAGTGTCACCTAGGCGTGACAAGGGTACAGGGAATTTGAAAATGTCCATTCAGTATGATTTTATATTTAGGGGGGAAAACCATTTTGATGAAAGTTAACCTTCATAAAAGTTAGGTTGGTAAGGAATGGTCTTATTTTTTACTTTTATCATTTTAAAGTGTGTGTGTGTGTGCAGGTGCCTGCAGACTCCAGAAGCAGTAGGTCCTTACTTACACGTGATTAGTAGTTACACGTGATTGTGAGCTGCCTGACAAGGGGCTGGGAAACACAAGCAGATCTTTAAGAACAGTTAGTGCTCTCAAATACTGAGTATTACTTCAGCCCACATGGGCTTGGGTTTTTGATTGGTTTTGGTTTTTCCAGACAGGGTTTCTCTGTGCAGCCCTGGCTGTCCCCAAACTCACTCTGTAGACCAGGACGGTCTCAAATTCAGAGATCCACCTGCCTCTGCCTTCTGAGTGCTGGAACTAAACTGCCTAACTTCACATGGGCTTGTTTAAAAATGGAAGAGAAAGTCCTGATGTGGTGCTGAAGGAGTCACTCACCTGAGTACACCTGTGGGAATTTTCTTTTGGGGGAAGGGTTTGTGTGAGGATAAGGGCTTGCTATTAGCCCAGGCTGGCCTTGAACTTGCAGAGATCTCCCTCCCTCAGCCAGCTGAATGCCAGCCACCCTGTCTACTCTTATATGCTTTCTGAGGGTTTTATGTGACTCTGACTTTTGGGGGGGGGGGGGTTCTCAACGGCCTCTACACTGGAAATAAAAAGGATCTTTGATAATTCTTAGTTTAAGAAAGCTGAGCCCAGCCAGGCAGTGGTGGCACAAGCCTTTAATCCCAGCCAGGCAGTGGTGGCACAAGCCTTTAATCCCAGCCAGGCAGTGGTGGCACAAGCCTTTAATCCCAGCCAGGCAGTGGTGGCACAAGCCTTTAATCCCAGCCAGGCAGTGGTGGCACAAGCCTTTAATCCCAGCACTTGGGAGGCAGAGTTCATAGTCAGCATGGACTACAGATGGAGTTCCAGGACAGGCAGAGCTACATGGTGAGACCTGTTCTCAAAACACCAAGAGAGACAGAGAGACAGAGAGACAGAGACAGAGGGGGAGAGAGAGAGAAAGAGAGAGAGAGAAAGAGAGAGAGAGAATGAGAGAGAGCACGCCTGACAACCTGAGTTCACCCATGTTCTCACCAAGGAGAGAACAACTTCACAAAATTGACCTCTGACCCCTATAGCCCACCTTCGCTCTCATGCACACCAATTTAAACAAAAAGAAAGCTTACCTTGGGGCTAGGGTGTGGCTCACTTAGTAAAGCTCTTACCTAAACCTGGGTTCCTGGATTCTACCCCAGCACTGTGAAATGGTAAGTGGATTTATGCTTCCTGGCACTCAGGGAAAGGTATAAGGTAACCATGTCATCTTCTGCTGTTTAAGAAGACCCTACTTGTTTGCTGCAGCTGTGGGTCTCCTGATTCCATCATTTATCCAAAGTTCCTCCAGTCTGTTTCTTTTGGTTAACACCGCCCACTTGAGACCCTTAGTGCTGTCTGGCTAGCTGCAGGTCTCCCACCTGAGGGCTGTGCCCCTACAGAGCACTGGCTCTGGAGCCTGGCACACTGATAGGCACATGGGTGGTGTTCACCAAGTGCTTGCTACAATCTCTGACTGCCAGATCCTGTACCCCGCCTCCTGCCTTCTGCTACTCAAGCGCCTTTGCCCAAAGCAAGCTCCAAAACACCGCCCTTGTTCTTCCCAGCATTCTCACTCACACTAAAAGATTCTGAATTCTGCATCAAGGAAACTTGTTAGATTCATTATGTTTAATTCAATGTCTTCCAAATGTGACCGACATCCAAACCCCTTTCTTGTGATGTCTACTTCCTTCCTATGGGAATTAGCATCCTGTGTCAGGCAGTGACAAATGACCTAAGAACCAAATCTAAATGCCCAAGATTCCTATTCTGAGTGGACAGCACAAGCCTATTCTGACCCCACAATACAGTAAGCCATCCCACTTCATACCAGTCTCCAAGGTGGATGCTATTTTAAAATCTATTTTGCATTTAAGAAAAAGTATGTTTGGAAAGCTCAGTGCTGTTCCTGGGGTCATAGACCTGGGGGGGGGGACTATGCTATGCTGAGCTGGGGGGGACTATGCTATGCTGAGCTGGGGGGGGGACTATGCTATGCTGAGCTGGGGGGGAGACTATGCTATGCTGAGCTGGGGGGGACTATGCTATGCTGAGCTGGGGGGGGAGACTATGCTATGCTGAGCTGGGGGGGAGACTATGCTATGCTGAGCTGGGGGGACTATGTTATGCTGAGGTGGAAGAAGTGGACTGGACTCTCTGATGGAGCCAGTGGGAGCCTCTGAGGGTTCCTGAGTAGAACCATCCAGGACAAAAATAAAAGAGGGGGATGGGGTGAGAGGGCTTGGGCTGTACCAGATCTCCATCTGAGGGTGTGACTGTAACCCCAGCCCATGTTCAGAGCCGTGCCCTGTACAGAACTTACTGGACTATTTGGTAGTAGCGCTGAAGGAACAGGGACCAACCGTCGGGGTCAAGGTACAGCGGGGCGTTGGGGTCCTTGTCAATGTCTTTGTGGGCTATGCTGCTGAGGTGCTCCTCACATGCACTCAGAGCCTCATCCACAAAGTCTGAGGACACTGTCACTGGTTTCTTTTCCTGTTTCTTGGACTGTGTATCTTCTGTAGGGATAGAAGGACCAGTAAACAACCCATTTCAAAGCAGATAATACGACACATGCCATCGTCCTTTGCTGACCTGAAGACTATCACTTACCTGAGGCCCAGAGTGAACTCGATCCCCAGCCACCCTGGGACATGCCCCTCAGTCACCTGAACCTGCTCTAAATTTCCCTGAAACCCTAGCATGTCGTCCCTGCCCTCCACTGTGCCTACACCTCCCACACAGCTGGGCTTCCGTGTAAATGTCACCAAAGTCTCTAGAGCACACCTACCCTAGCACCCACCTGCAGTTCTGTATCCCTGGACTCTCTGACATATCTTGGCCCTATGATATGGCTGGAAACATTGGTGAATCCAGGTACACATGAAGCCAAATCTGACATAGCTTCATACACCCCACCGGATACTTGGAATCCTAGCAGATATCTACAGCCCGTAAGCCCCAAAGTGCTGATGCACACATGCAAATGAACCACTCAGCTGCAAGTGATGCTCCAACCCCAGCTCAGAGGACCTGATGCCAGCTTAAGACCTTGGCTCAGCCTTTTGCCTATTTAAAAACTGACATGCGACCAAGCCCTCAACTGCCCACCTACAGCCTGACACATACTTGAGCTCACAGAAGTTCAAGTGCAGGGTCTCTGGCCACAGAGGGTCTCCTGTGGCCCAGGTTCTGGCACATAACAGTCTTTGGTACCTAATCTAGGTCAATGGCAGCAATCAAGTGCATGTGGGGAGTTCCTCTGGAAGGGTCAAGGACTTTTTTCCTTCTAGTAAAGCTGCCCATTCCTTCCCAGACTCCCTTGACCATGGAGCCCCATTACTGTAGAGGGTGGGGGGACATATAGATTGGACCAGCATGCAGAGGATTCCTGTGCTCCTTCCCCTCCCGGATGTTCCCTATGTGCAGGCACAGGGTCTCTTGGGAGGCATCTGTTCATTGCTGTTTTCCTGTGCGTCCTCCCCTGAGATCGTGAAGAGGTTCTCACAGGCAGGGATGAAGTTGCATGGTCTCAGTCTACCTCTCTAAAGTGGTCAATCAGATCCACTAAAGGGCTGAGCAGTTAATAAATGACAGGTGTGGGGTAAGGGCAAGGGTAAATTTCAGGATGATAGGTGGTAAACACAGGATGGACAAGCAGACAGGAAGATGGATCTGTGTGAGGGCAGGAAGAAGGTGGGAGTGGACAGACGGATGTGACATGGTAGGCAACTGAAGGGATAGGCAGGGGGTAGCCAGGGAGGAGGACAGATGAGGGAATGAATTGATGGGGGCTGGGTAAACAGGTGTGAGCGATGTTCACAGATTGGAAGAGGGACAGAAGGGCTGGGGGCAAAGGCTGCAGTCTGGTCATAAGTCTTACATGTGTAGATGAGGGAATGAGAGGATGGCTGGGCACATACCTGTAGGAGTGGAGAGAACCATGGCACTCACCTAGGGCCTCTTCCTCTCTTGCCTGGATGGAGATGGGCTGTGATTTCCCTTCCAACTTCACCACCAGCTTGAGAACGTTGCGGGCAGCTGTCAGCCAGAAGTCCTCTGCTCCCAGGCAGGGATACCCTGCTCAGCCCCCAGGCTCCAGGCCTCTCCTGGTTCTGGAACCTCTCCATGGCTTGCCCCATTTGGATCCAGAACCTCATTTACCTGTCTCACTCTAGCACCTGGCTCCTCTCCTCTCTATTAACCATCAGACCCACAATGTGACCAGACTGCCTTCAGCAGTGGCTGGACCAGGTTCATTTATTCCTTCCTTCCTTCCTTCCTTCCTTCCTTCCTTCCTTCCTTCCTTCCTTCCTTTTTCTTTTGACAGGGTCTTGCAGTTTCAAACTGTCTGGCTTGGAACTCACTATGAAGACAAAGATGATCTCAAACTTGTGGCCACCCTGCCTCTGCTTCTCCCCACTGTGGGGATTACAGATGTGACCACCACCCATGGCCCTCTTTGTCCATTTCTGATACTTATTCTAACCTGAGAATCAGACCATGGCCTAAATTCTATCTCAGGTTTGGGACATAATTTAAAAGCTGCCATCTGATCTGGTTCCAAATTTTGAACTCAGAACCCACATGGAAGCAGGAACCTGCTTTGCCTTAGAGACCCATAGCCTTTTGTGGAACCTGGTCTAGCCAGCAACTTATCTAGACTCCAGATAGAACCAACCCACCAACCTCTAGAACCTGCTATAGAGAACAAGCCTGTCTCCCTAGGCTTCTTTGGATGCCAGGGTTGGCTCATGAATGGAAGTCCCATTAGGAGGAGGAAAGGGCTGGGGTTACAGAGGAAAGTCTACGGAGTAAGTGAGGGCACGAGGGGAGACTTGCTCTTTTCCATTGTGGGACAGACAGCATGAGGGAGCCAGGCCTGGGATTGGAGTCTCCTTACCTATGAAGGCTTTCTGGTCATCCTCTGCCCCCAATCGGTAGCATCGTGGGAAGAAGGAGTCAGCATCAGCCTCATCAAACCATGGCAGATTCCGGAGGTTGAGACAAAGGCCCACCTATGGAGACAGCTGCTGAAGCACAAGGGGGGACCCAGAGAGTGTCAAGGAGCTCCCCCCCCCCCCCCCGACAGCATATGTCCAGACATTCAGGAAAATGGAAGACCCTGCCTAGAACCTCCAACCCACTTGCTAGGCCTGACTTGATAGCCATCTCCAGGTTTGCCCAGCTGAGATGGCCCCTGGTCCCTCCACTCACCCTTTCCCATCCATGCTCTGCCCAGGAAGCCTTTCTAGCTCAATGGTTCTCAACCTTCCTAATGCCTCAACCTTTTATATACAGTTGATGTGGTGGCGAACCCCTAACCCTAAAATTACTTTCTTTCTTTCTTTTTTTTTTTTTTTGGTTTTTTGAGACAGGGTTTCTCTGTATAGCCTTTGGTTGTCCTGGAACTCACTCGGTAGACCAGGCTGGCCTAGAACTCAGAAATCCGCCTGCCTCTGCCTCCCAAATGCTGGGATTAAAGGCATGAGCCACCACCGCCCGGCCTAAAATTACTTTCATTGCTACTTTGTAACTCTAATTTTGCTACTGTGATGAATCGGAAGTGTAAAGATCTAATGAACAGGATGCAACTCCAAGGTTGAGAACCGCTGGCACAGGTGCTAATTAAAGCTTTCATCCTGAGCACAGCCTTAGACAGCAGGCTGTGCTGGCGCTCTCATCTAAAAATGAGGAAGTGGAGGCTTGGAGAGGTGGGGGGCCACTAGCCAAGAAACCCAGGAAAGACTCAATAAAGCCAGGAGACAGACATGCTCTGTCCAGGAGGTCAGGGCCCCTTTGTTCATGACAGATTCCATGGGAAATGAGCACACAGTTGTCATGTCAACACATGTCAGAGTTTGAGAACTAGATGTGTGTTCTCTGAAGAATCTTCTCTGACTGACAAGTCCAGCAGGAACCGGGGCTTCCTCTAGACTCCTACCTTTGTAGTGAAGGAGCCTGCACGGGCATAATGGTTTATCATCTGATCCTTAGAAAGAAATCGACAATCCAGCACGTCCCGCCGAGTGGTCCAGATGAGATAGGGGGTCTCATTTCGAACCATGCGGGACTGTAGAGAAGGGGAGGAGATGAAAACAGGGAGGCCAGAGGGGAGGAAGCTTCTCCCTGCCTTGCTACACAGAAAGGAGAGGAAGTGCCCAAAGTGTCCTCTGGACTCCCCCATCTCTGAGTATGTCATGAGACGTCGTGTGCTCCAGAGCATATGCTGGGTGAGCAGACAGCAGTCCAGCTTTCCAGCCTCCACTTGGCCTCGTGTCCCAAGGCAGTGACTAAGCTGTACACCACAATGCCTTGTTCTGTGACCATCAGTGATCTTCCCAGTAGAAGGACAATGACTCTGACCAATGAGAACACAGTATGGACAAAGGTTCTCCATGGACCAGACTTTTCCATCCTTCCTACAACTCTCAGACACAGGATGATTGCTAGCCAGGCTTTGTTCTTTGTTTTTAGAGACAGGCTCTTGCTATGTAGTCTGCGAAAGCCTCAAACTCACTAGGTAGCCCAGGCTAGCTTCTAACTCATGATCTTCCTGCTTCAGCCTTCCAAGTGCTAGACTACAGTACACCCCACCCTGTGCCTGCTTGAAACTATCATCTCTTTGTGTCAGGAAAGGCTGTGTCAGGTAGGGTGTGGTGGCACACACCTATGAGCCTGCCACTTGGGAGGCAGAGGGAGGTGTGAATCTGAGTTCCAGGCTAGCCAGGTCTACAGAGTTAGTCCCAGGACAGCCGCGGGCACACAGAGAAACCCTGTCTTTAAATAATAGATAAATAAATTGAAAGGGAAAAGGCCGTGTGCTGGCAATTCGTGCTGTGTCATGGTGAGCTGAGGTCTGTGGGTGTTTGTGGGGTCTGTCACTCTGGTGTTTCACTACTGCCATCTGTGGAATGCATTAACCCCACCTTAGCGGACAAAAGGATTGGACTCAGAAGACACTTAGAACAAAGTCCAAAATGGGTGCGGTGGTGCTTGCCTGTAACTGTAGCATTCAGGAGGCTTGAGTTCAAGGCCAGCCTGACCCAGCTGTGCCACCCTGCCTTTTTCATTTTTTTACAAAGATACTTTTTAAAACAAAAAAACAGGCTTTCTCTTGTCCTGATCATCCTGGAACTCTATAGATCAGGCTGGATTTTGTCCCCCAAGTGCTGGGATTAAAGGATCTCACTTGCCTTGGACCCTGCTATGACTGACTGTAACCTGGAACTAGGAGTTAAACTTTCTACGCCAAGTTTCTTTTTGTCAGGGTATTTTATTACAGAAACAGAAATGAAATGATTGCAGCCAGCTAGATGGCTCATCACATACTGGTGCTTGCTGCTGATCCCGGGAGTCATGATGGAAGGAGAGAATCCTCTGGCCTCCACATGTGTATGTGGGATGTACAGGCCCATACATATACACATATCACACAGAGAGAAATGGGGTGGGGGTGGCTAAGGAAAAGAAAAGGCAGTTTCCTGTAGTTCACCTAGTCTGGGTGGGGTCAAGCTCTGAGCACCGTCCATTCCCTCCAGCTCACCAGCATCTCTCAAGTTTTTATGTGGATATTTCCATGTATAGGAGTATATGTTTGTGTGTGTGTATGTGTGTGTGTGTGTGTGCACGTGGAGGCCAGATTACAATCTTGAATCCGCCATCTGCTTTGGCATTTTTGTTTGGTTTGGTTTTTAAGAGTATATTTGTTTTTATTTCATACATGTGTTTTGTCTGCAGGTATGTCTGTGTACCAAATTCATGCAGTACCCAGGGAGGCTAGGAGAGGGTGTCAGATTCCTTGGAACTGGAGTTATAGATGGTTATGAGCCATCATGTGGTTGTTGAGACTCAAACCTCTGGAAGAGCAGCCAGTACTGTTGACCCATCTGGTTTTTTTTTTTTTTTTTTTTTTTTTTTGGTTTTGTTTTTTGTTTTTTCGAGACAGGGTTTCTCTGTGTAGTCCTGGCTGTCCTGGAACTCACTCTGTAGACCAGGCTGGCCTCAAACTCAGAAATCCACCTGCCTCTGCCTCCCAAGTGCTGGGATTAAAGGCGTGTGCCACCACTGCCCAGCTGACCCATCTTGTTTTTGCAAAGGGTCTCTCACTGGACTGGAGCTTATGCAGGACATTATGCAGGCTGGCCAGCAAGCCGTCGGGGTCCGCCAGTGCCTGTCTCCCCAGCACTGAAATCGCAAGCTTTTCACCACTACCCCTGGCATTTTACACAGGTTCTGGAACTTGAACTCAGGCCTTCCCTTTATTGAAGGGTGTGTATCACCTGTGCTTGTCTAGTGGCTTTTAAAGCCATTTCTTACAGTCTTCATCTGCCAAGGGCAAAGGATAGAGATAAGCAAAGTAGTCTGTATTTGGTGGGAACACCGTCAGTGCCACCTTGAGGATGTGTTCATCCATTCTGAGCCCCACCGAGTCCCTCACCACTGTGTGCAGACCTAGCCAACCACTGGAGAAGCAATCAGTTTTCTTAGACTGGAAGCTGGGGTCCAGAGAAGGAAGGACACCCAACGAGATGTTCTTTCTCTGAATAGACGCTTCCTGCCAGCCCCCTGTCTTGTACTGACCCCCAGAGTCCTCACCATCAAAGCATGTATCCCATCTAGGTCATCAAATTCCAGGAAACCATCCAAGTCCAACAGCTGCGACTCCCGAAACATCTCATTCTCTTCTTCATCCTCTGTGGATGTGAAGGATGACTCATGGAACTGTGTCTGTGCCCTGCAGCCCTTTAAAGTCTCAACCCTGGTCCAGTGGGAAGCAAAGGAGAGGGACTAAGAAAGGACAGCTTGTGGACAAGGAGGGACCTACTCACCATCCTCCGTAGCATCACTATCACCCAGCATGGAGCTATCTATATCCTTCTGGGGTGCTGGCAGGACTGTGCCTGGGGGATGCACCATCTTCTTCTCTACCCAGCCCCTCTGGCGCAAGAGACACCGGATCACTGGGTATCGGCCATGAATCATAAAGATCTTCTTCTGCTGTAAGGTGAGAGGCAATAACTTGCTTCAGCAACAGACATGTTAGAAAGCAATGGTGAACCAGACAGGATGTCTGCCTTCAGGGACTTTTGATAACCCAGTAGGGGGCAGCTTATAAACAAAAAGGAAAACAAACACGCACAGCTTATAGTTACTGAGTACCTGTTACGTGGTAAGCAGTAACATGTACGAGTTAGAAACAATCTGCATTTTAATTACATGCTGGAGGCACACAGTAGTCAAGTGACAGAGCAGAGATTCCTTCCTTTCTGTTTGACACTGGGGACTGAGACCAGGGCCTTGTACATGCTAAGCATACATTCTAACACTGGTATTTCCAGCCTCCAAAGTAATACATAGTCAAGGCAAACCAAGAGCAGGCCATGAACACAGAGCTGAGCCAATGGCAGTTTCAGGCAATGTGAGGTAGCATGTGCAAAGGTCTGTGCAAAGGTCCAGACGCTAGCTAGAAGTCAGAAGGAACCGAGAGGCCCAGGAGAGTGACATCTGGAAAATGAGAGCTCCCAAGATTATAGGGAGTGTGACTGGACTGTGGAGAGCCCCACAGACCTTAAAATGTGGCCTTGCATCTTGTATAAGAGGAAAGACAATAGGATAAGGGAGGAAGTAAATAGAGGCTTTGTAAGTTTGCATGCAACTGCTTGGAGAATCCATGCAGGAGGGGACAGATGCAGAGGCGATCCTCAAAAGGCTGCCATGGTCTGAGGGACTGCAATAGTCAGAATGAAGGGGGTACCATGAACACTGGGAGGAGGTGCTAGGCCTGAGACTAATTTTGGAGGTGTGGATATTTGCTGATGGATGGAAGAAACTGGAAGAATGGATTTCTGGTTTCTGAAACAGAAATGGGGAAAATTGGGTACCAGGAGGATGTTTGAGATGCAAGTGTGAGATGCTGGCAAGCTCTCTGGGTGGAGACAGCCAACAGATGGCTGGATCTCCAGGGTTGGAGAAGGGGATGGGGAAGTGGAGGCAGGAAAAGGGTGGTACAGAGCATGGTGTGACCTTGGATTCTCAAGCTCAAGGAGAGAGGCCTGTGGAGAGGGACCCAGGGAATCATTAACATCTGGGAAATTTTCAGAGGCAGAGACCAAGGAGCAAGCAAAGGAGCTCAGTGTGGAGCCAGCCAGTCAGCCATTCAGCCAGGGGTGAGGTGTGGAGCCCATTTGTGGCATACAGTGCTTCAACCAGAGAAAGCAGTTTAAGGCTTTCAGGACTTGGCTGGGCACCAGCGTTGAAGATGAGAGTAATTTGCAGTAGGAATGGGATAGAAGACAGGGAACAGGGCTGAGGGGGCTAGGGAGTACATCCCGGGGTAGTGACCATTCAGCCAAGACTACGGGCCTGAAGAGAGACTGAGGATGGAGGTGGAGGACACTTACAGATGTATCCAGATATGTGTGTGTGTTTGCCTTTAATGGATTTATTTTTTAAGGATATGACAAACTAGTAAGTGAAGCCACCACCACCACTCCATCCCCTCCAACCTTGACGGCTCTCTCTACGTGGATTTTGGCGTTTCTGAGTCGGCCCATGTGATGAGGTCCCTTGTTGAGTCCTCGCCAGAGGAGTACGGAATCTGCAGAGAGATGCAGAGCAGGAACACAGAAAGCTAGAGGCTTGGCCCAGGGACTTCTCTGACTTCAGGTGCTCGGCCTCCCCTGCCCCCCCACCCTATATCTGGCCGCCCAACCTCCAGTGCATTTCAGGTTGCCCATCCTTTCCACCTTCGCGGCCTCTGCCTGCAGCTGATAGGGTGTCAGGGGTGGTGGGCCGCTCTGTGCCTCACCATCAGGCGGCGGCAAGGCATCAGGAAGGCGCTCATCCGGGGTCGGGGGGACCAGGGAGCAGACGGTTTCGGGGTTCACAGTGCCCAGAGCACCGGGCACGGACGACTCGCGAGCGCTGCTTAGGTGGCGCGCAGGCAGCGGGGTGTAATCCCCTTGGCCGTCGCCACAACTCGCCACCTCGGGCCTGGCGGAGGCGGGACCAGGCCATTGCTGCCTCTCAGACGGCCGGAACTCGGAGTTGCGTGCCCAGGGCCAGCGGGACGAGAAATTGGTGCGGAGCTCGGGTGGCTGCGGCCTCCGGAGCCAGCTGCACTCCGAGCTGCCCTCCTGGCGGTACCAGGCGGCCCCGGGCCCCAGCTGCTCCGCGCTCAGGAGAAGCGCCGCGCTGAGGCCCTGCATGCGCCTCTAGCCAGGTTCGCTCCCAGCGCCCTACAGCGCGCCTCATCAGCCCTTGAGCCCTCTTGGGCCCCGCCCTCTGTTTCCCGTCTCCTAGGAGACCGTTGCCAAGGCACAATCAGACTCAGGTGGAGGGCTGCGATAGCTGAGCTGTGGCCTTAGGGAAGTCGAATACGGATTTTTTGGATTTTTCGTAGTGATCTTGGCTCTGGACCTTACTTGCCGCATACTCTTGGTGTGCCAAGCACTGAGGATGGAAGAATCGAGCACTGGGGCTCCCATCTGAGTTCCTTATATGTGCCTTGGCCCACACACTAAGGCTCTGGGGTAAGGGCTGTCAAGTGGACCCTGATCTTACAGAGCGTACAGAGTGTGGAGAAAGCTAGCAAAAGAAATTAAAAGGTGCTGGTTTAAGCGCAGGGGAAAAGCAGCGAGCTGAAACTGGGAAAGGTCTTCCTGAAGGTAAGGTAGTCAGGGATGTCCTCTCAGGTGACCAGTTAAGCTGATGGTGGAAATGCAAAGGTGATAGGGAAGAGATGGGATCACATTCTAGCAGTGAATATTTAGAAGTCTCAGCAACTGCCCGGTAGAGGCTAGGGACCTTTCTTTTTAGCTGTTTTTCGAAACAAGATCTCTCTGTAGTCTTGTCTGTCCAGGAACTGGTCTGTAGACCAGGCTGTCCTCGAACTCAGAGCTCTGCCTGCCTCTACTGGGATTAAAGGTGAGGCTAGGAACCTTTCTTGGAGAAATTAAAGGCAGCTGGTGAAGCTTGAACCTGGTAAGGGCGGATCAGCCCTGCGGGGCATGGCTAGAGATGGCAATAAGATCTTTGGGGATACATAAGAAAGCCAAGGCTGTGTATAGGATGATAAAGATAAGGTCAGAGCACAGTCTGCCTCTTCCAATAACTTGAAAAAGTAAAAATAAAAATCATTTTTATCAACTGAAGAAATGCAAAGATGTAGAAATTATACTTCATTCTGGCCAAGTCTGTAAGTGACCAAGGAACTATCTTCAGAACTCACCGAAAAAATAAATGTCAACACTCCAAGTCAGTACAAAACTTGTCTCAAAAAAATCACACAACATAGCCAATCCCAGTACAGAGTTCTGATCCCAACACTTTTGAGACAGGGTTTCATTTACCCCAGGCAGACTTTCAACGATTAGATTGTCACCATGCCTGTGCTGGGACAGAATTCATGACTTTGTGCATGCTAGACAAAGCAGTCTAGCAACTAAGCTACATGTCCAGCCACTTGGGCTTGCTGTTTGTGTGTATTGGGGTGCGAGGGTGTGGTTCAGAAGCATCAAATGGAGTTTTAGAAGCCAACTCTCCCAGTGTCTATTAAAGCAGTCCAAAAACCCAGCTGTCAGCAAATGTGCCTTTGGAGTGAAGGTAGTCCCCTCCCCCCAACCCCACCTGTCCAGCCAAACCCAACCACAGATCCCCATATATTGGCTAATGGGATTTCCCAGAAGAGAACTGGCTGGTTGGCAGCAATCTGGTCTGTTAGCGTGCAAACCTGGTTTTAGGGACTTTGGACCTTGGGGGATAATCCATGACAAAGCAGGGTTCTGGCTGGCTCACCGGAATAAGGATGTCTTTTGAGGGTTGAGTGACCAGCTGCCATTTCCTCCTGATCTCCCACCTCCAACAGTTACTACAAACTAGAATAAAGAAAGCCACGTACCACAAAGGACCTAACTAATTCAATACGGCAGGTCACAGAGGTAGTGTCATAAAGGCATGGTAACTGGTCAAGCTGTCCCCACCCCTCCTTTCTTTAACACTTATTCTTTTCAAAAGACCCTTCTGGGGGCTGGTGACATAGCCTAGTGGGAGGTTTGCACAGTATGCTCAAGGCCCTGGGTTCAATCCCAACACTGGAAAATCTCCCCGAACCCCAGCAAATATTCTGTTGCCCATCCAAAAAGCTCAGCACTCCCTGTCTCACACACACCCTTTTTATCTTATTTGAAACAGTGTACTTCCAGCCTGGCCTAGAACTCACAGTCTTCCTGTCTCCAATTTCCAAGTGCTAGAATTACAAGAGTGAGCCACCACACCTGGCTCAAGGACAAGTGTTTTTTAAGCTTTCCCTGATACTCTCTCCTGTAAGCATACTTACGGCCCCATACCCCCTCTTCCAACCAGGAACACCACTCTCACATGCCTGTCTGCAGACAGACCTCATTTTTCCTGTAACTGAGTTTTGTCCAAGTAAGACTGGATGTCAGTACTGATGGGCAGCACACACAAGTCACAAAGAAGGTAGAGAAATAACTACTTCACCCAGCACCTGTGTGATGGGGATAATGCTATACAGTTCACACATCTCTATGTAACAGGAAGCAGAGAAAGGACTGCTCACTTCAGGAGTGAGCACTATCTGATGGGACTCCCTGAGCATGTTCAATACTGTCACCATTCAACACCTGCTGAGTAACCCATCAAACCAAGACTTTTAGGTAGTGTGGGAATGCCTGCTGTTCCAGCACAGGCAGAAGCCTTCCTCCGCCTGCTTACAGAATGGGAAATGTAGAGCAAGCTATTTGGGGCTGTGGAACCTGTCTTCTTACCCACAAAGTGGGATCATGGTTTTTGGGTTTTCTGCAAGCCAGAATGGAAGCAGGATGTGGAAGCACGGCATCTCTGTCCAGGCAGAATCCACCTTCGGAACCATGGGGCCTGGCTGCAGGGAAGGACTCTGAGTTGGGGCCCTTGGCAGGGATTGATGACAAAATTGTCTGGTGGACTGCTCCAGACCCAAATGCCAGCCACAAGGCTCCAGGAAATAAAACCCACGCATCCTTTCGTACATGCACACAGAGCACAGACCTCATGCAGCCCCAAAGGGGCAGGAAGAGACTTTAATTAGGGGAAGGGGGAATTCATCAGAATCAGAGACAGTGAGCATGGGAACAGAGGAGCCTGAGCAGGCAGGACTCACCTCTGCACCTCCAGCACAGGCACTGTACCCAGATGGGGAAACCTTGGGGCCTCTCAGCTGGAAGGGTGTTGGATGGACACCAGGTGGCCCCTACCGCCAGAAGTTGGCCTGGCTTCTGGGCCCCAGCTCCTAGGCCTGCCCGGCAATCATGGATTCAGCCCTTGTTCCCAACCAATGCAGTGGGCATCTTCAGGCAGAACTCAAGAGGCTAGTAGAGGGTCCACACCACCTCTACTAGCCCAAGGAGGCTTTTAAGACAGCAAGAAAAAAAAAAAAAAAACAAAACTGTAGTCTGAAACTTCCCTCTCTCCCCACCTGGGGTGGCTTGGGGAAAAATAGTCGCCTTCTGGCTCCAGGCCCGCCCAGACCACAGCGACCAATAAGGTACAATCACTGGGGCCAGTCACAGCCACTGGAGGTGGAGGTTGGTTTTGTTTTGTTTAAAAAAAAAAAAAAGAGAGAGAGAAAGAGAGAGACAAAAAGGTTACAGTCTTCTACAAGCACAGAGTTTAGGTTTCAAGACGTTTTAAAAAAAAAGTCTGTCCTGGCCCAGGGGACTGAGCATCAGAAGCTAGCCAGGCCAGACACATGTGGCCATGGGGGCAGGTCCACTGCTGCCTTTCTGCACAGCTAGCAAGCACACCACACCACCTCCCGCATCCAATGCCCACCCAACCCAGCTTCCTGCTGCTGCTGCACCGCTGCTCCAGGGAGTGACTCCAGGACACCTTCGCAGACGCAGAGACACGGGAGGCCACGGGGGGGGAGGGCTGCGAGATCCAGCTAGATGGTTTAAAACTGTCAAAGAGAATGAACGACAGGCAATGAGTGGAGTTACTATATCCTGGTGAGCTGCTGCTGTTCAGCTGTCTGAGAACGAGGTTAGCCTTGGGCACTTCTGAACATACTCTTTCTTTGTGAACCAAACCCAGGTCCCCTAAAAGAGCAAAAAGTTCTCTTAACCACCAAATCATCTCTACAGCCCCATGAACATGCTCTTAATCTGGCCAGACTTTAGCAGTGATCTGAAGATACTGGCCTGAAACATTAGACAAAGCTGAAGAAATTAAGTGCTGAGGGCTTCCCCGTAGCTTGCTTAGCAACTAAACTGTTTCAGATACAGGCCCAGATGTGAGGGGCTGCAGGGCTCAGGGAGCCAAGGAGAGAGGGATAAGGTTTTATTTTAACTTTATGTTTAACTTTGGGTGATTGTCAAACCAGAACAGGCCTTAGAAGAGCTTTCTGATCCCCATGGCAGTACACACAATCTTAGCACTCAGGAAAGTGGAGGCACACATATCAGGAGTTCAAGGCTATCCTCAGGCAAAGTAAATTCAGGGGCAGCCTAGGTTACCTGTTTCCCCTGCCTCCTCTCAGGAAGATCAAAAGAGAGGAAGAGATAGGGAAGGAAAGAGACAGGAAGGAAATGCTTCCTGCCTTCAGATAGCCCCATGGTGCCAAGAGCAATCCTGGACACTATAAACTAGAGACTGCTCAATGACTGAACATAGCCCAAGACTGGGAAACATAATGTTCAAAGCTATGAATTAGTTGCTAACTTTGAAGATAACAGATGCCACTACCAAATCCAAATTTGGGAGTTCATGTGAACAATTTGTTCTGGCCTGGCCATACAGGCCTGCAATCCCAGCTACTACAGAGATTGAGGTGGGATGACTGCAAATTTGAGGACTCCTGGGACTACACAGTGAGATTTGAGCTCAAAATATAAATTAAAAGCAAGTTGGAGACAGAGACCAGCTACAGGGCTTAGGCAGAACAAGCAAAGCCCTGAGTTCGGTTCAATTCCAAGCTCCAGAAGAAAAAGCAGGACAATGATGCAGTAACAGGCTGCAGCTGCCTGGTAGCAATCCCTTTCAGAGGCAAGTGCTACCATGTTCCACAAAGCAACCTGGGCCACATGCACTACCTGCCTGAGAGACTGAAGCACCACCAGATGCTATGGCCCTATTGTGTAGATGGTTAAACCAGAAATCCCACTTTGTATTCCCCTTCTTCCAGTTAGTAGTTGGACACTGGCTAGGCAACTTCACTTCCAGAGCCTAAGACAATAAATATTAAGTTCTAGGGGCTGGAGAAACGGCTTAGTGAATACTGCTCCCTCTGGAGGACCTGACGTCAGTTTCCAGCATAAACATCAGTTAGCTCCTATAGTTCTAGCTTCAGGGGATTCTGATACTCTGTTCTGAAATCTGTGGTCTGTCTGTCTGTCTGTCTCTCCTCTCCCTCCTGCTCCCCCCCCCCCACACACACACATAAATTATAAGTGATTGAGTGATTTAAGCCAAATACTAAATTGTGACAAGCACTATTTCCCCTTGGTCAAATGAATCTAGTGGCCTTTATGATCGCTCCCGAAACTATGACTTCATAGTTTCATAGAGACATGGTTTCTATACCTGGAAGTCTCTGTGGTAAGAAGCACTGTGTGATCTTAATGCTTACGGCCCTGAAAGGTACATATTTACAGCACTCTCAGGTCACAGCTGAGGAAACCAGACTTAGTTGAGCAGTTCAGCAACATGCCTAGAGAAGGCAGAGAAGCCATGCCCCACACTTGGGTCTGACTTATGAGTATAAACAACATTGCCTGTGTTTGTTATATATGTGCTGGCCACCCACAGATAATTAAACCCCAGGGGAAGTGGGTTCATTTCCACTTTCAGGCTTCTGCGTTCCCCTGGGCTGGGTTTGTATGCACTAGTAGAAATAAACACTAGCTCTACCATGGAGGGATTGGACAGCCCTGAGTGGAATGTATCAACAAACCAGAGATTGTTAGGAAGGCAGGGGCATGTCCTGAATCTCTAGACAAAACGATGCTACCAGCTCCACAATGTAAACAATCCACCCTCTTCTAAGCAATGCAGGCCTTTCAGTTAGATGGCCCCAAGCCATGAGTAATGGGAAACATGTTGAAGAAACCATAGTGTGAGCCTGAAAACAGACACTGAAGAAAAATATTTAACTCTATTTAAGAAGTAGGCTGTCCTTTGGTCTCAGAAGATTCGCAGGCACTTTATCTTCCTCACTTGGGGGTTTGAACTAGGACAGATGGAGACTATGCAGAACTGGAATTTCCACCAGTGATTTGCCTCCCAGTCTTGGAGAAATAGAAATGCCTTCTGGCTTTCAAGGGTGAAATCTTTGGCCTTGTGCTTCAAAGTACCTGGCTATGCTCTGGGTCTGAGGAGACTCAGGACTATCTTGTGAGTGCCACCGCATTCCAGAACCCATAGCTTCTTCCACCCTGGCATCAAGAAGGGAGGGAGGCCCTACTCACATTCTTGAGAAACTCCTCGGCCACGATCCGAGCCCGGGCATTAACTGACAGTTTCATCTCACTGATCTCCTTGTCGATCTCCTCCATGAAGTGGATTACAAAGTCCACCAGTTTGTGTTTGTACATCTGCTCCGTGTGGAAGTTAGTGATGAGAAAGCTGATGTCATACCCCTAGAGAGGGAAGCCATCAGAGAAGGAAGACACAAGACAAAATTAGCCCCCAGAGACACCTGGTTGTCACATCTTTTCCCCCACTCACGGGCTTCCAACCGGCTACCATTTTCTCCTGAGCTATAATATTAACCCTCAGTCAGCAATCCAACTTTGACTTTCTTGGGTAGGTGGGGGTGAGGGTGGGGTATAGATGAGTGTGCATTTGTGTGTCTGCTGGACCCAAGCAACTGAACCCACTTCAAAAGCATGTGCCAGGTAAGATGTCCCCATAGCATAAAGAGCCTTGTATTTGAAATGAGCCAAGGAAATGAAGGGATCATAAATCTTATTTTAAAGACTCCAATTCAATAGTAAAAAACACAGAAAAAGTGACATGGAAAAGGATGGGACTGAAGCTGTTTGCTTCAGGATGTGTGAAGAAGAGTGAGCCCCAAGGTTAAAGTGAGGACAGGGAGCAAGGTGAAGAAGACCAGAGGCTAATACACTCAGTATGTTCAGTGATGGTCTCTGCTGCTCTAACATGGTGGCTGCCAGGTCACCAGGGAGACTTGGCAGGGAGTTTATGTACCTTTCAGTACCTTTACATACAAAGGCAGACAATAAGCAATTCACTGTTTGCTGTGGCATTGAAAGGCTGGACTTCAGTTGGTAGGAAAGTTTTTGCTTTGCCTTTTTCTGTTGTCTCCCCCCCCCTCACCCCCCTTCCTGACATGGGTGTGGTGGGCATGCTTACTCCCAGTGTGGAGGAAGCTAAGGCAGAAGAACCGTGAGTTAGAGGCCAGCCTAAGCACACTGAAATCACTCTTTTGTCTGTGACTAGGCCCAAGATTCTGAGGAGGAGGGCGCTGTAGACCTGCCTTCTCCAGGGCTTTTGTCTCCCTGCTACTTGGTACAGGCTGACTCCGCCCAGGCAGTGAACCCCTAAGCTAGAGAAGCAGCCTCAGCCTGCAGTCAATTCTACAGACCCAGGCTGTAGCACAGTAACTTGCCCAGAAGTGCAAGGCCTTGGGTTCCACCCCCAGTACTACAAAAATCAAACAATCTGGGTCCACCCACAGACAGAATCCTGGGAACTACAAATAATCAGAAGCATGAATCTCACCTCCACAGGTTTCCTTCGAAGGATAAAGAAGTTCTCTGCTCGCATCATCATGAAGCGCATGAATTTATGGCATAAAATCTTCTCAATCTCATCAGCCTGGCAACAGCAAACAGAGAAAGGCAGTTCTTAAAGTCAGCATGAATGTCCAAACTGCCCTGAGCCTGGTTTCTGGTCCCAATGCCTCCCCGAGTTAGCAGAGGAGGCTGAGAGGTTTGGTAGGAATAAAGACTACTGATCTTTGAATTACAGCATCTGCAGCTGAGGAAAGACAGATCTCCCCAGGGCCAGTCTACCTTAACCAGTATTACTGAGAGTGCATCTCACACCAGTCTTTCATCAGCTCCAATGGAGTCCACACCTGTATTTCAAACTTCCTGAACACCCTCAGGTCACCAGTGGCCTTTATCAGCACTGGTGGCACACACGACCTGGGTATCAGACTTCCTCAAGAGTATGTGCTTCAACATTATTAAAACCCAAAAACCCCCAAATCAACTCTCCCAATTACGCCTGCATTTGGGTACTCAGAGGCCAGCAGAGCTGCCTAGCCGCCTGCTTATTTGCCTTCCTTTTAACCCTGAAGCTCTCACAGGCAAGAAGCCGCTAATCTGATTTTTGTAACATTGTTTTGTTTTGACTGCTATTTTGAGAGTTGTGTGCAGTAAAGGGGCAAATGATACTCTTTTCCCATTTAGGATACATAGTTTCTTTCCGAAGTGGAAACAGAATATAGCTCAAATTTAAAAGAAACTTTAAATAACCACTCAAGTGATCCAGAGACAGAAAGGCCCAGGCCTAAGTGGTAGATACTTGGGAAACACTGCCTGAGGAAACACGGAAGAAATGGAAATTTTATCTTACACTAGAACTGAACAGAAAGCTTAGAATGAAACTCAAATATTTCTAGTCGCCTGATTTCCAACAAAAGCACCAAGGTCACAAAATGGCAACAATTTCGCCAACAAATTTTTCTGACAACTGGACATTCTAATGTGGAAGAATACCAGACCCTGATCTTCCACCATATACAAAAATTAACTCAAGGTGGATAAAAGACCGACAAGTAGGTCCTCCAACTAGGAAACTACTAGAGAAAATACACAAAGAAAATGCAATGGCATTTGTCTGGATGATTATTGTTAGACAGATCGTTAATTCTGACAGTTGTTGGCATTTTTCTTCCCTGACTCTGGAAGTCTCATCCCACACACTGCTGGCCTACACGGTTGTCTCTGAAAGACAAGCTAGAATTGGATGTCTGGGTGGGTTTGTTTTTTTATTTGAGAATTCTTATGTGCGTATGTGTTGTACCTTCTATTTTTAAATGAAGTGGCAGTTTCAGAAACTGACTATCAAACCAGTGCTGGAACTGCCCTAAGAGTACACAGTCATCGCCTGTTAGAAACCCTCTCTGCTCCACACCTCACTGACCCTACGGCCTTGCCAGGCCTATGACAGGGCTGCTGCTGTTTTATTCTACTGACCCACTTTTTGTTTTGTTTTTTAGATAGGGACTTACCAAGTAGCCCAGGCTAGTCTTGGGCTTTCTCTCCTCAGTCTCAGCCTTCCAGGTGCTAGGATTATAGGTATGTGGCACCTTACTTAGCTCTGTCTGTCTGTCCGGCCAATAATCCCAAGGCAACTCCTGGAAGCAGGCTCTGAATCTAGCTCTCTAACCATTCCAATGAGATCCCTGACTGTGAGCACTAAATCTGCTCCTCCCCCTCCCTGGTGACTTACCTGTTTCACAGCAATGCTGACCCGGACAGAATTGATGGAGCCTTCAATCAGAACCTTTTCCTTCTCATTCCTGCTGATGGTAACAGGCTGTAATAGGAGTTCTTTGCTACTCCTAAAAACACAGAATCAGAGAACCAAGCTGATGCCATTGACTATGTATTTCTAAAGGTCCTTGTGCTCTATGAACTGTCACTTGAAACTGCCTAGTACAAACTATGTATAGCAGGTAATAACACATGTATCTCAAATAATAACAGTCCATCTTAACATTGTAATTGTTTGAGTCATATAAAGTTTTATTAAGTTAAAGCTGAACCATATCCCGATCCCCAAAGTAAAGTATGTGTCTAGCATGCTCCAAGGACCTGGGTTGAATACCTAGCAAAAAAATACCTTTCTCATCTAATGTGGTAACATGGCTTATCTCAACCTCAAATTTACCCTCTCAAGAGAGGACCTGCTGTGTAGCCGAGGCTGGCCCTGTCCCTATGGTTCTATTGCCTCAGCCTCCCATGTGCTGGGATTAGCAGTCTTATATCATCTCCTTGCCAGATGAAATTTCAGAGGAAGAATATTTATTTATAAAATGAAAACCAGTCAAGAGAATACTACTTTCAAAATATGAAACATTTGGGTGTAAAAAGGTCTAAGTTGTCAGACAGTATTCTTCATCCTTACATTAATAAAGGTTTAGAGGTGTCATCTCTGGGAACTAAACCCTGTGATCTCTTCTGGAGCTGCCAGTGGGCTCAGCAATGTTATTGGAGACACTTCCCCACAGCTCTGCTCTGAAAGCCACACTTTAGGGTGGGTCTCCCATGGGTTTGAATGGGAGCTCTATGACCCTATTTTGGAAGTAGCCAAATCAGGAGCAGCTATTCATCTGGTAACAAGACAGATGTCACTCAGGGTATCCAGACAGTTGGAGAGCACAGACCCCAGCCACTCTGCACAGGGCTTATCCTCAGGAGCTGTTCTCGGCTCCGCTCTGACCTTCTCCTTCCCTACCTGACTTCGACCTCTGGCTTGTTGTGTCGTTCCACGACCTGGGAAGAGAAGTTTTCCAGGCAGAGGGCGGCCTGCAGTGTGGCCCGCACGGCACTAAGGTAGGGGCGGAGAGTGGCAGTCTGCAGGAATAAACCCAAGACATAGGATCAGAATCTGCCTCACCAAAACAAAGCCAGTCGGCACATTGCACTTCCTATAGAACAGGCAGGACTGAAGGCTTCAGGCATGGCTGTCACACAGGACAGATTACAGCCAGTCTTCAAGATGCAGACGAGTTAAAACCTAGAGCAGTGGTTCCCAGCAGCAAATAATTTGGCTTGGCAATTCACAAAGTTTGAAGAAAAAGTTGACTGTCATGACCTGGGGACAGGGGTACTATAGATATAAGGGGACACAAGCAAGACATGCTACCCAATATCCTGCCATGCACAACAGAATTACACAGCATCACCAGTGCCAAAGCTAGGTAATGCTGATCCAGAAGGATCCATATGCCTATCTGCTTTCTAAACTGACAAGTGTATCAATGCATGTTGTGACCATGCTGGGAACTCAGATACATCACTTCTAACCTCAAATCGCTCAACTGAGTGAGGACCATAAGGGCTAACAAAGGGTAAAATATAAAATCTACTAGACTTAAAAATAATCTATACTGTCCAAAGAAATTGGTCTTGACCAGATTTAGGAGCAGGATGATTTTACAACGAGAAGTAGAACACAGTCATTCTCAGCAGAGTGGACAAGGTCAGCTATAATGACCGACTACATTATCTCAGTCATGGTTTCTCTCCCCTCAGGGTTTATCACATGCTGAAGCATCGCCTGCAGTCTTTCCTCCTCCTTGCTTAGGTCAGCCCCTCAGAGCTCAGTAGAGAAGGACTCTTCCTTCCTCAACGTGGTCTTTTTGACTTCCTCCTCAATGCATTTATTATAGTTTATGGTATGTTCACTTTACATATAATTCACAACAGAACGTTACATATTTTTTTCACTAGTTTGTAATTCTCACGGTCTACAGACATTAACTTTTATTCAGTTGTGCAGGTTGTAACTAGCTCAGTACCTCCTATACGCAGTGTCTTACAAATTTTCTGTACAGTAAATGAACAATCGAACTAACTTAAGCAGGGCTAGATTTACACAAAGAACATTAAGACTTCCCAAAGTGGCCGGACGTGGTGGCGCACGCCTTTAATCCCAGCACTTGGGAGGCAGAGGCAGGCGGATTTCTGAGTTCGAGGCCAGCCTGGTCTACCGAGTGAGTTCCAGGACAGCCAAGGCTATACAGAGAAACCCTGTCTCAAAAAACAAAAAAAAAAAAAAACAAAAAAAAAACAAACAAACAAAAAAAAAAAAAAAAAAAAAGACTTCCCAAAGTGGTAACGAGAGCAAGGTTTCTGTGTGTGAGAACTGCTTTAAATCGCACAGATCAGGCTGCAATGGCAGGCTGGGATACAACCCTAAACAGTCTAGAATGCTTTCCACTCAGTTTTTCTCTCAATGTAGCAGGAAGCACTGGGACTTTCTGAGGAGGAAGTTACAGTTCTACGATGCACGGAGGCTCTCTGGAGAATGGAATGAATAAGGAAGTGAGACTTGTGGCAGAGAAGAGGCATAGAACACAGGCTGCGAGTGACAGGGGAGACAAGCACAGGATCACAGGGACAGACAAACATCAGACAGAGTGGATAAAGACTAAAAAACAGTGGTCGCATAGCTCAGCAGTGGGTTCTAGCTACATACCACAAAATTTTACTTATGTCAACCAAGAAGAGGCAAAACTGGAAAGGCAAAATTAGTTGTGTGTGGTGGCGGGTACCACTGGAAAATTGATAGAATGTTCTCCACCTGAATTGTGGCTATCTGATTATTTTGTCAAAGTTCATTGAAACCAAATTTCAGATGGCCAGCCCTGTACTATTTACCCTTTAGTGGCTTGAAGAAATCATAGAATAAACTTGAATGCTTAAAAAACGCAAAGTCTCCTCAGTCAGACAGAAGGAAATGGCTTTCACGCCGAGGAATGAAATCAGTTAGGACATGGAACACAGGAGCAAGCTTAGAAAAATAGATGACTTGTGAAAAAGAGGGTCTAATTTCAAAGTCTCTCCCCTGACAGCATTCACGGGGGCACAACAAGCAGTCCAGCCTTCAGAACTCAGGTTATCAAAGCTGAGCAGGGAAAGCAGTAGGAAGAGAGGGAACTTGGAAAGAACAACTGCACGGGACATCCACAGATACCAAACCCGAGCATCCCCTGGAAGGGAAGGACCAGCGGCATTTACAAACATTAAAAACAACACGGTTCTGTATACCTAGGAAGGAGTCTGAATGGAGGCAACAAAGAACCTTCATTGGGAGCTGGAAGGCAAGGTTTCCAGGAGGGGCCAGGAGGTAATGAGGTGAAGTGGGCATTTGCCAAGGGGTACCGTGAGACCAAGAAGGGACGAGGGAAATACTTAGCGAATCTCTACCGTGGATGAAGAGGAGGCCCCGCTGCCTTCCTCAGCGGTCCTACTTCAGCTGCAAGCCACCACCACAGGCCTAGCAGCTCCGCCTCCTGCCTCCTCCGAACTTCGGGGAGAGGCCATTCATGCCTCAACCTGGAAGCCTCTGGGCCTGCTCTTGTTCAGAGAGCCTCCCAGCTCGCCCCTTCCTCCTCGCCTCGGCCCTCGCCCCACCCTTTGCCTCTCTATCCGCACCGTGGCCCCTCATGCCAGGGCAACCTCCGGCCGCAAGCCCTAGCGGCAAGCAGCATCTCCCCCAGACCCACAGCCTCTCCAGGCAAAACACAAGGATGCCCCCAGCCCCTGGTCCCTCACCATCGCGGGCGCTGTCTGGGCCGGAAAGCGGAAGTGCGGAAGTGCCCGGCCCCACGACGCCTGCCCTTTCGAGAGAGGCGCAGCCGCAGTCTCCGACAGCACTTCCGGGCTGGACCATCTCGGGCAGGACCGGGGAGGAAGAGCCGAGACATGTTCAGATCTGCGGGGCGATTTCACACTGGGACCTCTGGGACTTGTAGAAGACCTGCAGTGACACAGTAGCAGTCGAAGCCCCTTGGATCTCTACACATACCCCGCCAGCGCCTTTAGTGCTTGTCGCTTTGGTTGTAGCCTCCCCCGTGTGACAATAGTACAGCCCGACCTCAGGTTGGGCACCAAATTAGGACAGGCCGAACCGGAGAAGCCCGACGTTTCTTCCGGTGGTGCTCCCCTATCCTCTCCGGGCTCCTCCCATTAGCAACCCTAGGGTTCGGCCGGGTAGCCAGTCTCTTGAGATTTGGGCTCTGAGCCCCGCCTCAGCCCCGGGGTGCTTCCTAGCCCGGGACTCCTCAGGCCTAGCATTCCACTTCCCGGAGATTCGTAGGTGGCCTTAGACCCCCCACCCCCCACCCCAACCGGCTACTGTGGGCTGGCCGTGTCCCCGCCCTCGCGTCAACTGCAGGGGGCCCGCCCATAGCCAGTTCCGGAGCAGTTGCTCCGATCGCCCTGAACTCCCCGCCCCCTCCTGCGGCCCGGGGCCTGTAGGAGGCCGCAGAGAGGAGGTAGGAGAGGCGGGGGTTGTGTTAGGGGCTCCCTAGAGGACGAGGACCCTGGAGGCGGGATCTTGGGGCGACACACAGGTGGAGCCAGCCATTAAGCAGTCCCACTTCTGTGCCAGGCACTGAACTGGGCACTTGACGAGCATCACTTCTTAATCCTCAGAACATTCCAGGGAGGTAGGTACTCTCGATGCCCCCATTTTACAGATTCATACCTTTTAATGGGGAAGTAGACTGAGGCATCATCTTTTGTCCTGGAAAGCAACAAAAAACAACAACAACAAAAAAACAAAAAACGGAAACTCAGGTTAAGTAACATGTTTAGAAAGGCACATAAGAAAATGGGCTGGAACTTAGTTCTGTCTGCCTGACCAGCCTGTGTTCCAAGCTGGCTATGGACACAGAAAAAGTGCAAAGGTGGAACGGAATGAGCCGAGGAGAGGATGGGAGGACCCTGTAAGAGTGCTAGAAACGGCCCAACGTAGGGAAACAGAAGACAGGGCACACTGGTATCTCCTCTCCCTTAATGCTGCAGATTCTCGAGACTACAGTGGTTCAAATTGCAACTAGGAGGCCGGCCTAATCATGCAGGTTTGTACACCTAGCTACTTGGGAGGCTGAAGCAGGTGGCTTATAGTTCAAGGCCTGGAATTCATTGGGGGGGGGGGGGGGTTGGATGTAACTGTAACATAATTCAGTTTGGAGAATTTGTGCCTAGTATGAACAGGCACTGTTTAAATCAGGTGTGGCACATGCCTAAAATTCCATCTGGGAATTGGGAGGTGGAAATAAATCCTTGGCTGCATAGCTAGTTTGAGACCAACCTGGGTCCTTTATCCTAGCACGGGGATAAAGAGCAGGGCTCAGAGCCCAAATCCTGGCGAGTAGAGGCAGGCACTTTCTGGGTAGGGGGGGGTACGGGGGTGGGGGGAGCTCTTTGAATTTGAGACCATCCTTATCTATGTAGCGGATGAGTACCAGGCCACTCAAGGCTACATAATGAGATTTTTGTCTCCCAAAAAAATGGGGTGGGGTGGGGTCTGGAGATGGATGAGACCCTGGTTTCAGTGCTACCAAAAAAAAAAAAAAAAAAAAAAAAAACCAATAAATTGCAGTCAGGAGTCTAGTCATGTGTACATACTCTTTTGGAGTCCTTCTTCTTTCTTTGTCAAAAGAAAGAAATCAGGCAGTGGCAGCACACGCCTTTAATCCCAGAACTCTAGAGGCAGCTGGATCTCTGAGTTCAAGGCCAGCCTGGTCTATATCGTGAGTTGAGGCCAGCCAGAGTTGTTATATAGAGAAACTCTGTCTCATAAATAAATAAATAACATGGAAAAATGTTCCCTGCTTAAGGTTATGTACATAATTCAGTGAAGTAAGCCTTCACTGGTGTACAGTCAGGGCTCTGCGAACAGGAGCTTTGCCACCGTCCTTATCTATGAGGGTACTGAAGCCTGGTTTCTTTGTTGGGTCTCTCTCCCCATGCTACTTTGTCTCCTATCCAATGGACTTCTCCTCTCTAATTTTACAGGGTCCCATCTCCTGGGCCATGAGTGAGCTGAAGGACTGCCCATTGCAGTTTCATGACTTCAAGTCTGTGGACCATTTGAAGGTCTGTCCCCGGTACACGGCCGTGCTGGCCCGCTCCGAAGACGATGGCATTGGCATTGAGGAGCTGGACACCCTGCAGCTAGAGCTTGAGACCCTGTTGTCCTCTGCAAGCAGACGACTTCGCGTCCTGGAAGCTGAAACCCAGGTGATTCTCCACAGGGGACATCACTAGAGACATATTATGTCCAGTTATGGGATGGGTCATTAGGTTCACTCCATCTGCCAAGGCTAAGGGATGGATGGGGAGAGATACCCACATGGGCATCATGACAGAATAGTTAGCTCTCTGCAGATACCAACGGCCAAGGATGCCATCCAAAAACAAGCAGCAGCATATTTCCCCAGGACTGCTGGGCCCTGGCGCACAGCCTTTTTTTAATTTTTATTTTGTTAATCTTCCTGACAAACCATCTGTGACTAGCTTGGGTGGCAGAGGTAAATCAGAATGTAGACCTACAGTTAAATTCATGTGAGAAAAATCACAGAGAAGAGCAAGGGGTTTTGAAATAGGATTAGTTAATAACCTCAAATTCTAGATTTCAGTTATCCATGGCAGGAAAGAAGTGCCCTGTCTCTCCTTCTCAGGGGCTGTCTTTGTGTGTTTCAGATTCTTACTGACTGGCAGGATAAGAAAGGTGACCGACGATTCCTAAAGCTAGGTCGAGACCATGAGCTTGGTGCTCCCCCCAAACATGGGAAGCCCAAGAAGCAGAAACTGGAAGGGAAGACAGGACATGGGCCAGGCCCTGGCCCAGGACGACCCAAATCCAAAAACGTTCAACCCAAGATCCAGGAATATGAATTTACTGATGACCCAATCGATGTGCCTCGGATCCCCAAGAATGATGCTCCCAACAGGTTCTGGGCCTGAGCTCATGGAACGGGGCTGGAGGGGCCTTGAGACTCTCGGTGGAGTCTTGGAAGGCCCAGGGCCAAGGCTGGAGGAGTGTCTCACCCACTCCGGGTCTGCTTCTCCCTGTAGGTTCTGGGCCTCTGTGGAGCCCTATTGTGCCGACATCACCAGTGAGGAGGTACGGACACTAGAGGAGCTCCTGAAGCCCCCAGAAGATGAAGCTGAACATTACAAGGTAGAAACCTGAGCCTTGCAGTCAGTACAGAGGGCTCAGAGGTGCCTGAGGATCCTAGGCAGCAAAGCCTGCATCACCTACTTTCTCTCTTCCCAGCCTCCTGCCTGCTCCATTACCCCTGCAGACAATAAGGCTCAGCTTTTCTGTCCCCTAGCTTTTTTCCAAAGAGCCTCTGGACACTCTCCTTGCTTTTACACTTGGGCAATGCTTTCTTTGTTTCTTTTTCTTTCCTTCCTTCCTTCCTTCCTTCCTTCCTTCCTTCTTTCTTTCTTTCTTTATTTTCCCTTCCTTCCTTTCTTTTTTTTCTTTCTTTCTTTCACATATAAAAGTTCCGGTTTCTTTTCTAAGACACTAGAGTTTGCTATGGTGCCCAGGCTGACCTTGAACCCTTCAACTCAACCATTGTCCTCTCTCACCTCCTCCCGTCCCCAGGTGTCTGGGACCACAAACATACCACTATACCTGGCTTAAAAGTTGATTTTTGTTTTTTGTGTTTTTGAGACTGGAATTCATTTACCCCAGGCTAGCCTTGAACTTTGTTAGCTAACAATTACCCTGAACTTCTGATCCTCTTCCTCTGACTCCCTAGTGCTGGGATTATAGGTAGGTACCATCATGCCCGGTTTATGCAGTCCTGACACAGAAGCCAGGGCTTTCAGCACTCCAGACAAGCTCTCTATTAGCTGAGATGTGTCCCCAGCAAGTTAGTTTTTTTGATCATAAAAATAAAACATGCTCCATTAAAGTAGATAAACTTGTGAGGTGAGGACTCCTCCACAGGACAGCCGCCACCTCAGTTGCTCATGACACAGACCTGCTTCTTGGGCTCCCCTGACTCCTGTTAGCCACAGGATGGAGTCCAAGTGTTTCAGTGCTTGGTGACACCCCAGTTCTCTCCAGTTGTCCTTGGCCACATCTCTCTTTCCTGCTGCCTTTATCAGCTACACCAGACATGTTCCCTCCCCCTGTCCTCACACCAGGGTCTACACACAAGCTCTTCTCGGCCTGACAGACTGCCTCTTCAAGGCCCCAAGTTCATGCTACTGCCACCAAAGATGCCTCTGCAGACTCTCCAGCAGAAAGGGGGAGCTGGGCCCAGTAGCTCACCCCCGTTGCACTCGGGAGGCTGAGGCAAGTTTAAGGTCCTCTCTCCAAGGAGAGTAAAGGATATGGTCTCACTTGGTGCCACCACAGTCCCTGGGCTGCTTTAAGTACACTAACCTGAACTTGAAAACTGTTTATCTGAGGCCAGAGATGGAGTCGGACTGCTCAGTGGTAGAGCAAGTGCTTAGCGTGGGCAAGGCCCCAGGTTCGGTCTGGACCAAAAGTACTGCTACCACCTGACGTCTCACCAAGTCAGCTTGTCCTGTATCAAAGCGATGGCTCAGAGCATTGGAGAAAAGGCAGTCATTTTGACAACAGCAAGTTTAAGCAACAGAAGAAAATAATTCCTTCTCCCTGCTTCGGGCCCAAGTTCTCTTTAGAGGAATTACCTCTGACCAAGAGGGGCCACAGAGACAGTATTTTGTACTCCGTGTCTTTTTGTTTGTTGGTTTGTTTGTTTGTTTTTCTACCTGCCTCCCGAGTGCTGGACTAAGGATGTGTACCATCGAGCCGGCTTATATTTTATATCTTGATAATGCATATCAGCTTCTAGGTGTATTTTGATTTTTGGTTCTTGTTTGTTTGTTTATTTGAGACAAGATAGGGTTTTGGCGCAGGCTCAGATCATCCCAGTCAGCCTCCAAAGGGCTGAGAGGACAGGTGTGTGTGCCACGCCCAGCTGTTTCCAGTCTTTCTATACCTGTTTCTCTTACTAGAGTGAGTGTAGAGATTGTATCTTGTTTGCCTTTTGTGGCACCAGCCTTGGCCTTGGGCTAGGGACTTAGGCAACAAATCTGTGAGGAAAGAAACAGAATGAATGGATGCTTCCTGACAGAGTCCTACGCCAGGAGAGCCTCCCACACTCTAGTCTCAGATGGCGGTGTTTACCTCTTGGAGTTGAATGGCCTCTTTGCTGCAGATTCCCCCACTAGGGAAACACTACTCCCAACGCTGGGCCCAGGAGGATCTGCTAGAGGAGCAGAAGGATGGGGCTCGGGCAGCAGCTGTGGCTGACAAGAAGAAAGGCCTCATAGGACCACTGACGGAACTAGACACAAAAGGTAAGCCTCAGCCTCCGTACACCCAGGCCTGGATCTGAGTTCCCAGAGCTTCAGCCCTCCTGCTGTTCTCCCTGTCCACTTCAGATGTGGATGCCCTGCTGAAGAAGTCTGAGGCCCAGCATGAACAGCCAGAAGATGGGTGTCCCTTTGGTGCTCTGACACAGCGCCTGCTGCAAGCCCTAGTGGAGGTGAGCAGGCTGTTCAACTGGGAACTGCAAGCTAGGCATGTGGCATATGCTTGTAATCCTAGCAGCATTTGGGAGACAGAGGCAGGAGGCTCTGAGCCCAGGCATCCTGGTTACATGTGACTGTCTCATAAAATACACACACACACACACAGGTGCTAGCAGTTTATTGCTATTTGAGTTTTTGAGATAGAGTCACAAACTAAGGACTAGAACACTAGAACTTTTAGTCATTCTCCTGCCTCAACCTCCCAAGTTCCAGGATAACAGATGTAAGCCACCACACGAGGCTTCCAAAGATGCCTCTGCTGAGCATTGGTTAGGGGGATTCCATGCCTCCTCTGACTGGAGGCATGAACTCGTGAGGGACGTGAGGGTCAGAAAAGGGATCTTTTTCTTAAGACCACCAGCTAATAAGTGAAGGGAGGATTCAAGCCTCGCTTGGGGTTTCCATCTTAACATCCAGGCCCGACCTCAGAATCACCTTTTACATCCTTGAGCTTCTGTTTCCTCTTTTGGCCCTAACACAGTAGGTTTTCTCTCAGAAAACAGTCTGGGATAGACTGAGGTGAAGAGAAGAGGAAGTCTGGCTTAGCCCAGCAGAGACTGCAGCTTATGTGGCTTTTCTTCCTGACCAAGTTCTCTCTGGGTGTTGTTACTGCACTGTGCCCTCAGAAGTTGAGTAAGGAGGCGTATGTGAAGGAGCCTTCTGGGTGTGACTGTGACGATTCCTTCTGTGCATCACTTTCCCTGGAGAATTTGTCCCACAAGTGCCTGTGACTGCCGGGTGCCTGGGATGGAGTGTAGCTAGCTGCTGTGGGGGGAAGCACGGTGTTGGGATATCTCAGGCCACACCATGCTCCCATAGTGCCAGGTGCCTAGTCTGTCACTGTTGCTCTGTGTCTCCCTGTTTTTATATAGACACTCCTCTCCCCCCTCAAAAAATGAATTTCTAGAACCCAAAAAGGAATGATCAAAGCTTTGGAGGAAGCTTTTTAACACCGGTGGATGAAAGAGATGACAGATGTTACTACCTAGCCTGTGAAGACTATCTGTTTGTCTGAGAGGAGCAGAGAAATAGGAATGTTATAACACTCTCCTCCTAATGTCTCTCTGGTCTTCAGGAAAATATTATTTCCCCTATGGAGGACTCTCCTATTCCTGACATGTCTGGGAAAGACTCAGGGGCTGATGGAGCAAGCACCTCCCCCCGCAATCAGAACAAGCCTTTCAGGTGAGTGCCACCCCAGCTGTGCTCTAGGCTTGCCTGTCAGCTTCGCTTTGTCTCTTCATGGGGAGACATGTCTTTGTTAGCAGAAAGGCTGAGGACCCTTTGGCAAAGCAGAGTTGTCATGTGGGGATGCTGGCCTCATTTCTGGACACAGGCTTAGTCCAGACTTGATCACCGTAGCTCTGCTCCTCATGGAGATAAGCCGAATGCTCACCTGAAGGGATCGCAGGCTAAGTGCCAAAACTGGATGTGAAATAACTTGGAACTGTTAATCATTACAGAAATATGTGACATGAAACAATGAAAACAGAATACCAAGAAAGGAAAAGGATTCAGAATATACTTACGAGTTACATATAGATAAATAAAATGGGGGAATATATATTGTAAAAGATTGCAACTCACAATTTGCAACATATCACAAGGCCTGGAACACGTGTGTGGCTATGGTGGGTGGTTTCACTAGGTGAGAGGAAGCACCAGGGTCCTCTGAGGAGGCTGCTGGCCCTCAGAGCTCAGGTGCGCGCCTTGTCTACAGTGTGCCACATACCAAGTCTCTAGAGAGCCGCATCAAGGAGGAGCTGATTGCCCAGGGCCTACTGGAGTCCGAGGACCGGCCTGCTGAGGACTCAGAGGATGAGGTCCTTGCTGAGCTGCGCAAACGGCAGGCTGAGCTGAAGGCACTCAGTGCACACAACCGCACCAAGAAGCATGACCTGCTGAGGTGAGTGAGCATGCACCACGGAGCAGGCCTGCTTCCTACTGTGTGTCTCAGACGGGTCCTAAGTCCAGGGGATGGCTCTAGCACCCACAGTGGACAGATGGATGGGTTTGATTCCAGTTTTAGATTTACTCCACTTTAATCATGCATGTGTGAGTGCAGGTGTCTGTGGTGGCAGAATGCTTCCAGCCCTGCAGCTGGAGTTACAGGTGTTTGCTACTGCCCAGTGTGGGTGTTGGGACCTGAACTCCAGTCCTCTGCAAGAGTAATATACTATACCGCTGAGCCATTTCCAACCCTGATTCCATTAAGTATAGTTTGGTAACATTCACAGTGTTGGGTCACATTTTGCCTGATTTTGTGTTTTTATGTGTGCTTTGTTTTTCTTTATGGTATTTCTTAATCAAAATACCACAGAGGCGCTGGGCGGTAGTGGCGCACGCCTTTAATCCCAGCACTTGGGAGGCAGAGAGGCAGGCGGATTTCTGAGTTCAAGGCCAGCCTGGTCTACAGAGTGAGTTCCAGGACAGCCAGGGCTACACAGAGAAACCCTGTCTCGAAAAAACCAAAAAAAAAAAAAAAGAATACCACAGAGGCACTGGGAAGTGAGCTCACTGGGGAAATGCTTGCCACCAAGGCTGACCTCTTGAGTTCAGTTTTCAGCTCCCACATAAGAGTGGGCCCCAGCTCAGCACATCCCTAACTCCGGCGCTTGGATGGGCATGAACAGGTGGATTCCCCAGAGCTCGCTGACTAGACAGCCTAGCTGACTAGGCCTGCCTGAGATCCCAGTGAGAGATCTGTCTCAAAAAAGAAGGCAGACTGCCTGCAAGATTGCTCAGCTGGTGAAGACCCTTGCCACCAAGCCTGACCACCTGAGTTCTGTCCTTAGAATCCAGATGACAGAGAAAGAAAACCAGCTCCTGCAAGTTGTCTTCTGGCCTCCACATGCACACCATAGCATGTCCTAATAGACAGACAGACAGACAGACAGACAGATTATAATAGAAATAAATAAGGTAAAATATGATAGAGACATCTAGTATCAACCTCTAGCCTTCATATGTGTCCACACATGTATAGGTACATGTAAAACATACACAAAACACATTATAGAGGAAATTGGAAATGATAAATACCAGTATGCTTTCTACTCAGACATTGCAGGCCACCTGTGGTTTTGATTGGCTAGTTACCCCACACTTGTTTTTTGAGAACCAGTCACAGTTCATTTTATGTCACCTCACATTCGACTGCACTGATGACAAGGGTATAGGTGACATGTGAAGGACGTTGGCAGGAGCTCAAGCACGGCTCCTTGCTGCTCACAGGCAGACCTGTGGCGCAGCTTCACAGAGCCCCACAGCAGAGCGCACTCACTCACTGGACCAGCTCTTACAATCTCTGGTGCAGCAGTAGGGCTAAAAGGAGAAGTACATTCGTGTTCTCTTCGGTGGTTAAAGGAGACACACCATTTAAAGGAGAGGCAGCTATGGGCTTTGAGAGCATCTGAGAATAAAGAAAACAACGTGCGCTTAGTGCCCACTGTGTGACAGAGTCTTGGACACCTTCTTTCATTTGAAAGACAGCTCAGGCAGTGGGTGGTGGTTTCTCTATTTACCAGATGAGGGATAAAAGCCAGTGAAGTGGAGCTTTGTTGAAAGTCACATCCAACAGAGAGCTGGGCTGAGGTTTGAGACAAGGGAATTCATGTTCCCTTTCAAGGGCAAAGAGAAACCCACAGATGTGAAGGGCAGGAAGGATAGGGACAAATGGGAGAGCAGTGTGGCGCAGCTATAGAAGGGAGGAGTGAGGTGAGGAAATGGCGTGGGCCTCTCTGAAGGCTGCAGCTCAGCCATGGGCCCTGCTGGACTCCGGCTGCAGCCAGGTCACTCTAGGCCCAAGCAGCAAACAGGACTCAATTTCCTGGATACCTTCAGCTCCACCATCAGTAAAACTAAGTCAAATCCACGCCCAGCAGGCAGATCACCTTTGAAGAGAGACCATTTAAAAGCAAGTTGAAGCTTGGTGTGCATGTCGAAGGGCTAATGCAGGGAGAGCAGGAGCTAGAGGCCCAGTTGAAGCTGGTTTTTCCAGATCTTTTGTTCACCTGTGCTCAACTTGAGCCTCAGTCTCTTCACTATTCTAACATGGAAATACTAATCTCTTCCTTTGCAAGATTGCTGTGAGAATTAGCTATATGTCCATGTGTATGTATTGTTTATGGGTTGTTTTTATGTGTGTAGGTGTTTTGCCTGCAAGTATGTCTGTATCCCGTGTGTGCACCTGGTACCTACAGAGGACATTGGATCCTCTGGAACTAGAATTAGAGATCGTTATTAGCCAGCATGTGAGTGCTGGGAACCAAACCTGGGTCTGACAGACAAGCTTAACTGCTGCGTCCTCTCTCCAGCTCCTGCGGGTTTCTGTTTGGGTGGGTTGTTTGTTGGGTTTTGTTTTTTGGTTTTTTTTTTGGTGGGTTTTTTTTTTTTTTTTTTTTTTTTTTTTTTTGGTCTTCTGAGACAGTGTTTCTCTGTGTAGCTCTGGCTGTCCTAGAACTTGGTCTGTAGACCAGGCTGGTCTGAAAGTCAAAGGTCTGCTTCCCTTAGCCTCCAGAGTGATGGGATTAAAGATGTGTGTCACCATGCCTGGCTTCTAGGTTTTACTTTTTAAAGCTAGAGACAGAGGTTCACACCTACAATCTTAGCAATTGAGAGGTAGAGGCAAGAGGATTGTTCAGGGCCAGAGGAGGCTTTGGAGTAATTTCCAGGTCAGCCTGGGCCACATTTTGAAACTATCTTAAAAAAAAAAAAAAAAAATTAGAGTAGTTTTAGTGACCTACTAAAATTGATAGAAAAAAAAAATTGATAGGAAGGTAGCGCTCGATCTCCCTGTGCTCCCACATGCTGCCCTACTATAAGCAGCATTAACTTAGCATTTTCAGAGCACTTGAATAATGCCTTCCAGGCCAGGTCAGTGTGGCTCTGCATCTGTATCTACCCTGGGCAGTATTGAAACAGCCCCCACTGGGATTATTAGGAGGCTCAGTCTAGAAAAAAGGAAGTGATAAACTCTGGAGATGGGTTAGCCATGACACGTGGTCCCCACAGGTTGGCAAAGGAGGAGGTGAGCCGGCAGGAGCTAAGGCAGCGGGTCCGCATGGCAGACAATGAGGTCATGGATGCCTTCCGCAAGATCATGGCTGCCCGGCAGAAGAAGCGTACCCCCACGAAGAAGGAAAAGGACCAGGCCTGGAAGACCCTGAAGGAGCGGGAAAGCATTCTGAAGCTTCTAGACGGGTAGCCTCACCTGCTGCCGGCCATCTCCCTGGCCTGGCACAAGTCCACTTCCTCTGACGCCTTGGCCAGAGGCTGCCTATCAGATGACCACAGTCTCAGGGCTGAAACACTCAGGCCACTCAGCTGAGCTTTGTGCAGCCAGTATGCAAGGCCTTCCTGCGCTTGCCTGGACCCAGCATCTGCCTGATGCCCCAGATGAGCCAGTTGCTCCTCGTCTTACCGTCTTACCCTTTCCCTCTTACCGTCTTCACACCTCTCCCTCAAGGACTTCTTCCTTGAGGTTTTGTAAAGTACAAACTTAAGAATAAAGTGACTGCTGTGTTTTGTTTTTCTTTTTAAACAAAAAGTTATATATATATAAAAAAAAGCACAAGTTTTGAGTATCTATTATTTGTGAGGCAGGAAGGACAGGCAGGTGAAAGGGTTTAGGAGGGCATGTTTGGTGTCTCTGCTGAGGCCACTCACCTGTGATATTTATTTTTGAGCACTTCTCTCTGAGGGTGCCGGTGGTAGGAGGGCGGCTTCCTGGTTTTCTGGGGCAGGATCACATTCAGAGCCACCAAGGACCTGTTCCTTTAGGTGTTTCTTCAGTGCCAGCTGTCACTGGGATGTCGCTCCAGCTGTGGGTGGCAGGCAGGGTCTGTCACTGAAGAGAACCTAAAGCTAGCTGGCCGTGGCCTTCCCAAAAGAGTGCCAGGCAGTGTTGCAGATGGCCCTGTGTTGTATCTAAACCCAGATTGGGGCTCTCTGCATTTCTAGCACATTCTCCAGGGTTAAGCTGTCTTTACTGCAGTGGTTCTCAACCTATGGGTTGTGATCACTTTAGGACTAAAATAACCCTCTCACGGGAGTCACAAATCGGATATTTTCATTGTAATTCATAACAGTAGCAAAATTACAGTTATAAAGGAGCCACAAAAATAATTTTATGGTTGGGGGTCTCCAGTTATGAGGAACTGTATTAAAGGGTTGCTCATTAGGAAGGTTCAGAACCACTGGTCTACTTGGATCTTGTTTTAGTAGTTTTGTTTTGAAACAGGGCTCCTGGCTGGCTCTAAACTTGTGACAATTCTCTTGCTTTGTTCAGCCTTATATCTGCCTGGATTGTAGGCCCGAGCCTTGGTGATACCTGACCTACTCAGAGTTCCAAACATGCAGCCACAAAGTTCTACCCACAGTGGAGGCAGAACCTACCAAGATCAAGGCTGATAACAAAACAAATGCAGGGTGGGCTACCAACATTGAATCATAGTCTGCGTGGGAGCCAGCCCAAGGAATGCACACACAGTATACTCTGTTCTCTGAGTTCTCTCCAGGCTAAGGTTAGAACTGGAGAGCGTTGGCAGTCTGCTACAGAAAAGGAGAGGCAATGACCTTTGAGCTGAGCCTTAAAGAGATGTGATGGCAAAAGCATGTTATCCCAACACTCAGAAGCTGAGGTAGGAAAGCTGCAGGTTCAAGGCCTGCCTGGGCTATATAAGGAGACTGTGTCCTTAAAAAAACAAAGGTAGGAGGGTGGCATCGCTCCATTGCGGGAATGTCACTGTCAAGACTGGGTGGATTCGCCGGGCGGTGGTGGCCCACGCCTTTAATCCCAGCACTTGGGAGGCAGAGGCAGGCGGATTTCTGAGTTCAAGGCCAGCCTGGTCTCTGGTCTACAGAGTGAGTTCCAGGACAGCCAGGGCTACACAGAGAAACCCTGTCTCGAAAAACCAAAAAAAAAAAAAAAAAAAGATTGGGTGGATATGTTCCCCAGCTTGGCCAATCATAATGATTGGTTCAAAAATGGCCATGTGACTCAACCTGGGTCACTCAGGCTTTCCTTAAAATTGCTCTTTGGGGTTTGGAATGGTTATATGAGCCTACATTTTCAGCCCTTAGGAAGTAGAGACAAGAAGGTCAGGAGTTTAAGGACAGCCTCAGCTACTTCGCATGTTCAAGCACAGCTTGAGTAAGTTGCTTGAGACCTTGTCTCAAAAAATGTAACAATCGGAGTTGAGTATGATGGTGCGGCCCATGATACAAGCACTGTGGGGGTGGAGATAGCAAAATCAGGAGTCCAAGGTCATCCTTGGCTGGACATCAAGCTTGAGTGTTAGCATCAGCCACATCTGACACAACGGAAAGGAAAGGGAAGAGAGGGGAGAGAAGGAAAAGCAGAAGAAGGAGGAAGAGCAAATAAGGAAAACTTTCTGAAGGCACCCAATGACATGCCAACTCAGATGCAGGAGATGGAGAAGCAGATCGTCCTGGATCCACGCACACACCAGAAGCCATACGACCTCCTGGACACAGACTACCTAGTTATATCAGCCTCTAGAGGCTTCAGTTAGCTTAAGCTAGGTTGTTTTGGAGTTTTGTCATATGTAAATAAAAAAGGTCTGACTAATCAGAGTATATTTGGACAAACAGATGGATGGAGGAAGGGCCTGAGGGAATGACATCAGGCTTTCTGCCTGCTTCTAGATACAGGGGCAAGTAATGACTCGTTATCTCCAGACTGTTCCTAGCTTCTCTGGAAAAAAAACAACACCCACACATGAAACAAAGACAGTAACTCCAACAACAGTGATGCAATTAAATGCTCAGAAGTTATTAGTTAGGTACCAGCTGCTGTTCTAACCTTGTTTGAGCATAGGGTAGAGTACCAACAGCATCCCATCCTTCACAGATGGGAAAGCAGAGGCTTAGGAAGTTACACACCGGGCTGGAGACATGGCTCAGCGGTTAAGAGCATTCATTGCTCTTCCAGAGGTCCTGAGTTCAATTCCCAGCAACCACATGGTGGCTCACAACCATCTGTAATGGGATCCAATGCCTTCTTCTGGTGTGTCAGAAGACAGCAACAGTGTACTTATACATAAAATAAATCTTTTTTTAAAAAAAAAAAAAAAAAAAAGGAAGTTACACACCTTGCTTGGTTTAAGTGGTTGAGCCAGGACACAACCCCGGTCACGTGACTTGGAAGCAGTCCTTTGTTCTATAATTCAGTGGACTCCCTGTCCCAGGGACAGCCTGTGTGAATAGCACTGCTTTCCCTCAGGCAAAGCCCAGTTTGTGCAGCCAAACATGGCAGCCTTGCTTACAATCCCCTTACTCTGACCACTTGTTCCCATAGCCATTAGGCCTATCCGTAAGTTCCACAGGTGGCATGGGAGGAGGGTCCCAGGAATAGATGGAGTCTTGTGAAGGAGGTGAGATCCAAGGCCCCCAAACTGGGTAGAAGTGTGAGAGGAGGAAGGCAGACACTGTACAGGCAGTGTGCTTGAGAACCGACAGGACCTGGGTCCTTCATGTTCAAGGAACAGCTGTGAGCATTTATTATGCCACATCAAAGAGGCCAGGTGGAGCACTTGGGAGGCAGAGGCAGGTGGATTTCTGGGTTCGAGGCCAGCCTGGTCTCCAGAGTGAGTTCCAGGACAGCCAGAGCTATACAGAGAAACCCTGTCTCGGAAAAACAACAACAACAACAACAACCAAAAACAAAAAACAAACAAAAAGAGGCCAGGTGGGGGCTGGGCTCTCTACCACAGACCCTGATCCTTGCAAACTGCCTACTACAAGGTAAGTAGTTCTGTGCAGGATGACAGAGGACAGCGAGGCTCACAGAGATGTGACACCTTGCTGAGGGTCTGCAGCCTTGGTACAGGCAGCTACTGTTCCCAATGCTATCCCCAGAGAGCTCTTTTGTTGCTGCATTATTTTTTATTATTTTGTATTTAGAATTTTAAGTTCCATGTAAATATCTGTGCACATGGGTTTAGTTCCCTCAGAGGCCAGAGGAGAGCATCAGACCCTCTGGAGCTAAGGTTTCAGGGGGTCGTCAGTGGTCCGACATGGATGCTGGGAACTGAACTGTGCTCTTGACTATTGAGATGTCTCTCCAGCCCAGTTTGGTTTCCTTTTAAGGCAGAGTTTCATGGATCCTAGTCTGGTCTCCAGCTCACTCGTGGGATGAACATGAGCATCTGGTCCTCCTGCCTCTTCTAAATGTTGGGATGTCAGGCATGTACCACCAGGCCTAGTTTATGCTGTGTGGGGATGGGAGGTCCCAGGGCTTTGTGCATGGTAGGCAGGTACTCTACTGAGCTACACCTCTGGCCTTACTTCTGAATAGTCCTGACAACCATGTCCCCATGTCACTGGGGTCAAATCAGGCCTCCTTTGGGGATTTGGAGGAAAATGGCTTTCCTAGGAAGAGGAGGAATAAGTTCCAGCCACTGATCAATTGTCACTTGAGGCCAATCAACACTAGGACTAATTGGGTAAAAGTGTATTGAATCTTGCTTGGCCCTAGAAGGGGTACACCTGCCACCCAAGCGTGTTTTCCCAGAATCCCAGGTGCCTCTGAGAGCAGAGGGACGAGGCTATGCAACAGTGCATCCCCAGGCAGCCAGCTCATGAAAGAATGCCTGTGGAGGCTGCCATGGATCCTCTATCAGCAGGTAAAGTTGCCTTCTGGCCCTTCTGGGGCTCCAGACAGAGAGAGAGAGAGAGAGAGAGAGAGAGAGAGAGAGAGAGAGAGAGAGAGAGACCTAATGGCCTGTGGTATAATGCGATGTCTGGGTACCACTGACTCCATCTCCTGGCTCTACTTCCTCAGTCACACGTCTGCTTCCTTACTCCACAGCTGCTTCCAAAGGTACAAGTGACTAAAGCTCCTGTGACAGGAAGAAGATGATGGACAGGCAAGTAGTAAGAGAAGGTATAGAGGAGAGTGAGCAAGCTGTCAGGGACCTGGGGCAGAGAGTGACTCAACTGTAGCTCAGAGGGCCAAGAGGAGCTTCAGGGAGTTGCTGGGTAAAAGATGACATTCCAGACAAAGGAACAACAGGATGCAGAGGTGTGAGCAGCTGGCCTGTTTAGAGAGAAGTGAGAACTTCAGCATAACTGAAGCCTGGGTGTGTGGAGGGGAGGGGAAGACAGACAAAAGCTGCAAAGTAGGTTAGAGCAGGCTGGGAGAGACCGGAACCAGTGCAGCCTGTATTCTTCAGGTTATCAAAGAAGTCCCTAGGGACCAGTGAGTTGGCTCAGTGGTTAAGAGCACTGGAGGCTTTTCCAGAGGACCCAGGTTTAATTCCTAGCAGCTACATGGACACTCACAATGGGATGTAACTCCAGTTACAGGGGGATTCTAGGCCCTCTTCTGGTCTCTGTGGGTACTTGCATGCATGTGGTGCATAGACATATATACATGTGAAACAGTCATACACAGAAAATAAAAATAAGGGAAAACCATTAGAGAAGGCCCATGAGGTGGACCCAATGGCCATGGTGGGTGAAGCAGACAGAGATGCTGGCCCAAATGGAGCTACTGCTGGTCCAAATGGGGTTACTACTTGTGTGGGATGGATGGCTCCAGCAGGGACAAGTTGCTTCCCTGTAGGATCCCTATGTGTAGTTTAAAACATAATCAGAAAAGTGTCTGCAGCTAGATGGCCTACATCTTCATGCATGACATCTTGAAGTGAGTCACACCAACTACAAAGTCATGCTGGACCATTCACAGGGCTCCACCCACCTTCTGAGACATGGGAGGCACAGCTGAATCCTTCCCACTGATGATCGAGGGCAAGCCTGGCATATCTCATGGCTGCAGCACCTACCAGGCAAGGGCCACTGCAAGGCAGGCTAGGTCTGCAAGGAGGATAAGCAGATGTTGTATTTCTGGGATGACTTCAAAGGTTGTCCCAAAATGTACCACATAGTCCTGCAGGTGAGGGCGCTTGAACGGAAGGGTACCTGTGGCTCTGGGGACAGAATTCAGTGCTTCATGTACAGTATGGCCACCTACACACCCAAGTGACTGCATCTTCCCTACCATGAAAACTATGATTCTGAGGGCCCACACAACCCAGTAGAATACAGGTGAGGGGCACTATAGTACCCCAGATGGCAACAAGGTGCAGGGGGCCAAAGGGCAACCTGACAGAAGCAGAGCTTTCCCGACTCAACATCAGATAATCTAATCTGATGTTACTTAATAGTGCTTGCTAGCTCAGGAGATATTGGGCTGGCAGGTGGTAGATGAGAAACATCTGGGGCTAAGGTCCCCTAAATGGCAGTTACAGAGATTTGCTTTGCTCTACCCTGAAGATGACGTCTTCTGGGACTAAAGACCAGGCAGCACTCATGTCTCAGAAGCTGCACAGATGGCTTCCTACATATGGAACCTAGAGAAAAACGTGATAGGGACAGCTGGATCAGTGTAAAAACATCTTCAGGGAAAGGACGCTGTACCTAGACTGTGTACTCCATCACTCCCTGCTGTTTCCAAACCACATACATGCATGCATGCATTCATACGTACGTGCATGCATGCATACATACATACATACATACATATATACACACACACACTGTGTATGGGCCCTGGATGTGTGTGCCTCAGTGTCACCTGGAAACCTGAGAAAAACAAAAACTCCCTGGCAAAGACTCTCAGACCAGGCCCTCAATGGGATCCCTCCACCCTAGGACAGGAAAAAGTGGATTATACCCTGTCTGCCTCAAGGTTGTGTTGCTGACAATTACCAGAAAGTTTTCCTACCTGGAGCATGAGGCTCACAGTACAGTGGAGAGTATCAGGCAGTGACAGCCACCCTGGAGGAGAAGCAGGAGACCTGGATCCATTACTGGAAGAAACTCGTGAGGCAACAGAAACAGTCGAAAAAGAACATGGGGAAGAAAATCGCTCGTTCCACAAAGATCCTTAAAACCAATGGACTTCTGGTGTGAGCCCAGTAGATTGTGCTTTAAAAACAAAACGAGGCAAGACATCAAGGAAAGACCTATGCTGACTTCAGTCCACCACATGCTTGAGTAAACACAGAAATAAATTCATATAAACAAATAAAACCAGGTGTGATGGTGCATGTCTATAATCCCAGAACTTGGGGACTTGAGATAAGAAGATAGTCAAGGTTATCTCTGGATACTTAGGAAATTTGAAGCCAACTTGGGCTACATAAAACCTGCAAGCTCCACACTCAAGAGGCAGAGGCAGGCAGATCTTTGAGTTCCAGGCCAGCCTGGTCTACAAAGTTCCAGGACAGCCAGGGCTACAAGAGCTTTAATGCAACTCTTAGCTTTTTTTTAAATGAACTGTCTTAACTCCTTCTGAGAAGGAAAAAAAAAAGGAAGGAAGGAAGGAAGGAAGGAAGGAAGGAAAGGAAGAAAGGGCTTGTACAGACTGCTTGGTCTAGCCCTTCCCTTGCTCAGGTCTGCTCTCTTTAACAGACATTCAGAGTAATTGTGAGCTAAATAAAAGAGAGTATGTGACATCTGGCTAAAAGCATCCCCAGGCGGGTAAGCTGCCTACAAGGTAAGAAAGGTCCTGGCTGCCCCTCATCCTGTGGCTCCACCGTGGCTATGATATTGTTTCAAGGCAGCTTCCACCATGTCTCGTCGCCACACAGACAGCACCAAGCTTAGAAGTCATGGCCTCATTACACATCTCTCTCACCCCCGACCCACAGCTAAAACTTAATCACTTGATCCCATCAAAATGCAAGAGAAGTTGTAATCTTTAGGCCAGCTGAGTATCAGGGTTTCCTTGCATGGTGGGGAGGAGGAGGGAGGAGACATAGAGGGGAGTGAAGTGCAAATACAAGGGTGAGCCCATTAGGTTTACTGGGGCTGCTCTAATCATCTTAGAAACCAAAACAAGAGTGAAAATGAAACTGACTCAGAACGTTGGCAGTAGAGGAAAAGAGTTTCCAGTTGGCTATAGAAACTCAAAACCTAGGGTCACTTCCTGTATGGAAACTGGAATCAAGCTTTGACATGTTCTCTGCACGTCTGACAGAAAATGGAACCAAGTTTTCACGGGACAGTCATTCATTCTCTGTCTCTGTCTATTAGACAAGGTTCCCTCAAACTCAATATGTAGCTGAGGATGGCCCTGAGTTTTCCCTGCTGACTCTACATACTGAATGCTGGGATTACAGACTGCACCACCACAGCCCCTTTATTGGTGATGGGGACCAAATCCAAGGCTGTGTGACTGCTAGGCAAACACTGTATACACTGAGCCACACCCACAGCTCCCCCACCTCCCCCGCCTTTTAAAAAGATTCTTTAATCCCAGCACTGGAGAAGCAGAGGCAGGCATATCTCTGTGAGTGTGAGGCCAGCCTGGTCTACAAAGAGTCTCAGGCCAGGCACAGCTACATAATGAGAGTCTCTTTCTTTCTCTTTCTCTCTCTCTCTCTCTCTCTCTCTCTCTCTCTCTCTCTCTCTCTCTGTAGGTAGAAGGAGAGGAAGAGAGAGAGAATTCTTATATTTATGAGTATATATGCACCACTTGCATGCAGATGCCTGATGGGCCCAGAAGAGACTATCTGGTCTAAACAGTTTTGAGGGACCCTATGTGAATGCTGGGAACCAAACCTTTGGTTCTCAGCAAGAACAGTAAGTGTTCTTAATCACTGGGCCATCTCTCCAGCAAATCTCATTATAACCTTTGATAAAGTTCAGGGCATATCATTACAATATAACTCTGGGAAGATTTTTTCAATGAATAAGCCATTGGGAGTGACATACTTTGCACAAACAAGTTCATTTGCCTGCAGTCACAAACCTAGATAGGAGGCAGTAAAATGGCGCCGTGGGTAAAAGAAGCTTGCCACCAAATCTGACAGATTGAGTTTAATCCCTGGACCCATATGGTGGCGGAAAAGAACTGAATCTCTCAGGTGATCTCCATACACGTGTGTTATGGAATGTGTGCACACTTGTAAACATGCATACACACAAATAAAACAATGAAGTTAAATTTTATTTTGCTGCTTCATCATCACCATATTCCAGCTTCCTCTGCTACAAGTGTCTGGCATTATTAGAGGATCCAACCTGAAATCTGTAAAATATAAGGAAGAAATATAGTGGCCACAGTTGGTCCTGGAAAAGACAACTGTGGTGGTTTGTGTAGGAATGGCCCCCATAGACTCATGTGTTTGAATGAGTGGCCTATGGGGAGTGAGTGGCACTATTAGGAGGTGTGGCCTTGCTAGGGGAAGTGTGTCACTGTGGTAGGGGACTTTGAGGTCTCCCAAACTCAAGTTCTGCCCTGGATTAAGCTCTGCCAGAGGATTAAGATGCAGAACTCTCCCTCCTCCAGCACCACGTCTGCCTGCAAGCTGCCATGCTTCCCACTATGGTGCTAATGGACTAAACTGTAAGCCAGCCTCAAGTCAATGTCTTTCTTTGTAAGAATTGCTTTGGTCATGGTGTCTCTTCACAGCAATAAGGCTTTAACTGAGACAACAGCAGACATAGAATTCTCTTTAGTAACAAAGTTTATTGAGAGAAAAAGCCTTGAGGTGGTTTGAATAAGAATGTCCCCCAGAGGTTCATATATTTGAATGATAAATCATCAGAGAGTTAGAAGGTGTGGCTTTGTTGGAGAAAGTCTGTCACTGGGAATGGGCTTTCAGGTTTCAAAAGCCATGCCGAGCCCAATGTCTTCCTTCGCATATGCATCAAGGTGTAGCTCTCAGCTACTGCCTGCAGGCTCCCATGCTCCTACCATATTGATAATGGACTAAACCTCTGAAATTCTAACAAAGCCCCCAATTAAATGCTTTCCTTTATCATAATTGCCTTGGTCTTGGTATCTCTTCTTAGCAACAGAATAGTGATGTCAGGAGGTTATGATTAAGCCCCAGTGTGGTAAAGAGAGAACATTAGAAAGAAAACAATACAATACATTCAAAACCAGATGTATTTTAGGTCCTAAATCTATGATGAAGATGCTTTTGGACCCAACGAAAGGCATTTTGATGACCAATGATAGAAATGCCATTCTTTGAGAGACTCGACTGTAAAGCCCAAACGAAAAGGATCTTACAATCTATGGAGAACTGCAGATGCACCCCAAATCACTCAGGAGAAACACAGCTTGATGCAATCGCAAGAGGTTTACTCAAAACTAGCTAGCTAGGGTCTCCTTCCTTCTAGCCCACTCAGGGGTAGAGGAATTCAGCAGCCAGCGACAGAATTTTACAGCTTTTAAGGAGACTCTACAAACCAGTTTGGGGGGGTGGTTAGGGAAGGGGGAAGAAGGAGGAACAGGTCACTAGGTCATCAATACATTTGATCTCAAATTTTTAAGATGGATGGTGAGTCACTTTATAATTGGCTATTTTGGACTAGCTTCACACTATTTATCATGAGCTCTGGTTCAAAGGGGTCAGGCTCATCTCAAACTTTCAGCATCCTGGCACCAATTGTCTCAGGGCTGTTAGTTGGAAGCATGGCCAGGCTTATCTCATTCCCATTGCATCCTGACACCATTAATCTTAGGGCTTATTTAGTTAGGGCCATCTGTTTGAATGGTCAGCTAATTTCCTGGGACTGAGGCGCCACAGGTTTGACTTACAGGTTTTTATGTCTTTGCTTTTAAGAGTAGGGTTCAGGGGGTCAACTTAGATTTTTCTATCTTTTACAATCAAGTCCACATTCAGCAGCCAAGCCCATGACTGAGATTAGCAAGACATGCTGGTCAGTGGTGGCACATGCATTTAATCCAGCACTTAGAGGCAGAAGCAGGTGAATCTCTGAGTTCTAGGTCTACAGAGTGAGTTCCAGGGCAACCAGGGCTACATAGAGAAACTCTGTGTAGGAAACACACACACACACACACACACACACACACACACACACACACCCCCAAAACCATAAAAAGAAAAGTCAAGAAAGAAAAAAAAATGAGCAGGACTTAGGAGAGGCTGCAGATGGGAGCACAGCAGCAACCCTTCCTTCAGGAGAAAAGATGGTATGATACTGAGCATCATCAATGGCTCTATTACTATAAAAGGCATCCATCAGTGCTCCTCTTTGGTGTGTAGCATTGCCCTGGATGCTGTCAAGGCTGTGAACTTTGAGGAGAATGGCCAAAAGGAAATCAACATTAAGAAGTATACGTAAGGGTGGAAAAACTACTATCATTGAAGCATTATTGTAGGCTCATGTGTCTTACGTGCATGTGTTGGACCCTGAGATCCAAACCGGGAAGATGCACTCCCACAGAAACACTCATGGACAGGGGGTTCGATGCAAAAGCAAGAGGTTTATTGATCCAGCGCACTGGGGTTCCCCCACACACAGGCTAGAGGAACCCTGAGCTACAGCTAAGAGCAGTTTTTATACAGTTTTCACAGGGTTTACAAGGGCAGTCTTAACAATCACCTCTTAGACAATGCAAACCACAAAGGCTGACCTCAAATTGCCTGATTTCTTGGCAACAGTATATTATGACAATGAGTGTTAGCTAAGTCTATCTTACCATAGCTCCTGTTTACCCAGGTTTATTGCACTAAGGACCCAGCTTCCTAATAACCTTTTAATTCTCTTATCTTGGGCCCTTCTCCTGGAATGTATGTGTAAATCTTTGAAATGTGCTTCTCCCAGAACGTGTCTCTGGAGAAGTTAATTTTTAAGCTTAGGCTGAGACCTGAGATTCCTTCATTCCTCCCTTTCCTTGTGGCTGATTCCAATCTTGTAATCACAAGTTGTCATCCTGGTGTACAGCATGATACTGTTGCCTAAGCATAAGCACTTGTATGGTATTAACGCAATCCTTAACAAATCTAACCAAGTGATTTAGAATGCAGGGGCCAAAGGTGAGCCAAAGAAGCAAGATTATAAGGGGTCCCATTTTGATAATTCAGCAGCCAACTGGCAGATATCTGGGGTGAGTGGGGGCTACCAGGTATAGGGGGCCACCATCTTTGAAACTGACCAAACAACATCTCCAGTTTGTGAGAGGACCTCCCATATCAGCTTTGGGGGGAGGGGCATGAGGGTTACCCCCAAGGGCTAGTCCAGGCCTTCCTATCAGGAACGGGATCACAGTCCAGACCATGAGTACCTCAGGTGGGATCATGTCAGTCAGCCTTAGTCTGTCTTTGGATCCTTATCTTGAGTGGGTTTTGAGTTCGCCAGACTGTCCAGTTGGGTAATGGTCCTTCTGAAGTTGGTTTCACATAAGAGGCATGGATCCAGGCCTATATTTCATTAAACTTCACTGCAGTGGGAATGATCAGCAACACCAGGAACAGTCATTTCCAGTGTGGTTCTAGAGTTTGGGCTTGGTGTCGCTGGATGTAGACCGAGTCTCCGACCTGGAACCTATGGGATGTTTTTAAGGTCCCAGGTTCATAGGCGTGGATCAACTGGGTCCACACCTCTTACTGCACAACTTGAAGTCCTTTTAACCTAGCATACAAATCACTGTTACTATGACAAATATGTTCAGTCATGCCTCCTAAGGTGGTCAGAGGAGTGGGTGCCCATATAGAATCTCAAAAGGAGTTAGGTTAAACCTTGAAGGGGTGTTTCTAAGCCTAAAAAGAGCCAGAGGAAGGAGAACCATCCAGCCTGTGCTGCCAGTCTCCATGGACAATTTTGTCAAGGTCTCTTTTCAAATTTCTATTAATTCTTTCTACCTGACTTGAGCTTTGGGGTTTGTAAATGCAATAAAACTTCCAATCAAACCCCAGGCACTTGGCCAATCCCTGACTTACCAGAGCAACGAAGGCAGGCCCAATGTCCGAACCAATTACCTTAGGTACCCCAAATTGCGGAAAGATTTCTTCCAGAATCTTCTTTGCCAACACCATGGCTGTCTCTTTCTTTGTCAGGAAAGCTTCTACCCAACTGGAGAAGGTGTCTACAAATACTAGAAGGTACTTATTACCATACTTGGCGGGCTTGATCTTGGTGAAATCTACTTCCCAATAGGCTCCTGGCCTGTCACCTCAGAGGTGCTTGCCAGGTTCAGCCTTGGTTTGACAGGCATTTACCTTCTGACAGGGTACACGGGGCATGTACGATGTCCTCGACTAGCTGCGTGGGTCCAGGTACATGGAACTTGGTATTTAGCATGGTGGCTACTAGTTTCTTAGCTCTGAGGAGGGTCCATTGGTGCATTTGCCCCACCATTGTTTCTGCCTCTTTCTAGGGTAGGATTATTTTTTTGGTCAGGGTCTTCCACACCCTCAGGTCCTCATCAAACTTTTTTCAATTTTAGTCATTAGGGCCAGATCCTTGGCTGTATATTGGAATGGAGGAGCAGGTTCAGCTTTACTTTTTGTCATAGTCATGATGAGAACCATTTCACCTGCTACCTTCTTCGCCTCTTTGTCAGCCATGCTGTTTCCTTTGGTGACCAGACCACCAAGGTCTCTCTTTGGTGGCTAGGGCAGTGGATAATGCTCACTTTAGAGGGCAGATGTAGTACCCCAAGCAGCGCAAAAATCTCAGTCTTATTTTTAATTTCTTTCCCAGCTGATGTGAGGAGACCCCGTTTTTGGCAAATAGCCCCATGGATGTGGGCTGTGGTGAATATCTGTGCAGATATTAACCTTTTTGTTTTTTCCCAATTTTAAGGCTTTTGATAGTGCTATCAGCTCAGCCTTTTGGGCAGAGGTCCCTTCAGGTAGTGCCTGTGCCCATACTACTTCTTGTCCATCTACTGCTGTGACCCTGGTCTTCCTTTTCCCATTTTCGAGGTGCCTACTACCATCAGTATACCAGGTTACCTCAGCATCTCCAGAGGCTAATCGTTCAAGTCCTTTCACCAGCCACGTGCCTCCGCAAGCACTTGCTGGCAGTCATGGGTTGGTGCTCCGAGGTTCGGGTCCAGCAGCAGGGTGGCTGGGTTCAGCCCAGAGGCCAGGGCTGAATTTAGCAGCAAAGTCTAGTACTGAGTCATCCAGGTGTTGGTAATCCAGTGATTGGGGGCTGGCGCACCACGCTCTCTAATGCCTGAGGAGTCACCACTAAATCTTGCCCTAAGGTCATGATTCGCAGGCAGGCAGGCCACCCAGCTGCTACAACCGTCAATTTCTTTAAGAGGTACACCACTGGCCTCTTCCAGGGTCCCAGTTTCTGCGTTAGGACCCCTTTCGCTACTCCTTTGTTTTCCACCACGTACAGATGGAAAGGCTTGGACACATCAGGAAGTCCCAGAGTGGGGGGAGGGGCCTGACATGAGAGCTGTCCTGATGGGATCAAAGGCAGCCTGCTCTTTCTCTCCCCATTTGCATGGCCCATCATTCTTAGTTAATGGATAGAAGGACGCTGCCATTTTGGCAAATCCTGGGATCCACAATCAACAGAACCCTGCTGTCCCCAAGAATTCTCTCACTTGTCTTGCATTACTGGGGGTGGGGGATGTGGAACACAGTCTCTTTTCTAGCCTCTGATAACCACCGCTTCCCATCTCTGAGCAGACACCCTAGGTAACTGACCTGTTCTCTGCAAATCTGGGCCTTCTTAGCAGAGACCCTGTATCCTAGTTTTTCCAGTTCAGTTAGTAACCGGCAGGATCCATTGAGGCACGCATCTCCGTAAGGGGCAGCAAGGAGGATGTCGTCTACAAATTGAGGGAGAGTTACCTGGGGGATTTTCTGCTCTAAATGGGGCAAGATCCCGGTGTAGAGCCTCATCAAAGATGGTAGGGGAGTTCTTGAATCCCTGTGGAAGCAGAGTCCATTTTAGTTGTCCAGATATTCCTGATTCTGGGTCCTTCCATTTGAAAGCAAAAATTGATTGGCTGCTCTGGCTCAGTCGTAGGCAGGAGAAGGCGTCTTTAAGATGTAGCACAGTATACCAAGTCCTTTCTTGGAAAAGAGAGTTCAACAAGTTATGTGGGTTTGGTACTGTAGGATGTAAGTCTGTCACCTGCTTGTTTACCTCACAGAGATCTTGCACTGCAGTCAGCAGTTGTTGGTACCCGGCTTTCATACTGGGAGCAGGGGTGTGTTCCATGTCGACTGACACCTTTTAAGTATCCCCAGATCTAGCAATCTGAGGATATGAGATCTAATTTCATCTAGGGCTTCCTTGCACATTGGATACTGACGGACTGTTACTGGAGCGGCCAAGGCTTTTAGCTCTACATGGACCGCCAGCTGGTTCTTAGCCTCACCCATGCGTGTGGTTTCCACCCATGCTTGCGGAAACTGGTTCAGCCACCAGTTCATATCTCTGGGATTCTCTTTTGTGAGGTCAAAGAGGTGGTATTCATCCTCAGGTTTTACAGTCAATACTTGTAACACATTTCCTTGTCCGTCTTTTACCTAGGGGCCCTCTGGGAGGAAATGAATCTGGGTTCCAATCTTTGTAAGCAGGTCCCTGCCCAGAAGAGGGTAGGGGCATTCTGGAATAAATAAGAACGAGTGGGATACCCGGGCCATACCGAGGTCCACTGTTCTTCTGGTAGCCCATGAATATTGTTTATTGCCAGTGGCTCCTTGGACCCACGACCTTTTGTCAGACAATGGGCCCATGGTTTGTAGAAGGACTGAATGTTGGGCTCCAGTATCCACCGGAAACTGGGTGGGCTTCCCCTCTACTTTCAGGTTTACTCTGGGCTAGGGAGAGGGTCTGAACCCTGTCCCCACTAGTCGCTGTCTTCCCCCAGGGCCAGTATCTTGTGGCTTAGGGCTTTTTCTCTGGCTTGGTGGGGTACATCCCCCTTCTTCTTGGGGCAACCCCTTGTCCAGGGTCCCCTTTCCTTGCAGTAGGCACACTGGTCCTTGGCCAATTGCCTCCTTCGGTTGCCCAGTACTCTCTGACCTGGCCCTCAACTCTCTCTAACTACTGTGGCCAAATTCCTAGTCAAATTCTTTTCTTGTGTCCTTTCTCTTTTTAGTTCTCTAGCTTCCTGCTCTTTTTGCTTTCTTTCTTCCCTTTTTTTCCTCACTTTCTCTGTTATAGAACACCTTTTCAGCTACCTGCACCAGATCTCTCAAAGACTTGTCTTGTAATCCATCTAACTTCTGCAGCTTGTTTGTTTTTGGTTTTTGGTTTTTGGAAACAGGGTTTCTCTGTGTAGCCCTGGCTGTCCTGGAACTTACTCTGTAGACCAGGCTGGCCTCAAGCTCAGAAATCCACCTGCCTCTGCCTCCCAAGTGCTGGGATTAAAGGGGTGCGCCACCACTGTTCGATAGCTTTTTCTTAATATCACTGGCAGATTGATCAATAAAGGCTACTGTCACTGTTGCTTTATGCTCATCAGACGTAGAGTCATAGGGTGTGAACCAGCGGGAAGCTTCCACCAGCTGTTCTATAAAGGCTGAAGGAGGCTCGATAGGCCCCTGGACCATCTCTTTTACCTTTGCCAAATTAGTAGGGCACCGTGCAGCCCCTTGGAGACCTGCCATTAGAGCCTGGCAGTAGACCTTCAAGTGCTACCTTCAGGCGTGTTGAAGTCCCAGTCTGGTCTGGTCAGCGGGAACCCTGCATCTATTTCATTCTATAGGAGGGTGGGCCTCCCATCTCTTCCAGGGATGTTCTTCCTGGCCTCCAGTAGGACACGCTGTCTTTCTTCAGTAGTGAGAAGTGTCTGTAAGAGCTGCTGACAATCATCCCAAGTGGGCTGATATGAAAAGAGGAGAGAATCAATCAGGTCTGTCAGAGCCTGGGGATTTTCAGAAAAAGAAGGGTTATATATCTTCCAGTTATAAAGGTCTGCTGACGAAAAGGGCCAGTATTGGAGAGCTTGGCGGTCCTGAGCATCTTGGGGTCCATAGGCCCACAGAGGCAAGACAGTGGTCTCGGGGTCCCCCTATTCCACATCCTGGCAGCCAGACCTTCCTGGCCCCCTTCTGCCAGGGGTGCCAAGGGCCCAGCCGGTGCCATAGCCCCCTGGGCCCCCGGAGGTGAACTAGGGCCACCATGGGGTAAAGAGTTGGAGGATAAGGAGGAGGGGGATCTAAAAGGAGGAGGAGGTCAGCATTTGATTTGGGAAGGCTCTTCTTTTCCTTGTCTCCTCTCACAGGACGTGAGCTTTCCTCTCCTCATTACTGTCATTCAGCACGAACACCTCAGTCCTCAGTGAACCTGAAAGTGAAGCAAACGGGCAGACCCATGGAGTGGGAGAGAGAACCGGGTCTTCCAGACAGTTATGTAGGGGACCTGGTCTAGATGTCCACCGGGATCTCTCTGAAAAATTCTTACTTTAATCTGTCTAACTTTCTCTAGAAAGAAGGATCCCTCTGGTGGCCATTCCATCTGAAAAGACAGCCAGTCTGAGGCACACGATGTCTGCCATCTCCGTTTCTTCACTTCTACTGATAGATTATGAGCTCTAGTCTTGACTTCAGTCCAGTGGTCAAGAGTCAAAGATAGTGGGGTAGAAAGTATCTGTCTCATGTTAGGTCGGTCAAAATAGATTACCAGTCCAACACCACAGACAATGAACAACACAAACAGAATCAGACACGGACATCCTACACGAGTGCCACAGGAGAGCTACAGAAGCCATACCTGGCAGCGGTGGCTGGAGACAGACCACCTCTGGACGGAGGAGGACCATTTCCAATCCACCTCCCAGAGGGTCTGAGAGAGCATGTGTTTCCTGGCCAACACACCAAAACGTTGAACCCTGAGATCCAAACCGGGAAGATGCACTTCCACATAAACACTCATGGACAGGGGGTTTGATGCAAAAGCAGGAGGTTTATTGATCCAGTGCACTGGGGTTCCCCCCAACCCCCAACCCCCGCACACAGGCTAGAGGAACCCTGGGCTACAGCTAAGAACAGTTTTTATACAGTTTTCACAGGGTTTACAAGGGCAGTCTTAACAATCACCTCTTAGACAATGCAAACCACAAAGGCTGACCTCAAATTGCCCGATTTCTTGGCAACAGTATATTATGACAATGAGTGTTAGCTAAGTCTATCTTACCATAGCTCCTGTTAACCCAGGTTCATTGCACTAAGGGCCCAGCTTCCTGATAACCTTTTAATTCTCTTATCTTGGGCCCTTCTCCTGAAATGTATGTGTAAGTCTTTGGAATGTGCTTCTCCCAGAACGTGTCTCTGGAGAAGTTAATTTTTAAGTTTAGGCTGAGACTTGAGATTCCTTCACATGGAGTCCTGATTAACAGGGATGTGACCCATCCATGAGAGCACCACTATATCAAGAACCCTCAAATTGTGCTACTGGATTCTTTTCCTGAGTACAAGAAAGGAGGAAGCCAGACTGACACAAGAGGAGGATTCTACCTGAATCCTGCAGACAGAAGACAAGTACGTTCAGCAGCTGTGTGAGGATAAGATCCAGCTGAAGCCTGTGGTTATCACAGAAAAGGGCACCTCAGATTTAGCTCAGTACTACCTCATGTGGACCAATGTCACAGCCATTCTTAGAGTGTGGAAGACAGTTAATAATGACATTGCTAGAGCCTGTGGGGCAAGAATAGTTAGGTGACCAGAGGAACTGAGGGATGATGTTGGTACAGGGGCAGACCTATCCAAGTGAGAAGATTGGAGCTGAGTACATCAAATTCACCACTGAGTGCAGAGACCCAGAGGTCTGCACCATTCTTCTTAGAGGAGCCAGCAGGGAAATACTTTTGGAAGAAAAATGCAACCTTGCAGAATGCCATGCAAGTGTGCCACAGCATTTTCCTGGAGCCTCAGAGACGGCTGTGGTCCATGCCTTGACAGAAAAATCCAAGGCTATCCTGGTATGGAACAACGGCCATATAGAGCTGTGACCCAGCCTTCGGCTGTCATGTCTTGTACCATGATCCAGAACCATGGGGCCAGTACCATTTGTCTTCTTACCTCCCTACAGGACAAGCACACACAGGAGAATTGTGAGACCTCGGGTGTGAATGGTGAGACTGGTTTCTTGGTGGACATGAAAGAGCTGGGTATGTGTTGTAGAAAATTTTAATCCCAATCTGGGGTTTCTACCACTCCTAAATGATTTAGTTCCCAGATAAAAGACACACAACTCTTATTACTTACAATAAGCCTTAAATAGCACAAGAGCTGGGCAGATATCTACCCTCTATGCTATTAGAATATACTTTTCTTTTTTTCTTTCTTTTTTTTTTTGTTTTGTTTTTCAAGACAGGGTTTCTCTGTGTAAGCCTGGCTGTCCTGGAACTCACTCTGTAGACTAGGCTGGCCTCAAACTCAGAAATCCACCTACCTCTGCTTCCCCAAGTGCTGGGATTAAAGGCATGCACCACCACTGCCCAGCTAGAATATACTTTTCTATTAAGTTATTACTTACTATGTTTCATCTGAGCTGCTCATAACTCCAATTGGCCAGCCCTCAGGGCTATGTTTCATGACTCACCTAACCCCTGGTGGCTTCTCCTCCATTTACCTTCCTCTCTCTGCTTCCAACCCAGGAATTCTAAAACCCACTTATATCTCTTCTGCCCCACTACTGGCTGTCAGCATCTTTATTTACGAGTCAGAAATAACTTGTCGGCAAAGTCACATAGGACTTGGGACTATATGTAGATTCTCTTCCCTGGGGCAGCCAGGTCTTGAGGAACCAGTATTACCATTAGAACACAAGCAGCATCAGGCCAACCCACCCAATCTATGGGAGCTGTTGGCTGTGAAGCTGCACACATACAAAACATCAATGCAGACTTCACTTCTGCTTCTGCAGAATGATGACATTGTCTCTGGCCTCAAGAAGAAGGATGATGACCAGAGCTGGTGAAGCCATGCTCCAGATGCTGGCCACTAGTGAGTGGTGAGAGGAAGATGACTTCCACATACAGAACTAACAGTCTCTTACTTCTTGAGCCAGAGCTCTAAGAACTTACATCTTTGTTTGGAAGGATCAGGTTGGGGGGCAGCCTCAAGTCTGTCCCATGTCAGTTTGCACAGAAACACTGACGCGCCCATCTCCTCTCTTACAAGCTTTCCATTTAGTTTGCTTCCAAAGATTAAATCTAAATCATTTGAAAACAAACAAACAAACAAGAAAAAAAGCAAAAAAGGAAGAAGGGGCTTCCCTCTCAAACACGTACAGGGGCTGCAGAGGCGGCTCCACAGTCAAGGGTGCTTGCTGTTCTTGCAGAGGACACAGGCTTGGTTCCCAGCATGTATATCAGGAAGCTCACAACTACCTGTAACTCTGTTCCAGGAGACTCAACACCTCTTCGACATCTATGGGCTCCTGCTAACATGCGGTGGGGATACATACACTCCTTCCTGAACATACACATACAATTAATCAATAAATATAAATAAATAAACTTAAGCCTGGAGAGAGCATCATGAAGCATGGGAGGGAAGTGGGAGGAGTCACCACTTAAGATAGCAGTGACCATGTTCCAGCAAGTAAAAGCTCTTTTTTGTCTGATATGAGGAACTTGGGGTGCAGAAAGGGGAAGGGCCAGATCAGATAGATGGCAGTATGTCAGTTTTGTAACCTGAGTCCAAACTGTAAAGGCACATAGTGTACACCCATCTCTGGGTCCTCTTGCATGAGTACATAATAAAATCAGGTATGAGGCTGGAGGGTCAGAAGGAAGGCCTAGAGAATGCTAAGGTCTGACAAGTCTGGACAAGTCTGGAAGTCTGAAGGGACCTTTGGTTCCCTCGGACAGGCTGTTCCTGATACACTGAGAGAAGAGGAGTAGATACCAAAAAGGCCATGGAGAACCCCCAAATATGGAGCATAACCAAAACATGGGATTCCAGAAAAGGAGAAATAATTTGAAAGTTGGCTGTCTTAGAAAAACTGCTGTCTAGGAAAGAAAAATTTCCCTTTCTGCCTCATTCCCTTCTGGGGGGTTGGGCATTTTGAGACAGGCTCTCACCGTGTAGTCCTAGCCACTAGGAAGCCCTGTGCAGCTGAGGCTGACCTTGAACTTGGAATCTTTTGCCTCTGCTTCCAGGTATTGAGATTATAGGCATAAACTACTATGTCCAACTGTTTCTTAAAAATTTAAATAATCTAAATAATTTCAAATCAAGTGTGATATCTCATATCATAATAATCTCAAGTGAAGGGCTGCTACCCTGTGCTCAGTAGTGAGTTCTAGACATTCCAGAATAGACTGAGCTACAGAGTAAGGCCTGTTTCAAAACTCAAAAGAAGAAAGTGTGTATGTGTGTGTGCATGCACATGTATGTGTGTATACGTGTTTGTGTGTGTATGTAATCAATGGGTAAAAGTGCTTGTTATGTAAGCCTGAAAGCCTCTACACTCAGGCTACACACCTTCAACCACACCCACACACAATAATAATAATAATAATAATAATAATAATAATAATAATAATAATAATAAAATTATTAACACCATACTATTAATATTATCTTATAATTATTAATTATTAATAATATTAATCATTATTAATGATAATAATAATAGAAAAGAAACTAGACTAGTACACTACACAGCTATCATCTTGTGACATAATTTTTGTTTAATATAAGGTCTATGTAGTTTGGTCTCAAATTCCTGAGCCCAGGTAGAGAGAGATAGTCAGCAGTTAAGAGAAGGTGCTGCCCTCACACTGGATTCAAACTCGGTTCCCAGTGCCCATGTGCAGGCTCACTACTGTCCGTTACTATAGCTCCAGCCCCAGGGGAACCTGATACTTCTGGCTTCCATGGGCACCTACACTCATGTACACAGATGCATACATATATACACAATTTAAAAGTAAAAAGTAAATCTTTCTTAAGAACAACCCCTCTGGCCTCAAGTTTCCCCAAGTAGCTGTGATTACAAACCTGTGCCACCAGACATGGCTGAACATAGGGATTTTTAAAAATTATTATAAAGTTAGTGTTACTCAACAAAAAGACTGAAGAATACAGATATATAAATGAAACTAAGTCAGAGAAGTTTTAAAAACTATCATTAACATTTGTGGTGTTCTTTTCTACTGCACTGTGAATAAATTTGTGGTTTGCATATTACTTTGAAGTTACCATACAACATACCTGCTTAACCTCACAAGGACATAGTCCTCCTATAAATAGCTCATATTGCCATCAATTACAAGCTGTGGAATATTCCACCCAGCAATTATACCTAATAATTTTTGCCGTAAAAATATTTCTAGGGGGTGAAGGAAGGCTTAGTTAGCAAAGCGATTGCCGCATAAGTATTAAGACCTGCTTTGGATCCCTGGCACTTATGCAAAGAGCTGAGCTTGGGAGGAGTGTGTGGCTGCTGAGGCCTCCTGGCCAACCAGTCTAGCCATCTGGTGAGCTCTGGGGCCAGTGAGATAGCATGTCTCAAAAAATAGAGATGGATAGAGAAGACCCCTGAGGTTGATCTGTGGCCGCCATACGTGCACACACACACAGACAATAAATACTCAAGTTCAGATGTAAAAGGCAATAAGTGACCTTCCCTTTTGGTATATTCTCTTCTTACTAGTGAGACAGAAAATGGCCTAGGCTTACTCTATGCCCCTCAGTGACTTATTAGGTTCTTGGTAAAAATTTTATGTGTTGTTTATATAATAAAAATATTGAACTGTTGTCATCACTGTTCTCCTCCTCTTCTTCCATCCTCTTCCTCCTCCTCCTTTTCCTCCTCCTTTCTTTTTGAGACTAGGTCTCATTTTGTAGCTCAGGCTACAAATTGCTACAATTTGTGGCTACTCTCCCATGTTAGCCTTCCAAATGCTAGGATTGCAGGCGTGAGTCACTATGTCTGGCTAAGTACTTCTCCAGTCTGAAGTTTGTTTTTGACTGTTTACCATGGTTTAAAAAAGGGTAAATTATAGTTTTTTCCCTTCAACAACAAAAGTGAAAGGAATTTTTTATTTTTACAAACTACCTTGTCCATCTTTCCTTTGTGGTTTCTCCTATTTCCTCTAATTTTAGAGAACCGTTCATCCCTCCAATAAATTATTCTCCATTGGGTTACAGAATTGAAGGAAGGACTGGGGTTGTATCTCGGCAGTATGGCATTGATCTAGTATGTGCAAGACTCCAACTCCAGGAAAGCATGAGGGGGAAGAAGAAAGGGAAGAAAACAATTGAAAGGGAAATAATGTAGAAGAACTGATTTATTTCCCCATGTTGTAGAAAAAGGAAGGAAATATTATCATATCCTCTTGTTCTGCATGTATTTGGTTTTCCTTGACTGTTCACGGAAAGTAGTTAACGCAGAAATTAAGTGTATTCATGTGCATCCAAAACACTGGAAGAACAGGTACCAAAAACTCACTCTGGTTACCTGTGGTCAACAGGTAAAAGACTGAAATGAAGTTCTTGTTTCTGCCTACTCAGTACTTTTCCTTTGGGCCAGGTACTTCTCTTGTGTGTATAGCTGGCTACCTATGGTGCTTTATTCCTCTGACAACATTCTGGGGGTCAAGAGTAGCTACGTCATTCAATTACTCAGAGAGATTCAGGGACGCAAGAGTCCTCTGCCAGGTAGAGAATAGTATTCTGTATTGGAAAGGAGGTCAACATGAAAGAGGAATCAAGACAGGAGAGGAGAGGAGGCAGCTGCATGAGCTCAGCACCTCTGGTTCTCGTCTCTGAGAACCTGGTCCTTAGAGCTGCCTCTGATCTGTACTAGCTATGGTACATAAAGGCTTAAGGCTGTGACTGTAACACTAAGGAGGTAGAAGCAGAAGTCAGAAGTTTAAGGTCATCCCCAGACTACATAGCAAGTTTGAGGTCAACCTGGGCTCCACAAAACCCTGTCTCAACAAAATAAATAGTGGGGCTGGAGACATGGCTCAGTGGTTAAGGGTACTTGTTGCTCTTGCAGAGGACTTAGATCCAGTTCCTAGCAGCCATACAAAGGCTAACTACAGTTCCAAGTAATATGATGTTCTCTCTGGCCTCTAAGTACAATGCACACACAGGGTACACTTAGATATAGGCAAAACACACTCATACACATAAAATAAAAATAAATCTATAAAAATAAGTAAAAAAAAAAATAAAGGTTAGAAAAAGTGAGGGCTGGTAAGATGGATCAAGAGTTAAAGGCACCTGCTATCAAACTTGACCTTTAATCCCTGGAACAAAACCCACCTAGTAAAAGGATAGAATCAACTCCTAAAGCTGTTCTCTGACCTCTGCATGTATAGACATAGACACACAGACATACACACAGACACATACACACAGAGTATAATTCACTTTTTAAAAGTGAGAACACCTGAATATCCCAGAAAAGCATTAAAAGCAGACAAAGAGTCAGACCATAAAAGTTGGGCAAATGGAGACTGGACAGGTGGCTCAGCAGTTAAGAACACTTGCTGCTCTTGCAGAGGACCCAGGTTGGTTTTCAACACCCACACAGCAGCTCACAATCACTTGTAATTCCTATTCCAGATGATCAGATACATTCTTCTGGCTTCCAAGGGCTCCTGCATGAACATGGTTCACATACATACACTGGCAGGCTCACACACAGAAATAAAAAAGTAAATGAATCTTGAGAAAAGTCATACTGGTCTTCAGTGGGACAGTTTATCACCCAGTAGTGTTGTCATAGAGATAAACACAAAACTGTACTGACACAACTCCCTGGCTCAATAGTATGTTGGATGGCTGTTGAGGAGACTAGAGGTACGGTCCTAGGTCAGAAGTGGGTTAGGAATCTGAGATACTGAGATGTGAGGGAAGAAAACACCTCTTAGTCTCTGATCCTGGTCAAATTGGACCTTTTCTTTGAGCCCTTGTTTATAATTGAATCTTTTTCTCATGTTTTATTTTGTTTTGTTTGTGTATTTGTGTGAGTGTGCAAGCCTATGAAAGCCAGAGGAAGATGTCAAATGTCTTGTCCCTTGCCTTACTTCCTTGAGACAACGTCCCTCTCTGAACCTGGAGCTAGGCTGGTGGCATGCTCCGGTATGCTACCCCACAGTTCTGGGGTTACAGGAGCACACAGTCCCTCCAGCTTTTTACATGAGTATTTGAACTCAGGTCTTTTGCTTGAGCAGCTCACCCACTGAACCATCTTCACATCCTCTTGTATCTTTTCTTCCTCCCTACCCTTGAAGGAGAATCTCCCCAGTTTGCTTAAGACATTTGACAATGTACTTATCTCTGCCTCTGAAGTTCTAAGATTGTGTCAGCCACCACACCAGCTTGTTTTGAGCTACTGTTCTAAGTACTGCACACCCATTACACAGAACTCTCAAGAGAATTCTGAGTTGGTAGTTAATAAGTCCTTCCTCAGGGAAGAAACTGAGACTCAGAAAGGTAGAGCATGTTAAAAGAATGGTCAGACTTCAAAACCTTTCTAGCAATCTTAGCTGTCTTCTCAGGCCTGACCACTCCAGGACAAAGTAGGGCCAAACTGGGAGAAACAGAGGTTGAATTCAGGAGGGAGAGCTGCCCTAAGTAGGCCAGGTTGCTACCTTTGCCTGGCTCCAGGGCAGACCTACCTCTTATTCCTGCCAGTTGATTCCCCTTCTAGCCTGAGCTCAATTTATTCCCAAAGAGCCTTGCATAAACCAAGCCGGGTCAGATCCCTTGGCCCCAAGCCTCCAGCCCCAGGAACAGATTTGCTCCACCCTCCCACCCTGGCTCCCAGCCATGGGTCACATGGCACTTTGGCCTGCTTCCTTAAGGATCCAGATTTAACTCCACCTCCCCCTTTTCACCTCTCTTCCTTGCTCTTTTTGAGCAGTACCTTGAAAGTGTGTGGGATAAAGGCCTCAGCTCTGTTTTGCTGGTGTGGGACCTCAGTTTATCTGCCTATTAAATGGGACCTTACAGCTTTTCATCAGCCCCTTACTAGTCTTCTGAGTCTTGCATGGGTCCAGCTCCATTTAACTGGAAGGTGGGGAGAGAACGGGTAGGAGCCTAAGAATCTTAAGGCAGGTCCCAGAATCCTTTAGAAAACAATTCCAGATTCAAACTGACCAGCCTCTCGCATCTCATGAATGTTGGTTCAAAAATCATCTGCTTCTAACTAACTGCTGACTTCAAGACCATCTGTGGAGCTCACTTGTCTCCTGCTGACGACCAAAGGGCAAGCAAGCATACTGCAGGGCCCGTAATAGAACAACTGGGCCCCCTTCTCCAGTCGGAGAGTGTTCTTCCCTAGTCCCCAGGTCCTCTGCCGCAGGCTCCTCCTCCATTGACATCAGAGCCGCAGGCGGGCTGAGGGAGCGGAGCCCCAGCCGAGCGCCAGCGACTGAACAGGCAAACTGACCAGGCACAGACGCGGCAGGAGCTCCGCACCAGCTACCTCGGCCCTCGCAGCCAGCCCCGAGGCGGGGCAGCCACAGGTACAACTGAGAGCCGCCCGGGGAGCTCCAACAGGATACTGAAGCCCAAGGGTGGGAGGGGCGCCTGGCCCCTGGATGGAATAGGTTTGGGCCTTAATCTCCCACCTCCATCCCAGGCCCTTTAGCCTTTAGGTGTTAGGTGACCTCCATTGATATTGCCTGGGAATCAGAAAAGGGTGGGGAAGGGTTTGAGTGAGTGAGTGTGTGTGTGTGTGTGTGTGTGTGTGTAGTGTATGTGTGTGGTGTACTGGACAAGCACTAGGCCTGACTGTGGAAGGGCGTGGGCATTTGGAAGTGCAGATTGGGGAGGGCATGTGAGGGGTTCCCTGAATCAGGAATGTGCTTCAGTTGTATAAAGGTATCTGGGAATTTATTTTCGTTGTTGTTACATATGGTGTTCAAGGATATACACACACTGGTGTCTGGCTTGCAGAGTAGTAAATTGGAGTTAGGGGGAGGTTTGATCTTGCTCTGAGGGTGTTTAGTTAATCAGATTGTTAAAGCTTGGTTTGCTGTGTAGGGCACTGGGCTGAGGAGTTGGAGGGCGTAGACGTGACTGAAGTTGCCACGTCTGGTATGTGGGAACGGATGCCACATTCATGTGTGCATGGAATCAGTACTGTAGTGTAAGGGTCTGGGAGAGGGGTGGATGAACAAACAGGTAGATGTGAGTGGTGTATATGAACATGTGTGCTGATGTCTGGGTATATGTGCACAGTCAGGTGTCATGGTGTGCAGTGTGCTATATCTAGCAGGAATGTGTCTGGGCTCAAGATTCATGCTAAGTGCTGATGCAGGGTGTGGAACTGTGAGAGTCATTAGTGCTGGCCTCCAGGTAGGTCTGACTTTACCTGAATTTACCATTGCCTCCTTCATCAGAAAACTCTGGCCCTGGTATAGCTGGCCAACGCTCTGGGAGTGGATTCTAGTTCTGATCAGTTCATCCTTCCCAAAGGAAACAGGAGGTTGCCTTCCCAGAGCTCTAGGGCATGAGGGGTCTGTTCTGGCTTCAACCTCTAGTCGATTCTGTGAGGTTGACTTTTCTGAATGATCCCCAGTCTAGCTTTCTACTGGACCAACAGATGACAGACAGCCTTTGTCCTCAGTAAGCTTAGCTGGGAGTTTTTTGGGCAACTCTGGACTCATCCTATCCATCTCCAATCTCAGTTTCCGAGATTTCTCACAAGATACATGGGGAGAGAACCCACCCTCTCTTGGAAGATGAGACGGAGCTCTCTAGGGAAAGGTCCAAGATAGGTCCCTTTCAAGAGGGGACAGACAGGTAAGATCAGTTTTCAGGCTGCTAGGACACAGGGAGTCAGGAGGGCTAGGTCCGGGGAGTTCCAGCTGTGGCTGATGTTGCCTTGGTAACAGTAAGAAGGAGCTATTTAAAAACGTGGCTGAGATATTGCTGGAAGCCCAAGCTGCCGGAAACCTGATTTCCAAGAGGCTAGGGCGTCAAGGAGGAGGAGGGAGAGGACACCATAGCCCTTCCCAGAATGAGACTGAGGCATCACTGCTTCTGGGCACAGGGCTCCTCGAGGGTGCTATCTATGCTGCTTCTAGCTGCTCTGGGGTCTCTATATGCTATCTTCCTTGAGGAGAGGTTTCCTTGGGTGTTAGGATTGAGAAAAAGACTGGGGCAAAATGGAGAATGAAGAATAAATACTGAGAATTTTGCTACCGGAATGACTTTTTTCTAGGCATAAGAAGTTGCAAACATGCTGAATGAACAAATGACGGGGGAAGGCTGAATGCCTGTTGTCAATGAACAGATTCAGGAATGAATGAACGCATGTTGGCTGAATGGTCATGGGACATGCAGTAGATTCTTAAGAGAGGATAGGCCCTCAGCATATCTCTCTCCATTTTCTTCCTAGGAGCCCTGGCTGTGGCTGGGGGGCAGTGGGCCATGCCAGGGGCAGTGGAAGGCCCCAGGTGGAAGCAGGCAGAAGACATTAGGGATATTTATGACTTCAGAGATGTTCTGGGCACGTGAGTCTCAGGGTAGGGTGATGGCGGGGTGACAGAATGGGGAAGGGCTTCGCTCTTGAGCCTGATGGCTAGAGGGGCTGAGTCTGGGGTGATGCTTCCTCTGGTCAGTTGATGAACACTTACTTCCTCTTTCCTACAGATGAGGGCTTACAGCAGCTTTGTCATGATGCAGACTAGTCCAGCTTTTTGGTTTTGGCTAACTGTGGGTGGAATGGGGCCTCTCTTGTACAGCCATGGGTTCTTTATGAAGAGAAGGAAGTACAGGAGAACAGAAGAACCATTTATCTAGATTGGTGCCAAAAGCTGGGTATTCTGGCCTATGTTTGGAAACTGAGGCTGGGCATGGTTGCTCCTGATGGTGGGAATCCAGATATAACTCAAACTGGTTTCTTCTTTTTACAAGTTGGTCTTAGAGACACAGACAAACACAAAATGACAGGTGGATGTGTATTACATTCTTATTGAGGTTGTAGAGACCACAATAGTCTCCTCTGCCTGGGTAACACTCCCTGAAGGACATGAGACCTGGGGGCTAAAAGATAAGATAGGTACACTTGTGCTAGTCAGAAAGAAGGAAGGTAATTTAAGGCAGGTGAAACAGTGCATGTAAAGGCTCAGAAGCCAGGCTACTGCAGAAAGAGGCAGTCTGCTGGAATTCACAGTTAGGGCTGGGGAGACATTCAAGCAATAAGAAATAGAAAGGGGCAGAGAATGTAAGGCCTTGAGAAGAGGCTAAGAAGGCAAGAGGTCATTTCACAGCACAAAGGAAGACATTTAAGACTGCCCATCGGTACTGGAGATAGCTCGGCCGTTAAGAGTACTGGCTGGTCTTGCAGAGGACTAGATTCAGTTCTTAGCACTGCTGGTGCCTCACAACCATGTGTAACTCCAGATTCAAGGGATCTGATGCCCTTTCCTGACTTTTGTGGGCACCAGGTATGTATGTGGTTCAGACATACATGTAGGCAAAACACTCATACACATAAAGTAACTAAAGCTGAAAAAAAGAAAAAGTAAGAAGGACTAGCCATCAAGTGTGGGCAAACTGGAGTCAAGATGGCAACCATGGTGAGGTTCTAAAGGGCATTACATTACTTACAACTCAAACTGAATCAACCAACCACACATATAACCAAGTATTACAGAGGTGGAGTTCAGGCCCTGCTGGCTTGCATGTTATCAGCCTGGCTTCCTTTGGTTGGCTTCAGTTTGGAGCAGGCTCTCCCCAAGTACTGACAAAGATGACTGCCATCCACTTCAGTTTACATCCTACCAGCTTATTCACTCATTCACAGTGCCAAGAAGCTGTCATGTAAGTGACCAGTTACTGAGGTACTGAGGCAGGGGACAGACAACCCTGACTGGCCACGTCTGGCTTATGTGAGCACCTCTGGAGCCAGGGAGAAGATGAGTGCTGAAGAACATAGGTGGTCATGGAGGCTACAGGGAATGGAGGAGAGGCTGAGAAGCTGGGGTTCTAGCTCCTCACTTTGCAAACCTCTGATTCACAGGGGCGCCTTCTCAGAAGTGATCCTGGCAGAGGACAAGAGGACTCAGAAACTGGTGGCCATCAAATGCATTGCCAAGAAGGCCCTGGAGGGCAAAGAAGGCAGCATGGAGAACGAGATTGCCGTCTTACACAAGTGTGTGGGCCCTGCACCGACCCCTCCTCCTTCCTTTAGATTGCTTTAGAAACTGTTTGAATTCCGGGCCTTACAGGACAAGAACTTGGCGGGGAGTGACTGGCACAGAGTTAACCTCCCAGATGAAACTGAGGTGCCAGGGCATGGAGCCTCAAGGCCAACCCACCACACAGACGGTCACCTAAGGCCCTCCCATACAGTAAAGCAGACTATTTGGTGACCCCTGACTAAATTAGCAACCAACTGACAGGAAACCTGTTCACACTGCCAAACTTACAGCAAGCATTTGCTTCCAGTGCCTCCCATTTCCTAACTATCTGGACAGAGAGGGGATGGTCATTTCATTTCCCTAATCATGTGGGTAGGATAATGAGGCCAGTGAGGGAAGAGACTTGTTCCAAGTCACACAGAAAGCCTGTGGGAAAGCCATGTCTTCCTTACCCCTAAGATCAATCGCTGCTAGTTCATTTGTTGAATACTGACTCTATGCAAGCACTGTGCCAAGCATCGTCCTTGTCATGTGATCTTCATGTGACTTTTTTGAAGATCTGTTCTTTTATAGATGACACTCAGGCACAGAGAGGTTACATCCCATTCACCAAATACCATAAGCAACTACTTTGTATCTGGTGCTAAAAGAGAGCTGAATTAGATATTTTACTTGAGAAGGTGATATCTGGTTCAGGGAGGCTAAAAGTGTAAACAAAGGAAACTCAGAAGCCACATTCCCATCAGAGCTGCAAAGTGCAAAAGCTAGCCCCCAAGTAGCATGAAGCACAGACAGCATATCCAGGCCAGGATCTGTTTGACACCAGAACCTTGGTGTCCTGCCCTGGATACAGGGGCCAGGGAATAGGTGCACTACCCTAAGCTTTGAACCACCTCATCTCTCCTTTTAGGATCAAGCACCCCAACATTGTAGCCCTGGATGACATCTATGAGAGTGGGGGCCACCTCTACCTCATCATGCAGCTGTGAGTGGACTGTCTGCCCACCCTCACCCATGCCTCTTCCTGATGCCCTACTCTCTCCGACACTTTCTGGTCCTTTGCTGCAGGGTTTCAGGTGGAGAGCTGTTTGACCGAATTGTGGAGAAAGGATTCTACACAGAACGGGATGCCAGCCGCCTTATCTTCCAGGTGCTGGATGCTGTCAAGTACCTACACGACCTGGGCATTGTGCACCGGGATCTCAAGGTGGGATCTGAGGGGCCTAGTGAACTATATGCACCAGAGGGAGGAGCTCCGTCTCTCTTTGGGTACCTCTCAGCCTCAGCTTCCCATCTGCAAAATGAACTGCTTGTGACCCTCCTAACTAGCTCCTCTTATTCCAGCTTAGACAGGGACACAAGGTGGGCTGGTATTTTACCTTAACAACTTATGTGTCTTTTTCTGATAATGAAACATCTTACTTACTCTTTGTAGAGAATAGGTGGGACAGCAAAGCTTCAGAGAAATGAGTAGGGGCTTACGTTAAAAAACATTTCCATCCAAGCCAGCTGTGGTGGTGCACAGAGGCAGGCAGATCTTTGAGTTCATGGCCAACCTGGTTTTCAGAGTGAATTCCAAGATAGTCAGAGCCACACAGAGACACCTTATCTCAAAAAAAAAACAAAAAACAAAAAACAAAAAAACAAAAAAAAAACAACAACAAAAAAAAAACCCCAAAAACAAAACTTTCAGTCCAGGATGTAAGTAAGGGCTCTGGGATACAATAGACCTTGGTTTGAAGACTAGACTAAGCCCTAACTGGCTCTTGGGGCAATCACTGCCTCTAAAGGCATTGGTCTCCTCATTGGTAAAGTTGGCTTATTCAGACTGGACAAGCTGCCTATGTGGTAGGGTTAAAATCAGTCAAGTACTTATCCAAGATCCAGCACAGGAGGTATAAATTTTTTTGTAATACTGGGATTTTTGTAAGGTTTCTGAGTTCTATGAAATTCCTTCCTACAAACCCCTGGCTGTGTTTTCTAGAACTTACAGTCTTCTAGCAGTAAACACTAGTTAGCTTCTTATGGATTTAGTGAGCTAGCCACAGTGGATTTTAGAGAAGCCTGTAGTGCTGCTAGCCTCTGGCTACCCCTGGCTACCCCTGACTATCCCTTCTCCTCTTTCCTACCCTCCAAGCCAGAGAACCTGCTGTACTACAGTCTGGATGAAGACTCCAAAATCATGATCTCCGACTTTGGCCTCTCCAAGATGGAGGACCCTGGCAGTGTGCTCTCCACAGCCTGTGGGACTCCAGGATACGTGGGTGAGGAGGGTCCTAGGTTGGGGCTGGGGTTGAGGAAAGAGCCAGGAGCTGCAGGGTAGACATTTGTCATCACCATGTCCCTTCTCTCCACAGCCCCTGAGGTCCTTGCCCAGAAGCCCTACAGCAAGGCCGTGGACTGCTGGTCCATAGGAGTCATTGCCTATATACTGTAAGTGGGGACATGGTCAAGATGGCCTGTGGCTAGAGTTGTCTTCCCTGCATCTACCAGATAAATACTCTAACAGGCAGGAATCGGAAAGATGGCTCAGGTGTTAAGAGCAACTGCTGCTTTTCTGGAGGACCCAGGTTCAATTCCCAGTACCTACACGGTAGCTCACAACCATCTCTAACTCTAGTTCTAGAGGATCTGATGCCTTCTTTTGGTCTCTATGGATCCACATGGTGCACAGACTTACATACAGGCAAAATACATATACATATATATATACACAAACAAAAAAAAGTCTAACAGGCTTCAATCAGGAGATACCGTTTCCAGCACTGTGGGAGCACTGAGGAGTTAGCAGAAAACAAAACAATCCATCCTGCCCGAAAGAGCTGACATTAGAAAGAATCAGTAAATAAATCTATACAATAGTGTCACTAGATAAAGATCCCTGTGAAGATAAAGTCAAGCAGGAGCAGGGAGATGGGGATGAATGTCATTTCAAACAGTCGAGGGCTCTTGTGGTGCCATGAGTGGCCTTTGAATGAGTAAACTGTCCAGTTTAGGTGTGGGAAGACTGTCAAACACAAAGAGCCTATTAAAGCATGTTCACAGGACAGAAGGAAGGCCAGTACTGCCAGACGGAAGTGAGCAAGACAGAGGGCTTCTTGTGGTTCTGACTCTTGGCATTGCCCCAAATGCCATCTCCAAGCCAACAAGTCTTCTTAAAGCTGATATGAGTTTGGTTTCTCTCTGCCTAGGCTCTGTGGCTACCCGCCCTTTTATGATGAAAATGATGCCAAACTCTTTGAACAGATTTTGAAGGCCGAGTATGAGTTTGACTCTCCTTACTGGGACGACATCTCTGACTCTGGTATTTGGCTCTTTGCTTCTTCATCTGGCCCCTGCCTCAGGGGTCTTCTTCATCTGCTCCAGGGGTCTCCCCACTGTCTGCCTCTGTCATATCTTAGTCCCAGACTAGAAGTAGATGTCCTATGTCTTACCTTGGGTTCCCTCTGCTTGGCCCTAATCTCAAAGCTATGTAGGCATTCAGTCTTCCAGTATAGTATTTATGAAAATACCTCCCCTGGAGCTGACTGATTGATTCCCTTAGGCTTAAACAGCATAAATATTTCTATCTTCCATTTTGTGTCCCTGTCAGGGACCAGCTGTGATGGCTGTACAGTGGTTTACACACTGGTGTGAGCATACTGAGTGGATTCTTCTGTAATTATGTTCTCAAAAAAGGAGGGAGCTAGAAGGCTGGGGTGTGTGGAGTGGGGCACAGGTAGACCAGGGTTCTTGTCAGGTGAGATGTGAGGGAATGAGCACTGTCTTGGTGTCCACAGGCAGGGTCATGCTGTATCTCTGTTTTTCTCCTGGGGCTCCAGCCAAAGATTTCATACGACATTTGATGGAGAAAGACCCGGAGAAGAGGTTCACCTGCGAGCAGGCCTTGCAGCACCCGTGGTGAGGGCTTCCACCCCAAACTATGTGTGATGGTGGGACCTGGGCCAGACCTGCCCCATCCTCACAGGCAACTCTGCATATGCCCATCCTAGGATTGCAGGAGATACAGCACTGGACAAGAACATCCACCAGTCAGTGAGTGAGCAGATCAAGAAGAACTTTGCCAAGAGCAAGTGGAAGGTCAGCATATACCTTTAATCCTGGGTCTTCCCCACACTCAACTTGCACAGTGCCCCTTACCAACTTCATACAGGACCTGTCCAGGGAGGTCCAAAGAATCTCTCTTGTTCACTCAACAAAGGCTCCTGACCCCTAAAGTCCAGAGGTGGTTCCTGAGCTCTATCTCCAGAGAGACATGATGTAGCCCATGGGACCCAAGAAGGGTCAGAAAGGTGGCCACAGACCTATAGTTGACTAGTAATTAACCATAGAGAATATGCTGGAGGTAGAGGGAACAGAAGTGCAAAGAGGCCAGGGTAAAAGAATGTGGCCTGGACTAGAGGGGCTGAAGGAACTAAGGGACGCGAGTGTTGAGAGGCCAGGCTGGAGAAGCTGGCAGAGGCTGCTGGGCCATTGAGGTCTTTGACTGCTACAGTGGGACACCCACCTTTTGTAGAGGAAGACTCCAGAAAGACTGAAAGCAGGAGCTTGTCCTGAGGAAAGGGCTTTCAGGATGCAGTGAAGGCAAGGAGGGAGGCCCGAGAGGCCCGGCAGGATGTGTCATAGATGCAGCAAGAGGAACACAGGAGTGGGTGAAAGCAGGAGGGAGACTCAGAAGAAACAGATGGGAGGCATACCAAGAGAGTGAGATGTCAAAGGCTGCCCCAACCTTCTGGTTAGGGACAAAGTGGACAGTGGCACCATAATCATGATAAGGACCCTGGGGCGGAAACATGTCTTGAGGAGCTGATTGTAGCTTTGGATATGGTCATGAGCAGCACATGGGACATCTGGGTGAATATAAAATGACAGAAACAGGTAAATTATGTAACCTTTCTCCACCTCAGTTTCTTCCTTTGAAATTAATGCTATTCCAGCACTTGGGGAGGCAGGAGGATCAGGAACCACATGAAACCTTGTCTCAAAAAAGTGTGGGTGGGATGCTTAGTTGGCAGAGTGCTTGCCTAGCATGCATGAAACCCTGGGCTGGCTCACCAGCATCATACAAAACTGGGTATGGGAGGGGTACATGCCTACAACCCCAGGCCTCAGGAGAGAAGAGGTAGAATGGAGGACTGGCAGGCTACATGAGAACCCATGCTAAAAGAAATTAATGATATTAATAGTGTCTGCCAGAGCCTGGTGTAGTGACACACACCTTTAATCCTAGCACCTGGGAGTCAGAGGCAGGCAGCTCTTCATGGGTTCCAGGACAGCCAGTGCTACATGGTGAGATCCTGTCGCAAACAAACAGTGCCTGTCATCCCTGGTGGGTAGCAGACATATGCCTGTAATCTCAGTACTCTGGAAGCTGAGGCACAATACACAGTAAGACTGTCTAAAAAGAGAAACAACACAGAAGTGCTGCCTCAGAGGATGCTGTGAGGATTTAGTGATGAATAACCATGCAACACGCTCACAGCTGTGTAGATACACAAATGTTGGTTACATGAATTATAGTTTTATGTCCCTTTGTATGCATTTTATGTATGTACTGTATGTATAACTGAATATAGTTTAGTAACACCTTACAGAGTCTGGGGAGGACTTGGGGAGACTCCTACTGCTGACCCTCAGCCCTTAAGGCCCCCTTTCATCAGTCCCTTCCCCTCTCCACAGCAAGCTTTCAATGCTACTGCTGTGGTTCGGCACATGAGGAAGCTGCAGCTGGGCACCAGCCAGGAGGGGCAGGGACAGACTGCTAGCCACGGAGAGCTGCTGACACCAACAGCTGGGGGTAAGAACCAGGGTCCCGTGGAAGGGCATGAGACCATGTGAAGAAGCACAAAGCTGGAGCTGGAGCCTGCCCCACAACCACCCTTCCCCTTTCCTTCCACACAGGGCCAGCAGCTGGCTGCTGCTGCAGAGACTGCTGTGTGGAGCCAGGCTCGGACCTGCCCCCTGCACCACCCCCAAGCTCTCGGGCCATGGACTGAACATCAAGGAAGTCAGGGTTTCTTCCATGGAAGGGGTTGGAGGCAGCCTTCCTCCTCACCCCAAAACTGGGGAGTTCCTGACCCCATACCTCTTCACCCCTCCCCTCTCACTCTTCACTGCATTTTCCATACAAATGTTTCTATTTTATTGTTCCTTCTTATAATAAAGGGAAGATAAAACAAGACAGTTCTGTTTTCTCAAGTAGCTTCCTTGCCCCGTTAGACTGACTGACTTGGGGTGCTGACCTTTCTGACTTGAGACCAGGTGGGGACAAGGGAGAGAAATGGAGAACAAAGGGAAAAATATCAATGACACCTTTTGTCCCCTGGGCCCTACCTAGCCCTCTGGCCTCTTAGATCCCTTTTTCCGCTTTGCTGGTGGCTCCCGAGGCAGCTTTGGTTGAAGGTCAGCACTGAACAGCACCTATGGGAAGGGGCATAAGGAGTCTACGGAGAGCAGGGCATGCTGAGGTCAGGGCTGGGGTCAATGGAGAATACTGGGGGATGGGGGTAGTCATTAGAACAGGTGGCTGAAGAGTCCAGGGGTCAGGTAGGGTGAGGGAAAGTCCTTTAGGGCTAGGTTTACTTACTGCTTGGGCCCAGCCAGCATAAGGTCCCCACAGATTCCGGAAAAAGTCCCCTAAATTAGAAGCGAGACTACATTAATTGACTCACAGCCCTCCATGCAGAGATGGGGATTGTGGGAGAGATGATAAAGAATTAGAGATTCTCTAACCTCAGCCCAATGCCCCAGCATCACATTCTCCTCACCCAGTTCCTTGTTGGCCAGAGGGCTCGGGCCCTTAGCCTGTGATGTCTTAGGATGCCAGCTGTAGTCACGATGGGCAATCTGCCACACGTGGACATCCACAGGCACAGCCTGGGGTTTGTCAAGAGCCATTAAGCAGATGCAGTCAGCCACCTTTGACAAAGAGAGAACTGTTGTGGAGGAATGGCAGGATTTGGCCAGTACCCAAAGCTCTCTGTTTCCTCTTTCCTCTAAGGTAGCACCATTCTGCATTCTCAGTCAGTATGCAGTAATTACCTATTACCTCTAAAAATAGCTCCAAGAAGACTTGTTCCTGAGTGAACATCTGTGTGGGCCATACTCTCATAGAACCTCGGAAGAAAGTATGACCACACTCTTTTCACAGGTAAGGAAACTGGGGCTCTGAAGTGTCTTGGACAAAATCATGCAGCAGAAATTAGGCAATGCCAAAATGTAATGGCAGTCCATTAAAAATTCTTTAAGTCAATGGGGCTGGAAAGATGACTCAGCAGTTAAGAACACTGCCTTCCAGAAGACCTGGGTTCAATTCTCAACACCTGTATGGTGACTTATAACCAGCTGTAACACTAGAATATGTGTTTGCCATGTGTCTGCAGTTGCCCATGGAAACTAGAAGAGGGCATGAGATCCCCTGGAACTGGAGTTAGAGGTGGCTGTTGTAAGCCACCTGATAAGGGGGTGCCAGGAATCAAATTCAGGTCCTCTGGAAGAGCAGCCAGTGATCTTGACCTCTGCACCAGCTAGCCTGAAAATTCATTTTAAGCCACGGAGGAGTATAAAAAATAAAGATAAGTAATAAATTCTAACAGTCTGATAGACAGATCTATTGACATCAACAAAACATTTTGTAAGTACACGTAATTTCAATAAAATAAAACGTAAAATAGAAACATCTTTCCATTTGTCTCCCCAAAGGTAACCAGTATTAACTTTTTGCCTCTTCCCTCTGGAAACTTCTGCATACAAACAGTGGTGCACATAATGTACTGACACAAAGGACCTTTCTAAGGATTTATCCAAAGGGCAGCCTCTTTTATACTCTCTGCATTTTGCCTCTGATAAAACACATGCTAGTCCTTTGTTCTTCCTGTGCTTCCTCTAGAAGCCATGTCTCCCCTGGATTCTCAGCTGTGCCTTGTTTCTGCCTCTCCTGCTCTCAGTCTGGGTGAAGAGGGCACATCCTACCTCTCTGGGGCCTCACCTTGGTGCCCACCCCAGGCAGGGTGCAGAGGGCCTTATGAGCCTCTTCATAAGGGGCCACTCGAAGCTGCTGCAACCAAGCCGGTCCACCTTGCTCTTCGAGGATGGCTTTGGCGCTGGCACATACATAGCGGGCACGGTACCCCAGGCCCAACTTTCTGAGGTGAGTCTCTACTTCTGGACCTGTGAAAGTAGAGAGGGAGCAGCACTCGTCCTCAGGCTAGCGTGTAAGATGCTTTAGCCCAGTGCTTTCCTACACACTTCCACCCTGTTTACTGTCCTCTAGGAGTCAGTGGACAGCTGGGTGTGAAACAAACAGTTCAGGCCTCCACCAATGTTCTCTTAGCACCTCCTATCAGCCGGGCTCTGAGGTAGAGCTAAGGACTCTGGGGGAATCCCCATTTGAGCACTTTAGCTTTATTCAAGAAGCGCTCACACCCATGGCCTACAGAGCTGCAGGAGCTTGGGTGATGGGTCAGCAGGTGATCAGCATAAACCCAACTACCTGAGTTCAAGTCTCAGAACCCATGTAAAAAGCCAGACGAAGAGGCTCACATCTGTAATGCCAGCACTGACTGACAAAGTATATTGTGCTTGCTTTTCTTAAGGATCCTAATGACGGCACTATACACATTTTACAGATGGACAAAGTAAGGGCACAGAAGGGGCTATGTGGGCTGGAGACAGGGCTCAACAGTAAAACAACTTGTTGCCCTTACAGAAGAGCATGTTTCAGTTCGGCATCCGCATGCTGCCTCACAACCATCTGTAACTCCAGTTTTGGGAGATCTGAGCCTCTGCTGAGCTCTGTGGGTACCAGGCATGTGCGTATTATGCATATGTAAACATTGAGGCAAAGCACTCATACACAGAGAATTAAAAAGAAATCTAAACAAAACAAAACCCAAAAGCAACTGAGGAAAACACGTGACACTGATCTCTGACTTCTATGAACACATGCATGTGTGCACCTCAACACATTTATGCACACATAACCATACACTACCTACCTACTCACCCACTGTGGTGGCTTAAATTTGCTTGGTCCAGGGGGTGGCGCTACTAGGAGGTGTGGCCTTGTTAGAGGACTTGTGTCACTGTGGGGATGGGCTTTGAGATTCTCCCTCTAGCTGCCCGAGGATGCTGAGTCTTCTGACTGCCTTTGGATCAAGATGTAGAACTCTTGGCTCCTTCTCCAGCAGTGTGCCTGTTTGGATGCTGCTATGCTTCTTGCCATGATAGTAATGAACTAAATGTCTGAACCTGTAAGCCAGCCCCAATTAAATGTTGCCTCTTATAAGAGTTGCCTTGGTCTCTTCTCAGCAATGGGAACCTTAACTAAGACACCCATCAACCCTACCCCTCCAACACAAAGAGAGGGCATGGTGGAGATAGGATCTCTCAGCCAGGTGGGGATAGCACCTGTGTTCTTAAATGCTTTCCTTTTCAATGCCTCATAATCAACTTATTGCCCCCCAAACCCTTCTAAATAGATTCTAATATTTCCATTGTATTAACAAGGTAAGCCAAGCTTAGAGAGGTAAATTAATTCCTTGAAGAATTATGATTATTAAGCCAAGAGCAGACACTCTAAACTTTTCTTAGTATCAAAAAACACCCCTTGTTTGAGAATGAACCAAAGCAGTTTCCTTGCTATTTAGTCCCTAAGCACTTCACTTAGCTTGGTCCTCATATCTGCTAACCAATATACTTCCCTTACAGAGCAAGTGGACTCACTAAAGTGACAGCAGCTTAAAATCTCCACTAATTTCCTGTTTCAAACACTGCTGGATGCAAGATGTGTCTCCCTTTATTCTGTCCTCATGATTCTGACAGGGTATGTAATATTATTTTCCATTTCACAGATTCACAGATTCAAAACAGAAGCACACATGAAAGTGTCAAAAGCAGGATTCAGAACTAGGCAGTGTCTCAGATTATCTGTCTGTAAGTCTAAACCACGGGTCAGTGTGTATGTTCTTCTAGTGAGGTGGTGCTGTTTTGGGGATCAAATCTGAGGATGACTTGTATCTGGAACTGAGCAGACTAAGTGTGGTAGTTCTGGGTGGAGACAGTGGCACAGTGAGAAGCTTTGAGATAGGAGCTCACGGCTTGGGTAGAACCGAACAGAACTTCTTGTCCAAATGCTGAAGGGATGCATACTCACCAGCCAGGGCATGAAGGTCTGGGAAGCCATGATAAGTGACATCATCAAGCTGAATGAGCCGAGGTCCAAAGGCCTGGCATAGCCGTTCCACCATGCCAGTGATGCGAGCAATGTTGTTGTTGGAGGAACAGATGAAAGAGAAAAGGCATTCAGTGGGGTCTTGTCTCAGTAGTCTCACACCTAGAAAGCAGAAAGGCAGGGGCCGGGAGACACACCTTGCATCCCTTTACACCAGACACTATGCCTTGAGGCTCCAGGGAGACCTGGAAGAATAAGGGACCGCTCTTGTCGAGAAATCACTAGACCTCTCCTGTCTTATAGCACCTTGTGAGGTCTGGGGGACCACCCCATTCCACCGAGGGGGAAAAAAAAAGAAGCCACAATGTAAACACCACATGAACAGGGCTTTGTTTTGTGTCCTTTTCTTTATTCCCCAAAGAGGTAATGTGATTCAGTATATAATGACAGAGTGAATGATGTCACCTGTTCCAGGACACACAGTCAGGATTGGGCCCCTTATCTTTATCAGTTTCCGGTGGTGATCATCATCACTATAACAATAATGTGCTAAGTAGTAGTCTAAGCACTTTAATAAGCAGATTTCAATTCTTTGCTATTATCATGTATATGTGAGTGTGGACATAATATAAGCCATGGCTCATGAGTGGTGGTCAGAAGACAACTCTTGGGAGTTGGTTCTTTCCTTCCACTATGGCTTATGGGCATTAACCTGCATGACAACTGCTTTTATCTGATGAACCATCTTGATGGCCCTGCTGTATCTGCATTTTATAGAGGGCAAACGGAGTCACAGAGATGTAATTTAACAAAAGCCACCATTCCTGCCCTTGTACTCACCTTGGAATTCCTGGGCCACTCTTTGGAAGTGGGAGTCTACAGAAGCCCAATGACTATATAGCTGAGCCAGGCTGACATCTAGCTGAAAGTACTTGTGTAGGGCTTCCAGCTCCTCTAGGGTGGGCCTGCTGACCTGGCCGTTGTCTCCCCGGTACACGGTGCAATACAGCTGATCCTCGGTCTGAGTCAGTGTCCATACTTGATCTGCCAGCACGCCACTCCAGTGAGCCGGGCTTTGCTCCTTCCACCTGGGCATCCCAGCAGACAGCCCTAGCTAGCACCGTTACCCATCTTGAACTCGTTAAGGTCCCTCCTGCCTTACAAATGTCCCGCCTGTAAACTGACTAATTAGTTAAAAATAAAAGTAGCATGCTTTCATCTTAAAAATAAAAAAGAAGTAGTACTGGGGATTGAACCAAGAGCCATGTGCGTGAAAAGCAAGCACTCTTATTACTGCACTACATCCCTCAGCTTCCCCATTGATTTGTATTGCATGGGCCTCATAACCTTGCACACTCATCACCTCTACTACCTAAAGAAGGTTAACAGACAAACCACCGGTGCTTATACTCCAAAATGTACTCTTATCCATTACTCCCAACATTCTCTGCATCCCTAGTGGGGAGCACTGAGGGGTCAGCATTCTAGGGAAGAGTCCTCCCAAGAGCAGTCACTCACCGGAAGGACTGTCCAGAAGCTAAAACCAGGTCCAGACGCAGCTCAGAGCGTGGACACGGGATAGAGGCCCAGAGGGCCGGGCTGGAGGTTAGGGTGCGATGCCTCATGCTGCTAGGCAGACGGGAACGGAGTAACATTCGAATAGCAGTCCCCAGCCCATTACGGCACCGTCCAATCAGAACTCGGCTTCCACACGTCCTAAGACCTCGCGCAGATGTGACTACACACTCGCAGAGGGTAGCACCCTGGGTCCTAGATTCTGGATCTGGTGTAATTTTATTTTGAGTCCCTGTTGAATTTGAGGCACCTTTTCCTCGTAGGAAAGCCTGCCGCAGGTTACCAAACTCCTAAACTCCCCACTCGGCGCTCCTGTGGAGCACGCCCCTCCTCTTCCTCCGGACGTGGCCCCGCCCCCAGAACCTCCTGGAGAGCTCCTCCTCCTGCGCAGCCGTCGAGGTTTGGAAAGGCGCGCCAGTGTGGCTCTTCCGGGTCCCAGCTTACTCTCACCGGAAGTAGATCCTAGCTCAGCTTATTTGATCCTAGAGATAGCCAATCCGAGAAGTGAGAGGCACCAATAAGAACTCGGGAGTGTCAGAGTGGGCGGGCCTGCCTGAGGCGCTGGAGCGGTTGGCCTGCTAGCCTCGCTGCTTGGTGATTGGCTGCCCGAGGCCTGGCTCTGCCATTTCAGGGCTTTCGGTGTGATCTCAGGGCCTACGACTTCTCGGTCCGGCCCGCTCTGGAGCCACATCCTTGCAGGGCGTAGTGGTACACACCGGTCGTCCCAGCACTCGGTAGGCAGAGGCGGGAGGCACGTTCTAGGCTTAAGTAAGCTGGGCTACATGGCGAGACTCTGTCTCAAGAAGTAAACCAAAAGACTCTCATCCTTCCCTGCTCAAGCCTTTCTCCACCGAGCCTCTTCTGAGGCAGTGTGTGGTTTTTCAGCGCTGTCCCCTCCACGTCCTGTCAAGAGGCCCCGAAAGAGCCATCTCGGGCTTCCTAGGCTTCAGAAGCCAGTCTAAGATTTGCTCGCCTCAGCCACAGCCTGCAGCGCAGCTACGCGCTCCAGTCTGAGCATGTCCTTTGAGTATTCCTAACCTTTTGTCCACAGCCGAATGGAATAGGCCAGTATATGGGCTTTCTTTGTTGTTCACTGCGTCCAAATGCCAATGTGTGGACCCAGGCAGCCTAACGGACCAACACGATCAGGAAGCCACCTTGTTCCAAAAGTGACTATCATTTATAATTTTTCCAAAGGCAAAAAAGAATGCTTAGGCTAAGAAACATGAACTTCGGACACTAGGCTGACACACTAGGACATTTTCCATCGAGCAGAGAAAAATTTCAGGTTGCATCTAAATTATTGGATTACAGATTTAAGGGCAAGGCCGGATGCTGATTTATTTTTGTGTCTACAGAAAGGCACAGCACATTAACCACCAACATCAAACAAATTGGGTCTTCTGTCTCGGTTTCATTAAGCAGTAGCTGTAAGGCCTTGGGCACCCACGTTTTACTGTGATTACCTCATTTAAAAGCATGTCACCTTACTGGAGCCTGGCACTTAAAAGGCATTCTCTCCAATAAGAATTTAAATTAACCCTACTTTGTTTCCAAAGTAGGGTTTTCAACTGAAGTGTTTGAAGCACTCAAACTATGGTTCTAACAAAGGACTTGAAGCATTTGAATCCAGCAGGGACTCTTCATCTGGTTTTAGCATGTTAGCTGAAGAGACCCTTTCCAGACAAATGGACCTAGGTTTAAGTCCTAGCTCTCCAACTTCTTAGTTGGAACTGTGGCAAGTTAATTAATTTTTCTAAACCTTAGCATCTGAGGCAACTAACCTGTTATTAATACACCCCATAATCACTGTAAAAATTACATAACAGTATATCTAAAGGTACTTAGTATGGGCCTGTCACTGTGGAGATAACCAGCCTATTATTAGCCCATCCATAGTTACTGCAGGGATTAGAAACAATTTATGTATTTTTAGGTGCTTATTAGGGCAGTGCCTGACACTCAGTGCATGGGACATGTGAGCTCCTGCTTAGCTTTGCTAGTGAAACTTTTCAAAGACGGGTTTTTGTTATGTTATTCTGCCTCCCCCTTGAACTCATTGCAATTCTTCTGCCTCAGCACCTCAGGTTCAGGGATTACAGGACCGTGCTACCATATCTAGTTTGCCGATATGTCTTATGACTGCCATGCACAGCAGTCAGCAACCCCTTGGGCACAAAGTACATCCCAAGTATGAAACACAAAGCTCTCCCTCTGAATCTCTCTGCCATAGTAGAAGGCAAGAAGAAAAAAAATTCTAAATAGACTTTATTTTCTAAGAATCAATATATTTTCTTTCTTTGAAATAAATACAAACCAGTTTGAAAGGTAGAGGGGATTCTATGGGAAAAAGAAAGGAAGTAGAGACAAGCTCCATTCTTTTTTTTTTTTTTTTTTTCTTTCTTTTAGTACCAAATGACTCTGGCGCGACCCGGAAACGCAGTTACAAATGAGAATAATTTAAATTCTCCAATAATTACAGTATTTACAACAGCAGGGGAGGGGTCACCTAGTGCCCCTCTTCCAGGCTAGATAGACATCAATCCCAATGCTAGGCTGGGAAGATGCTGATTTACCTTACCACCTGCAAGGGCCTCAGGCCTGTAGGCCGATATGTCTTATGACTGCCATGCACAGCAGTCAGCAACCCCTTGGGCACAAAGTACATCCCAAGTATGAAACACAAAGCTCTCCCTCTGAATCTCTCTGCCATAGTAGAAGGCAAGAAGAAAAAAAATTCTAAATAGACTTTATTTTCTATGAATTCCTCTGGCATGAGCAGGTAAGGGTGGTATGGCCTGTGTTTTACAGTATTCTAACTGGCCCACCACCCTGCCCTACAATGCCATGAGTTCTTGAACTCTTTAGACCTGTGGGACCTCTCCTCTCCTTGCACTGAGTAGCCATGGCCCTTGGAGTGTTTTGTACAGTCCAGCTGCACTCAGGGCAGGAGGGACCTCCCCTACCCAACTTCCCCTGAGACTGGCCCCAAGACCAGGAATAATCAGTGCAGAGGGCGGCATCACTCCAGGACAATGAGCAAAGGGAAGGAGAGCCATTGAACCCTCAGCACCACTGGGCTCTGACAGCATCAGTCACTATCGCTGGTCTCACTGCTCTGCTCACCCTGCACCTTGCTGCGGTGCTGCAGAGCCCTGTGGTAGGCAATCTGCACTGACTTGCGGATGTTAGACTTCCGGCCCTCCAGCATCTTCTCTTTGTCTAGATCCTGGTTCACACCCAAAGGAACGAGTTTAGTCCGGGGAAGCCACTGCCTGTCAGACAAGGTAAAAAGATGAGATGAGGCATGATTTCAGATAGGAAAGTACTAGCACTTTTGAACTCCATGCATTTAGGAATGCCAACTTTCAGCATTTTTGCTCCCAAGGGATTGACTGTGTAGTGTATTGAAAAGAATAGCTCAGTCAACAGTTAGACCAGGGGGAATAACTCAATCAGGAAAAACTTGAGGAAATAACATTGATTCTACAAAGGATTTAATAAAAAAAACTTGCTTAGGAAATACTACGTTACATGAAGTAGAAGTTAGCTAAAGGAGTTCTGCCTCCAATATTACTAGAAAGTAAGTGGTGGACTAACCAGGTGTGTTAGAAACTGTAGGAAAAAAAATTTTGTACCAAAATGGCAGTCTAGGGTTGCTGAGAAAATGTTTCTGCTAATGTTTGCTTACCAAGATTGATACCAATGAATCTCCATTCCCAAAACAAAAGGAGGCAACCAGCTATCAGGTCCATCTCCATCATCAAAGAACACACCTCTACGGTGGCAGTGCAAGTGACAACTATTAATGGCATCCTGGTCTGCCACCATGTGAATTACTTATAAGGAAAAGCACTTATAATTCTATCAAGTGACCAAGATGACCCTAGGTAACAACACTGGTGTACTTAATTAATAATTTTCTAGCAATTTCTTTGCTGTATAAATCTCCCTCCCATCTGCCCAAGTGGTCAGATTTGCAGTCTCCTGTCTCTGTTTAAATTGTTTAAAGTGCAACCTGGGGCCATGATCTGAAAGAGTTTTAAGGATGACAGTGTACACGGGATATATAAGCCTAAGGCATGCGCACACACGCACACACACAAAGCTGATAAAATTTTGTGTTTGAGGCTGGTTCCCTTTTGTGATAGCACCAGTTGCATGCTACTATTAGAGACTTTCCTTTCCTTTATTAAGTGTGATGAGTTCTCACTGGGAAAGCATATTAATTCTACAACATAACCACAGGGCATCTTATGGGTGCAAAAATCCTGTCCCTCCTGCTTTGGGGAGACTACAGATTATCATCTGCAGGTAATTAACACGATTTTGACAAGAGGGATTTAAAGCTTAAATGTTTATGCTTGTTTTTTCTCATCTTGTTACTACAGAGGAAAAAAATGGAAAAAATAAGTCTAGAAGCCATCACTGTGGGCAGAGAGCCACCCTAAATCTGTCAGTCACTGATGGTCCTTTGGTTTCTGGTCACAGCTGTTTGCCAGCTACTGCCTACTCAGTCCATCAGACTAATGACCAACACACCCTTTTCTGAGAGCTATTCTAAGTGTGCCCTCCGACCCATGCACACTTTGTAATAACCTAATCATTTGTTGTGTCTCTTGGCAGTCTGCTGCCACACTACAGATGGCTTTAAGTCACACCGAACGCGCCTATCTTTCCTTACCAGGTTCGTTTGTTGTCAAAGAAGAGAACGAGGTAGAGGTGCTCCCGGGCTTCCTGTGTCATCTGTTCCCCAAGTTTCAGAACCTCCAGTGGTGGTACAGGGATAGGAACCCCATGGTGGAACATACCTTCTCGGGGCATCTTTGGATCAATGATCTGAGGGCATAATAAAAGCCCAGTTATGTTTAGGTCGCATCCTCCCTGAAGCTAGCCCTATCTAAGAACTCAAAGAACATGTTACTGGGGCTGCAGTATTGACCCCTATTATTTTAGAACCTAGGGTGCAAAAGGAGATAGGGAGGTGGGAAACTGACTGGGCCCTTTCTGAAGTACTGAAATACATGTGTCTACCAGTCTACCTGCTAAGGAGCCCTGTACTCCATAGCTTGGCAGGGAGAGGGCAAGGCTACACTTGTGAATAAATCCCAGTCCTAGGGCTGCAAAGCAAGGGGTAAGAACAAGAGAAACTGTAGGCCTACCAGAGCTGGGTATGATGGATAGCCTCGGCATTTGGCCCACACAAGGTCCAGAGCATCCAACGGGGAGTCCTCATCCTCTGACAGCCAGCCAGCTCCTCGACCCAGACTCTTTCTTACCACTTCACAGGAACGGGAGAGAGGGGGCACATCAGCAGCTGGGGGGCCGGCAAGGCCTTGAAACTGGGTCCCCAGCACCCCTGACTTTGGGTGAGGGTACTTACTGCTGTGGCCCACGCCGCGGCCAGTGCCCACGGAGTAGGCCTCATTCTCAGTGCCTGAGGTATCTTCACTGCTGTCCTCTGGGAATGTGCCCCGAGAGAAGGAGGGCTTGCCCCGGCCTTGTTTTGAGGGTGTTGTGCTGTGGAAAGACAATTGGAATGCAATTCACAGAGGGAAATGGGGAATGGCATGGCAGGGGTCCTCTCCTTGTTAAGCTCCCAAACCTAGACTTTTGAAGTTTGCAATGCACACATTGATAGGGACATTTCTGCCAAACACCCTTAGAGGTTAGGCTAGGAATCAGGTCAATGTAGAACTCTTGTCACTGAGCAGAAACCATTCCTGCCTACAAACAATACCATCCAGAACTGTCAGATGCTCTTATTATTTTTTTACTGTTTTGAAGCACCTGAAATTGACCCTTCACAAGCTTCACAAGTGCTCCACCAAGGAGCTATATTCCCAGTCCTTGAGATGGCTGGCCTGGAGCTTATTCCATAGCCCAGGCTGACATCTGGCTTGCAGCAACCCTACTTCAATCTTCTAAGTGCTGGGATTATAGGTATGACTTACCACACCCAGCTGAATTTTAAAGAGAACATAGAGACTGAGAATTTTATGTGGATTCAATTTTTGCTTTTTAAATAAATGTAATCCTGTCCTTTTGGGTTTTTTTTTTTTTTTTTTTTTAAGATTTTATCTGTATGAGCATTTTGCTTTCATGTATGTTTGTGTACCATGTACATACAATGCCTACGGAAGCCAGCAAAGGGCACTCAATCCCCCTGGAACTAGAGCTATACTATGTGGGTGCTAGGAACTGGACCAGGGTCCTCTGGAAGAACAGCCCCTGCATTCAGTTTTTAAGAACAATGAAGTATGTCTGATGGCTAAATCCTGGCTACAAGGTACGTTTGCACTGCTCCAAAGTATCAGCTTAACCTGTGTCAGTGTCTTCTGTTCTGTTAGGATGACTAATCCATTCCATTTATTTTACAGGGACACTTGGTTTGAACTCCTTCCTTTGGATTGAAATGGCTGCCACCCAACTTCCAGTGGGAAACCCTGTAAAGGCATCCTGCAGCCTGCCTCCCATCTGTAGGACTGTACCTGGTCCGGTCTGAGGCCGCACTGCTGCTGCTGCTGCTGCTGGACTCAGAGTCTGAGCTACTCCGAGGAAGGTTGCAGTCATTACGGTACACCAAGAAACTCTTCTTCACTGGCTGGTTCCCACTGCTGAAGCCATTGGCTGGTAAGTCTTGGAGGGAGAGGAGGAGGAAAGGAACCAACTGGTCAGAAAGATGTAGATCAGAACCAGCAAAGGGGTAAGATGAAATGAGAGTTTGGGTTCTCTTTCTGGGCTGAATATTTCCTTCAGCTTTGGCCAGCAGAGATAGCTCTGGGCAGTTCTACCATAGCTGGCCAAAGCTCTGCCCTGACCCTCACCTTACCTTCCCTTGCCTAAAGACATAAAGGGCTTAAAGGGCAGGAAGTTCCCCAAGACAGAAGAGAAGAGAAAAGGTAAAGTGATGGTGGGAAGAGGGCTTAGATGTGAACCTGGCTGGGTCAGTATCTTTGGGCCTCAGTTTTTACAAATGAAAGATGAGGGGATGGAATTAAAAGACTCCTCAACTATCTATTATAGGGAAACAAAGGGAAAGCTTGAAGTAAGCTGGGAAGAAAGGCAGCTCTGCTCACTCTCAGGGAGAGGGGGAGCTGGGGCTGGGTGATGATGAGGCTCACCCATTGGGGGATCTTCTGTGGACTTATCACTGTCGCTGTCTGAGCTTGAACTGGGCCGGGGGCTCCTACCCCGCTTGCGCTGACGTAGGGAGCCCATGATGGGAAGTTGAGGGGGCCCCACAGGACTGCCTCCGTGGCTGGGGGTCATCTGGCTCTCCCGGTTTTTGGGGGGCCGGCCCGGCCTCTTGGGCGGTCCAGCTGTCTTCGGGTTCTTTTTGGAGAACAGAACTGAGGTTCTCCTGCCCACCTCATGTGCGGGGGTTGAGGACATGTTGGGACCCAGGCCTGGAGCAGAGAAAGAGAGAAGGAGAGTTGGTGAGGGGCCTGACATGAGAAGGAAGGGTAGATGTCCAGGGTCACATCTTGGGAATATAGAATAATTTTCTAAAATTGAGATGATTTGGGGGCCTAGGATTTAGAACAACTCATACCAACAGCCAGAGAGGTAGCTAAGAAGCCCCTGACTGGGTAATGAAATACAGTTAGCCGTGCAGGAAGGACCTCTGCTTCGGGGACAGCAGGGCTGAGTACATGCTGCAGAGACAAAGTCTGACTTGCTTTGGGGTCCACCTTGCTATAGGGTTCAGACCTTTGCTTGTTTCCTGGCTGCTGCTCTCTTCTGCAGCACTGTCAGTCTGTCCATCCTTGTCACAGGCTGCTGGGTGGGGTGTCAGATTGCCCCGACCTGAGGGGCCATGACGCTCAGGCCCATCCCGGCCAGTCTCCCTCTGGTGCGCAAGCTTCCGCCGCAATGCTGTCATCTCCTTTTTGATCATCTTTGCACGCCGGGAGCGGCCCACACTCTGCTTGCTGGCATTGACTTCGTCCAGCCGCTCCAGCAACAACTTCAGCTGTTCTTCTACTGGCAGGTGTTTCTGGTTCTCCAGCAGGACCAGCCGTTCTTCCTCTACTACCAGGGAGAGTTGGGGGGAGAAAAGTCAGGCTCAGAGCAGCCCAGTGGGCCCCTTGAACCTGGGCAGGCAAGAGGAAACCCACTCTTCCCATTGGCTTCTCCTAGGAACAGCTATAAAACAGCAGCACTATTATGTAGAATGGTGGTCCAGCCATCCATTCACTTAGTCTGGCTTTTGGGAGAGCATTTCTGGGAATAGCCTGCTGCTGTTCAGCCCAGCTGCTTTCTGCCTATACTGCCTGCTCCCAAGGACTTTAGAAAAGCTGTCCATCTCTGGCATTGCCCTGAATACATGCGATGACTTATTACCCACCATCTTCAGTGTGGTGTGAGACCTCATCTCCAGCCAGGTTGTGAGGGATATGCATGCCCGTCTCAAAGTCAATGCCCATTTTTTCTGCCTGGCGCCGGGCTTGACGGAGCACAGCACCACCCTGCTCACGGAGTCGTACTGCTGCCCTGTAGAAGATGGTGTCCTTGGCATTATACTTTAGGCAGTTGCTGACAATGAGGTTGAAGTCCTCCTCAAAATCATCAAAGTTCAAGTAGCGGTAAGCCTCCAAGTTCTGCTTCATGGTGAAAAAGTCCATGGGCTTTTTGATGTGGTCTAGGTAGTCAGGTACCTGGAAGAGCAGGGTAAGTGTCTAAGTGGAGATCTATTCTCATTCTCCCAAACCCTACTCTTAACAGCCCCCCCTAAAATGCATCTAGCAACCACCTCCCACTAAAATACATCTAGCAACCACAGGCAGGCATGTAGTACAAGGGGAAGTCCTAGTCCTGACTTTATTAGTCACAAGCTGAGTGACCTTTAGTAAATCTCCTAATCTTCCTGGGCCTTATTTTCCTCTCCTGGAAATGGTGATGAAAATGCAGGCAAATATATTTCCTGGAACCATTGGCAGCTTTAATGAGAAAAAAGTTAAGAGAATTCTTTAAAAATTGTACCACCTTGTATACTGTTGTTCTTGGTTGTCATGAGGTCTGTGGTAAGGCTGCTGCCTCAAATGTCCCATTTTATATCTTTCAGAGAGAAGGGTCAACCTAGGGCTTCAGAGTTGGCTCTTTAAATTCTTAGTCTTGTAAAGTTTCTATTCTAGGGTTAAACACCCTGAAAGCATCTTCCTGCCTTGTGATCGTTCATCTGGCAGACTCTGGAGAAGGAGTGCAGATGGCCTCCCATTCTGAGTCCTTGGGGTGTGATAAGGATAGACTAGAGTCAAGGTGACACATGATACATGTAGCTCAGTTCATTCTGCCCCAGAGCCACGGAACCCTTAAATCCCAACCTAGTCCCGGGGTCAGACCTGCAGCAGGGAGGGGTCCAACTGGGAGAGGAAGAAAAAGAAGTTGGAGTGAGGGGAAGGGATTCTTACTTCGTCCAATTCGGTTACCTCAGACAGAGGGACCGGCTCGCTGAAGATGTTGCCTGTGTCCTTCTCTTGGAGCTGCTCCAAGGTTTTTCGGAGGAGGATGAGGAAAGGGGTCAGCTGCATCTCCATGGCAATCTGCTGGATCTTGATCTGACACACAAAAAGAATGGATCAGTCAGGTCCTGGCCAGTCCCTCAGCAGAGGCCAAAGGAGATGGTCCTTACTGGCTTAGGAACATGCTTTTCTCATTCAGGCCCCATGAAGAAAAGCGGTCTTTATGTATTTTGGTCCCTGTTCCTTGAACTCCTGGCCTGAGCTGTCTGGGTCACAGAAGTTTGAATTCTGTGTAGTCTCCTTTGACATTTGACTTCCCACAGGCCTAAAAGCATGTAACGCTGGGACTTGCAATGCCAGTATGGGCCTTCTTCTTGGCCAGGGACACACACACTTTCCCTTCTCCAGAACTGTGTTCTACTTTGAGAACCAGGGCTGGCCCAGGAGCACTCACCGTCTCCCTTTTCAGTTTCTCTCGCTTGCGGATCAACTCCACCAGCAGTCGAGCTCGTTCCAGGTCATGCCGGAGTCTCTGCCAGGACTTGAGCTGTTCTTTGAGGGCCCAGTTTTTATCTTCAGAATCTCTCTGTAGAGGTAAAAGGGCATCAGAAGATGGTAAGAAAGCCAGAGATAGAGTCCAGAAGAGTGCCTAGGAAACCTAGGCCAAGGAAGAAACCCGGTAATTTACCAATAGCACCACTATCCATGTGTTCTCAGGGGCTAGCACCTAGAAAATGTTTGGTAAGTTTGTTAAATTAATGAACACACAGGAACAATGCCTTTCTACCAAGCTGCTAATATATAGATTTCATGTTGAGCCTGTATTGGGGTAGGGGTGTTAATTTAACTTAGAAAAAAAAAAAAAAACCCCTAAGCTCTTTGATGCTGGAGGCTATTGCTGCACATTTTAGTCCTTGCCCTTTTGGTACTAGTTTCCACAGCCCACAGGGATTTGGACACGGTACCCCAACTTGATCACAGTTCCTCTGAGACTGAAGATGTGTTTGCAGGCGCCTGAGTAGCGGGACCCCATTCCGTGATTGTCGTTTCAGAGTCCAGTAGCTGTGTAGCCTCTGCATGAACTGGCTCTTCCTCTGGATGGTCAGGCGGTTGGTGATTTTACTGAGCCTGGGAAACAGGGAACAAAATAAAAACCTATTAAGTCCTGCCTGCCAGTAAGAGCTACTGAATTAGCATGAGTAGAGGCTTTGATGCTCATCAAAAAGGTCTGGAAAATCAGGCATGGTAGCTCACACTGTAATCCCAGAAATCGAGAGGTGAGGGTAAAAGGATCCAGAAGCTCAAGGTCACATTTGACTATATATGGAGTTCAAGCCCACCCTACAACAAGAGATTCTGTCTCAAAAAGAAAAGAGAAGAGCTTGAACTCTGGGTTTTCTAAGACTTTTCTTCTTTTTTTAACTTCTATTTATTTTATATGAGTACACTATAGCTATCTTCAGACACACCAGAGGAGGGCATTAGATCCCATTACAGATGGTTGTGAGCCACCATGTAGTTGCTGGGAATTGAACTTGGGACCTCTAGAAGAACAATCAGTGCTCTTAACCACTGAGCCATCTTTCCAGCCCCTTGGAACTCTGGGTTTAAGGCATAATTAACAGTGCCTTGAGTGGCACAACATAGCAGAGAGGAAACCAGGCTCTCAGCACTAAGCAGAATAGCATTAGTCTGCCTTTAAGTCTGCTTAGTCACTGCAGAGCGGGCATGGCTAGACTCTGATCTCTCAGATTGTGGAGAAGACAAAGTATCCTATCACTTGTTGGCCTTTTTCCTAAGATGAAGTGAAGATAAAATACAAGAACAGCAGAAACCCATGGTGAAGTCAACTAGACAACACAAGGCAGCTAAAAACAATTGACATCTCAATCTGACTTGAGCCGCACTCCACAGGGCACAGTCTACAACATGGGAAGATGGCCCTTAGAAAGACAAAGAACACTGTAGCACTTCTTCTGGTGCATAACCAAATCGTACATGTTATACGTTGTTTTATTTTCTGTGATGGGGACTGAACCTAGGTCCCTATGCATGCTAAGCATATCAGACCATTGAGTCCCTTCACAACTTTTTGAGCCTTCTCCTCCCCACTTTTCATTAATTCTCCTTTTATGGGAAGGTCACTTTTCTTATGGCTATTTTATCTTAACTGCACCATCAAAAAGGGCAGTTTATATGCTCTGTCTGCCAGTTAACAGTTCAGTGTTTCTGGCCCCTAATGGAAAAGTCAGATGCCTCACTTAAGATTACCCCCTTTAAATTTACTTTCTTTTTAGCATCTATGCAGCTCCTGATAGGAAGGCAAGCTGGCCATTCTACTCAGGCCCCAGTTCTTTTGAGTGCTTCTCCCTCCCCTCCCTGGCCACTGTTGCCTATGTACCTGTGTGGTGGGATGCAGGGCACGGACACCACAGGTGCTGCTGCCCTCTTCTCTGCCAAGATCTTCCGAGCTTTCTTCATCTTAATCCGGGACTTAGCCTTGGCCTTCTTGACCTTCTCTGAGCTCCAGCTCTTACCCTCATCTTCTTCCTCATCTTCTTCTTCCTCACCCTCACTGTGGGACAGGGCAGGCAGGCGACGAGCAGAACCTGGGGGTGTGTGGATGTCACAGTAGGCTGTCTTGCGGACGCTAAAGGAAGTACCATTGGCACCTGTCTCCCGCACAGGTTCCATCTTCATGTAAAGGCCAGCCTGTTGGGCACATGTCACATGGAAGGCTGTGTAGCAATTGGCCTTATGGCACTGGATGCAGGCTCCAGAACCCCGCTGTTTACAAATGTAGCAAGTGAGCTTCCACCGAGCTGGTGGGATGTGCTCAATGCTGTCAATAGGTTCTAGGAAGACTGTGTTGGCAAAGCAGACCTCAGGGATCCACAAGGCACACACCACGTGGGCCCAGCGGCCATCATCTGTCTGCTTGAAGGCACCGCCCTTATTGGGGCACAGAGCACAATCCACTGCACGAGAAGGTGACTGCAGGCAACGGCGGCACAGCCACTGGCCTTCAGGGATATAGGGGACACCGTAGCACTCCTGGTGCACAGCCAAGTTGCACATGTCACAGAAGAGGATGACATTGCTGTTCTGGCACTCGCCATCATTGCAGATACAGCACACAGCATCTTCATCCACTAGTGCATTGGGGTCACCTTTATTGTGACTCTCAAAGTACGACTCCTTCTCCAACCGGTCCATTAAGTACTCAAAAATCTCCTGTGGGATGGGACTTACACCCTCAGTCTTCCGCCGCTCATTCATGATATCCAGCCAGATGTAGTCCTCTTCATCCATGTCATACTCCACCTCCTCATCCAGCTCTTCTGCAGACTTCTCGATGTACCTGCAGTGCACACAGGCAGCTTGGCATCACATGGCTGATATCTTTTTCCTTCAGACAAAGCATTGTTCTTGCCAAGCACTCAAGCCTCTGCCCATGTATACACGTATCATTCTAGCCTTACCTTAACCCCACATTTATAGATACTAGAATCATTCCTGTCTTGCAGAAAAAGAGACTTAAATCTGGGAGAAGTTAACTTCCTCAGAAAGTGCTCAAGACCCTGGTCATGAACACAGGCCCACATCTCTAGTACTCATGTTGTGGCAATCATATGATGCGGTCCTCCCTCAAGTATAGAAGCTCAGCCAGAACCTTAAAAGGGGTGATACTAAAGCAGGGAGGTCCCACTGCGAACATATGGGGGGACTATACTGTCAGAGGACGGCAATTCCTTGGACATCACTGGCAAATGAATACAGGCCTTTAACAAAGATGACAAGTACCAAAGACTCTCAAATTCTATATATTGTATTTGTTCTCTGAATAGCCTTGAAAGATAATAGCTACAACTGACTGAGCATTCATTATGAGAAAGGCACTAGGCCAAGGTACAGCTATTCTGGTAATAGCTAACAGATCAGTGTCCTTATCATCTTTATTATCATTTATTTATCCACAGTGACAGAAGACAGAGGGTATGATTTTGGATGAATTGAAGCTTTGAGAAAATGTTAACAACCTATCTCAGATAGGTCATATCACCAGGGAGGGACAGGGTGGCACCCAGTTGCTGCCCCTAGCCTCTTCCACATTCACTTTGGAATTCTCTGAGCCAGCAGGCTAGAGCAGAGGGCTACTCCAGGTGGCTATAACACAGCAGGCACCCACATATGCCCTGTCTTAAGCTGCCTAGACTCTGGCATTATCTACTACATACTACATACAAGACAAGAATAGGACTTTGGCTTTGAAGAAACCTGGTTTTAAAGTGTCTCTGCCACTCTGCCACCTTCAGAACAGCACTGCTCTGCCCTATACCAAAGATTAACTGACAAGGGCTATATTCAGTAAATGATAACTTCAAATGGCATTACAAAAGTAATGGCTCTAGCCAAGGAGCTGGAGTTACACTCACTTGGTAGAGTGCTTGCCTAGCATGCACAAAGCACTGGTTCAATCCCTGGCACTCCATTACTACCAGCTGTGATGGCATTCCTGTAAATCCTAGCACTCAAGAGGTAGAGGCAGAAGAATCAAGAGTTCAAGGCTACTACCCTGTGGGTTGGAGGCCAGTCTAGGATACATGAAACCTTGTGTTTAGGGGGGTGTGGGAGGCTAAATCAAGTGACATACACCATGTTCTAGCCAAACGTTAATTCCTCCCTCTCTACACAGATTTCTGAGCAGGCCAGGTGCATAGAAATTCTGAGGCCATATTGCCTGGTCTCTGTATGACAATAAATTGCTTTAAGCTCTTCAGCTCCCTGGGCCCTGGTTTCCTTATCTATAGAGAAGTAATGCTAATATGCCTGCCACAGCTGTGTGAACATGAAATGAGTTAATAAAGGGAGACACTTAGAGCAGTGCTTTACATGGAGCAAATATTCAATATCAATTTTATTAGCTTCTGTATAACCCTAACCCACCTTGTCTTCAATTATAAATGTTTGCTCCTAACTTGTTCTCTGGACAGAGGCAGGGATTATATCTGATTCTCTGTATAGAAATAGGCCCTCAGTGTTGTTCAACTGAAAGGCATTTTGAGGGTGGCAGGGAGGAGAGACTAAAATGTGAGTAGGAGGCAGCTGCTTCCTTAGTTCTTTTCCCCTCTTCTAGTGCAACTGTGCTCCTAGAATAAAGGTATGATCAGAGCTGGAATGAGATAGCTAGACAGTTCTAGGGCTTATACTAGTTCTCTTAAACATCAGGGCTTGCCTATTCCTCTGCCATGACACACGAACTGTCATGTGATAGTATATAACACACTCCCACAGGCTCCCAGATTATAGACTGTGGCACAGATAGGTGGGTTGTGTGTCATGTACAATTCTTGACACACCAGCTGACATACCACCCTCTCCCTCCCCCTCAAGAAATGGACTGGAATTTGAGCAAGAGGAAAGTATGTTATTAGAATAATGACCTCAGACCTTCTTAAGTTTTTACAAAAGTAAATCATTTCAAAACATGAGGAATTTGCTAACTATAATAACAACATAGCTCCAAACTGACTGCAACCAGCTGAAAACTGCTCATCTGGAGAAAGATATGATCCCAGGGAGAAAGTGACTGTGTGTAGAGAAGAAAAGGAGCTACACAAATTGGGGTGGACTGCCTGTGAGAGCAGATCATACCACTGGAGGAGAGGACGGCCCAGTATATAGTATAGTCACTGTAACATTAAGTGGACTGCATATTTCACAAAAGCCACTTTTAACATAAGAGCCTTTACAAACAAACAGAAATAAACAAAATGTTCTCTTGGCTCTGGCTGCCAGACTCTAAGTGGGGGGGTTACAATTGGTATTGGTAACATCCTGTGACTGTGACTGAGATTTCTACACACAGTCTTACCATTCTAAATCTTTTTTCCTCATGGAATTTGCTTTATTATGTCTGTGGTTTCAGGGCCGGAAAGACAAGTTCAGTAAGTAAAATTGCTTGCTACCAAACCTAATGACCAATCTTGGGACCTGGGATCTGCACCCCACAGGTAGTTCTCTAGCCTCCACAGGTGCAGTAATGCAAGTGCATGTGCAGACAAACAAGTAAATCTAAAAAGAATTTTTAAAATTAGGAATGTTTGCAACTTCAAAAGGAGCCTCTATAATTAGCTCTTAGAATGAATGGAATACAAAGAAAAAAATATATATATAATAGAGCCCTGGAGAGGTACTATGTCAGCAATTTACAAAGCTGTTAAAGGACATGTGACAGTAACAAAACAGTGGGGAAATTACATCAGATTTATCATTTGCGTTTAGGGCCCTATGAAGCCAATGTCTTCTGCCCTAGGGAGGAGCACTGCACCTGCTCTGCAGATGAGGGCTGTAGAAGCAGGATGCTGGGTGTAGGAAACATTGGAGCTTTGAGGCTTGGTGGACATGGAACTCAACCTCAGTTCAGAGATTTCTACAAGTGACTTTTGACAGGCCTGGCAAATGAGAACAATGACTACTTTGAGAGTTATAAAAATAAAGATGTGGCTATAGTTAGGTGTACAACATTCAGGAGAAGAGGTAGGTGGCTCTCTTGCCAGTTCAAGGCCAGCCTGGGCTACACAGTGAGTTTTAGGTCAGTCAGATTGTCTCAAAAACAAAAACAAACCAAAACACACACATACACACAAACCATCCTTAGAAAATTTTAAAAAGGGAGCAGGAAGAAAGAGATGGCTATAAAGCCCTGAACACAGGACCTGGCATGTGCCAACAGGGCTAAGGGACAGTTCACACTGCCTTGGCAGACTAGTGCTTTTCTTTACCCTGCTATCTCCTATCAGTCTGTCATCTCGCTTGGTTGTGACTGGTTTTCTAGAGGTAGGAGATGGTGGTGGTCTTACCGGTAGTATGAAGTGGGCCTGGGCGGTGCGTCAGGGGTATCTTGCTCTAGCTCACGGTACACCACCTCAGGCAGTTTGGGAGCAGCACTGGCAGGAGTACTGTGGTGGTGGTGGTTGGAGTCTTTTCGTTTCTCCTTGTTCTTATGCTTGCCTGACTTAGGTGTAGCCGCAGGTGTCTCAGTGTTTTCCTTGTTGCTGCCATTCTCAGGGGCCTCTTCAGGGGCCTCCTCATCCTCTGACACCACATCCAAGTTGTCAAAGATGCTGATTCGGTGGACACGGCCATGAAGGTCCACTTCTACCATGCGCTGGGCCTGAGCATAGCTCATCACCTCTCGGCCTGGTGACTGGGAGACCTCAGAGGGGCTGGGTGACTGCTTGTTGGCTGGTCGTGACTGGCGCCCTTTCTTTTTGTGCTTGCGCAGCGGGGTCTGCTGTGGGGGCGGTGGGCTGTCATGATCATAGTGGTACAGGTGGTACTCGATACCACTGTAACTCTTGTAAACCTTGCGGCAAGTCTCCACAGGGCACTCATATGGTGGCTTAGTTGCCCGCAAGTTGTGGCAGAAGGTCTTCACATCAAAGTCCACCCCCATGCTGTCACATCTAGAATACACAGATCAATTAGCACAGGCCTGACAGTTTCCAGCTCCCACACCACACAGTGGACTCTCTCCTGTCTTCTCACAAGGTCACCATGTCCTGGCCAGCCTCTCTTTAGAGCATCTCTAGATGCCAGCTTCTTAACAAAGATCCTGGTCCAGGCCCTTAAGACCTATTGCTGCCTGTGTTTCCTTTAGCTTAGTCTCACATAAAGTGACAAGAGTGATCTTTCTATTAAGTAGCGATGTTCATACCAATTACATGACTAAAAGCCTCCAGCTGCTCTCCAGCTTCTTAGGGTAATATTCAGACCATCCAGTATAACACTAGAATTCCTTTTGCTCTCTGCCCTATTCTTCCTTTCTAGATTCTTTTCAGTAGTTATGGTTGTCTACACACAGCAGCCTATACTTCCCTGCATGTTATAATCTCTCAAGGTACAAAGGGCTATTAGGAATACTGAATGGTGGGCTCCTACAAATTCTTCAAAACCTAGTTCAAATGACACTTTTATTATGGCTTTTTTTTACTCTCTCACAGAAAAGCATTCTATTCTCACCTCCAGTGTGACATTTTCTGGTTTTGTCTTCTCCCATTCTACTAGGAGATCTTCAGTAGATACCAGACCTATTTATTTCTAAATCCCCAGTTCCTAGCATGCATTGGACTCCCAAGCTTGGGCAAATAATATGAAGCCTGTTGAATGAATAGCTGAACGAGAAGACCACCAGATTAGGAGTTGAGGAAGATCAAATTAAGTATTAAAAGTTGCTTATGTGTACCCCTGAGTGTGGTCAATGACTGAGTCCTAGATTCCAAAAGAAACCACTGGGCTGCATAATCAATGCACTGCTGAAGTCTTTATGGGAACCCCACCCTGGAACTGGGTGGGGAGATATAGGGAGAAACCATGTGAAAATGGTCATTTACGCAGAGACAACACAGGCTACACTTGATTTCCTCACTTACAGTTTCATGCAACATTAACTCAGGGCCTACTGACTGCTAGGCCCTAAGGCACAAACATGAACACAAAAAATCTAGGCATTATGTTTCAGGGTTCTCAAGGGCTAACCCTCCCCCACCTCAGTTTCTGGGCGAGTAGAGACAGCAGATGGCACCAAACCCCAGGGAGCCCAGCTTAGCCTGGTACCGCTCCAATTTCTCTAAGGACTAGTTGAACTAGGATGCTTGGGACCACCAATGCAGGGCCGCCTAACTTCCCTGACAAACACTGATTCTCAGCCTTTCCTTCTCCTGAAGCTTAACCACGAGAATGAGCAGCTCTAGTCCATCTATCTACAGCAAGTCAGCCAAGCTACACATACAACTACAACTCACTTCTATTTCCTACCTGCTGCTGTGCCTTTAAACACAAAACCAATTATAAGTACAAACAAGCTCAACTCTCCAAGCCGGGTCCCTTGTGAACGCTGCCGTTCAGGCTTTGCTGCCCTGGTTCCCGAACTAGCACGGTGCCCCAAGGGACCTGGCGTCAGAGGCACGAAGGTGATACCAGAACTTAGCTCTGAAAGCCCTGGGGCCCTTGGGTATGGCGGAAGCCATCTACTCCCGGGAACTCCAGGAGTTGAAGGAAGTAGGGGGTGGGAGAAGGCCCGCGGGGCTAGAACCCAGGCTCCCGGATGCTGCGCTGCTTCCCTTTTGTCAAAGTGTAACAAGTCAAACAAGGTTTCCCTTCAGCCACTGGCCCAGGCAGCCTCAAAGGGAACACTGTGGCTGCGGACGCTCCCCACGAACGAATGGCGTGTCAATTCTCTCCGCCCGAGGGGCTCAGGATGAGCCTAGGGCGCCTCGCCAGGGCTGCTGCTTCTCCACTGGCACTACCTTCCGGACCCGGCCCGTACTCACCGGCCACCTCCAGTCCGGGCTCATCGCCGGGGGCGCCCGCCGGGGCTCCGACCCCGCGTGGGGAGGCCGGCGAGGAAAGACGGGCCGAGAAGGGGAAACCTGAACTCCCGGACGCGAAGCTGGCCGCCCCGGCTCCTGCCTCGCACGCCTGGCCCGGCTCCCCCGGCTTCCCGCGCTGACCCCTGCCACTCCTGATCCCGCCGGTGCCCCAGCGTCGCAATTCCGCAAGCACCCTCGCGTTTCCCGAGCTTTTGGATCTTCTGGCCTGGGAACCCGGTGCCGCCGGGACAATGGGGGTGCTCCTGGAGGCGGCACAGGAACAGCGGCAGCGAGACCGTGGCGGCAAAGGCTGTGGCAGCGGCGGCAGCAGCAGCGACGGCGACGGCGTCCGCCAAGGTAAACATGGTCCCGTGGCGCTGTATAGACGCACATTCGCCACGGTTCCCCGCCGGTCTACTGAGGAGCTTGCGACTAGCCTGTGGGCCTGAAAAAGATCTCTGGACACCTCACTGGGCTCAGCGAGTGCCTCCATGTTCTAAGTGGAGTTTGTGGAGACAAAAATAGCAGTTTTGGGGAGTCGAGGTCCTCGGGCCGTTTGTGGCGAATCTGCGACTCTGGACGGGCAGCGCGAGGCTGGGCGTGAGGAGCCCGCCCTTCTCCCCTCCCCCTCTGCTGCCTCCTGCTCCCTCCCTCCTGCTGCTGCGGCTGCTGAGGTAGGGACCTGGCCTCAGTCTCGGAGGAAGGCGACTGGGAGGGACGGGGCGGGACCGCAGGGTGGGGCGGAGCTGGGGGCAGGGCCCAGAGCCAGAGGGACGCAAGTTATGGTCAGGGGCGTGGCGACGTGGGAAGAATAGCCCGGCGTGGGAGGGGCTTGTGTTTAGGAGGCGGAGCCGCCGGAAAGCTGCGCACTAATGCGACGACCACAGCCGGAAGAGTGGGCCTGAGGGTCCCAAGTAACAAAGGGCGGAGCTTTGGGTGAGTCTGGAAGGTGGAGCTAAACTAGGGAAGAAGATACTACTGGGAAAGAGCACTACAATGCTGCAGGGTAAGGGCGGGACTTAAGAAAATAAGGGGCGGGGCTGCAGATGAAATGTGAGACGGAAGGGCCGGGAGGTGGAGGGAAGGCGTAGCCCTAACGAGGGACCTGAGTTTGGGGAGGTTCCCAGCGCATTCCAGTAAAACGGTGGGACTCAAATTGGCAGCGCTAGACTACATGTTTACGGTGGCTGATTGGAAGACGGTATCAAAACAAACAACCCATGAATATGACTGACACTTTAAGTGTGAACCTGGGAAAGTTGCTGAATTCTTCTTTGGGTTCCTCATTTGTAAACTCAGAGCTCGAAAATTCTGTCAGTTCGTGGGGATTTCAGAGAACTTTGATGTCAGAGATCATCACTGTCAAGCAGTGCTTGCAGGTTTGACATTGAAGAGTATGCTAGTCTTCCAAGATGCTAAAGTCACTGAAATCTTGTTTTATTTTCATGCAGACTTGGTATTCAAACCCTAAAGTGCTCGTTTTCTTATCACATGTCCCACCAAATCCTCCTCCCCCCCCCCCCCCGAAAAGCCAATAAAACCAGCACTCCAGAAAGTCAATTCCTGGTTAAACGGTGAGGTCTGGCATAAAATTGGTGATTTCTCTTAAAGAAATGGCTTATTGTAGCTGAGTTCCTCATTATTAAATGGGGATAATATATAGTCCTTCTGCCCTGGGGTTATGGTAAGGATTAAGAGAGATGAGATCTGTAAATTGCCTAACAGTGTCTGTTGTATAAAATTCACACTTACAAAGAAAATACTAGCTATTATACTCATCCAGAAAATTCAGAATAAGCCAGTAATCTCAGCACTCAAGAGGATTGAGTTAGGATTGCTTGGACTGCCTATGAGTTCCAGGTCAGGCTGAGTGACACAGCAAGACTCTATCTAAAGGAAACAGCCAAAATAAATGAATCGAAGAAGTTATGCAGATTTTTTTCATTATTGAAGGCTTTGCACATAGAAGGCCAGGGGTCTATCACAACAGCCTTTCATTTTTATTAAAAAAAATTTTTTTAAAGACAAACTCCGGATAAATTGCCTACATTGGCCTTGAACTTGTGATTACAGGCTTGTACCACTAGGACTGCACAGTTGTCTTAAAGCTAGCTCTTTTGGGGTGAAGGACCTCTTAGAAAGTCTGATGAAAGCTATGGGCCTGTCCTGAGGGAAAAAAAAGTATAAGTATGCATAACAAGTTTTCGTAAAATATTTGAAATTTTATATAGAAGTGACTGGATGAGTGTATTAGGATGAATTTTAACCTAACTGAAGTTATCCTTGTCCCCTCCTTCTTGATATGGTCCCGGGTTCTGGGTCTCTCAGTATCCCTCTCCAACACCCAAGAGACAGAGATTGAGTAAGACCAGCTTTATTATTGGCATGAGGCAGGTAGGTGGTGATCATGCCAGGCCTTTCTGAAGTCAGGGGGCAAAAAGCTTGTCAGCCAGCACTGATCAACCTAGCTGGCCTTCCTGGTGAGGTTCAGAACTCCAGGTGCCTTTAGCTTCCAGCAGTGGGTATAGACAGGTAAGCAGACTGCTAAGCATTGGATATGTGGAGTCCTCAGGGCTCTTCTGGGGCTGAGGTTGGGTTGGGGTTAGCAGTGGGGGGAGGTCGAGGCTGGATGTCCCTGGTGCGCATGTAGGACAGCAGCTGCTCGGGAATCTCGGCTAGCACATCCTTGGCCAGGCGTGCCATGCTCAGCACCTGGTTCCCCGACCGGTCAACATAATCTCGAAATGGGACAAACTGGGACGAACAGGAAAGGAGGTGTGAGCTGTGGCCCAGAGAGTGGGTAGCATCAAGTCTCACCTTTGGTCCCTACCATCTCTTTCCAAGTATCACTAGTCTTCTCCCAGAATAGTGAACTATTTTCTTTTTTGTTGTTTTTGTTTTTTGAACTATTTTCTACTTCTGTTTTTTTCTACCCACTCCCTACCTCTGCCCCCACTTTCTATTCACCCTCAGCTCATTCTAATTTTGCTTCATACAGTCACCTAGATTTTCTCGCTAATGTCACCAGTGGCCCTGTAAGGCCAAATCAGTGCAGTGGGCAGTACTTTTCAGCCTTCATCTTGCTGAGAGTCTCTTTAGCTTCACTGTATTTGAATGTCATCCTTCTTTTTTGTTGTTGTTGTTGTTTGTTTTGTTGTTTTGTTTTGTTTTTCCAGACAGGGTTTCTCTGTGTAGTCCTGGCTGTCCTGGAACTCACTCTGTAGACCAGGCTGATGAATGTCATCCTTCTGAATACATCCCAATTCTTTATGTGGGGTGTTGGACATTGAACCCAGGATCTTGTATATACAGGACAAGCTGTCTACCACTGAACACATCCCCACCCCAAATCCCACTCCTGACACCACACTCTTTTCCCCTCTACTTTTCTAGAAGCTGCACTTCATGCCAACTTCATTCCTCTGGCTTTTCCTGTGCTCTGAGCTGCTCCCTGCCCCTGTCTCTCTATGTAGTCCTGGCTATCATGGAACTCATTATGTAGACCAGGCTGTCCTTCAGAGAGATCCATCTGCCTTTGCCTCTTGAGGACTGGGAAGGAGAGAGTTGGACTTGGGAGAGAGAGGAGCAGTTGGGATTGGGAGAGAGGAGCAGTTTTTCAGGGAAAGGAGGATAGTAAAAAGGAGGGCAGGGAAAAGCAGGAAGAAAAGTATCCTCCAGAGCCTCGTGTTTACCTCTGTCCTTGGCTTTTTATTTTACTGTTTTGTCTTAAGATATAATCTCATTCTGTTGTGATACCCCTGTTTCAGCTTCCTAACAGCTTGAGCTTTAGCCACTGTGCCCAACCCTGGCCCAGAACCGCATATTTAGTTGCTAAAACTATGTTTTTCTTCAATTATCACCAATCCCCCAAGCCCAGCTTTACCTATTGAATACCAAGTCTTCCTGACCTATCTCTGCCTCTGGCTTCCCCTCATCCCGTCAGTGGGATATTTCTCACTAGCATACTGAACCTCTTCCTATCAGTGTATTAACTAACAAGTCATCAAATCCTGTAACATGATCTTAAATATCTTCTTCTGTTTTGTTATTCTTTTGAGATAATCTTATTACATAGCCTAGGCTGGCCTGGGACTCTCAATCCTCCTGCCTTAGTCTCCAAGTGCAAGAATTACAGGCATATATATATATATATATATATATATATATATATATATATACACACTCACAAGTGCATACACACACACTTGCATGCACAGCTCTTAAACAGTTTTTTTGTTGTTGTTGTTTAGACTGGGTCTCATATAGGCCCCACACTGGCCTTGAATTCACTATATAGCAAAATGGCCTTGAACTTTGAAAAAGTATTTATTGTTGTTGTTGTTATTCTATGTGTTCAGTGTACATGTGTGAATGTAGGCATGAGTGTGCCATGGTGCACATAAGGAGGGCAGAGTGGGTTCTTGACTACTATGGGATCCCAGGAATCTAACTCACGTCATCAGGTTTGTTCAGCAAAGTATAACCCCCTCCTCCATCTCACTGCTCTGACCTTGAACTTCTTATCATTTTGCTTCCACCTCCTGAGTGCTGGGATTTCAGGCGCATTGGTTTACACAGTGCTGGAGATGGAACCCAGGACCTCATGCATACTAGACAAGTACTCTACCAACTGAACTGCCTCCCTGCCTTTAAACATCTTTTGAATTGGCTACTTCTGAACATGACCACTGTTTTGTGTTCACATACCTCAGTCGTTTTTGCTGCTTGCTAATGGATACCTGGCTTTTCCCTGGCCCTGCCACAGCACTTACAATGCAGAGCCAGAGAAGTCCTTTTACACTGTAGCTTGATCTGGGCACTGTGGCATACACTCCTAGCACTCAGGAGACTGAAGCAGTAGGGTCACCATGAATTCTACACTAGCCAGGGCTACCAGTTCCCTAAATAGTGGGGGTCTGTCTAAAACAAAACAAGAAATACATGGAGGGATACATAATTAAGAATGCATTCTGATCGTCAAACCTCAGATATTTACCATGGCAGACAATCCTGCCAGCCTGGTCTGAGCCTCTGGCAGATCTTACATGCTCCTCTGCCTGTGAAGTTGATACCTTCCTCAGGTTTCAACTCAGTGTCAACAGCACAGCCTCACAGAAGCTTCCCCTCACTACTATTGGCTGTTGACAGCAGCATTTGCTTGTTGGGCTGTCTGTTGTATGTATACTGGTCATCTCCACTAGAGGGCAGAGACTTGATCTTCCTACATCATACAGGACAGATGCAACCCACTTGATCCCTCAAAAGAACTGTTCAAAGCCGGTGTGGTGATGCAGTACTGTAAATCCAGCACTTTGGAGCTTGTTCTATGAATGAGGAAGGTTTGAGGGGAGACTAGGACTAGGAAGGATTAAGAGGAGTGGCTCCTAGGAAGCCTTGTTTTTCTCTGCTTTCACTACTCTCAGGGCTACCTGAACGATGTCCCGCTCTGCATAACGTCCCCTGGAGGACACACGTACGTCATCACCGTCCAGTTCTTCCATTGCTGCAGAAAAAACAGGCAGGCGTCATTGGATGGGTCTCTCCAACTCCAACTCATTCTGCCCCTTCCTCATTAGAGCCTTCAGGGTCCTCACAAGGAAACCTGACACTCAAATTCCACAGTGGTACGACATTGTTATTATCACCATTACTATGCTTTCCTTCCTGTACGTTCCATTCTCCTAGAAAAGCAGGGGACAGTGTTGACACCAGCAGCTGTAGTTATGGAGAGGAAACATGTTTGACTTCACCAAGGTGCCAGTCTGTTTTGTCTGCAAGGAGGACCCAAGTGACTAGAACCTTCCTGTTCTCTCCAGTTCCCAGTCCCAGTCATGGACACACCTCATTCTACTCACCCTCAAACATGGCAGGTCCGACACCAACGATAATGATAGACATGGGCAGTGAGGAGGCCTGTGGGAGACGGATGGGTGGAGTAAGCACCTGTACCAGGACAGTGCTTGCAGCTTCTGTGTGGATCACATGCTCCTGTGAGCCGAAACACACTGCCAGGATTGGCTGCAGACTGTCTCTGAATGCATAACAGATGCCTTCTAATGGAACATAAAGCCATTATCTTGTTTGTTTGAAAAACAGTCTCCCTCTGTAGCCCAGGCTAGTATCATTAAAAAAGGTTGTTTTTTTATGTCATGTCAGACATGGCAACATAAGTTTGTAATCCTAGTACTCATGAGGCTGAGGCAGGGGATCACCACAAATTCCAGACCAACACTGGTTAAAGAATGAGTTCTAGACCAGTCTGAGCTACAGTGTAAGACTCCATCTGAAAAACAAAACAAAACAAAACAAAAAACCCATGGAGACCTTAATTACAGCAAAACACCCATACTAGGCATGGTATATCATTCCCATACTTCTAGGACTCAGGAGGCAGAGGCAGGAGGATCAAAGTGAGTTCAAAAGCAGCCTGGTCTATATAGCTAGTCCCAGGCCAACAAACCAGCCAGTCCTGGTGGTTCAACCTATAGACCCAGCACTTGGGAAGCTGAGGCAGAAAGATTGTCACTGTTCAGGCCAGTCTGGGCCATATAGGGATCCAGTACACAGTAAGGCCCTGTTATAAAGCAAAACAAAAATAAAATCAAAAGCAAATTGATTTAAAAAAAAAAAAAAAAAACAACTCTTCCCTCCCCTGACAACCTGACAAAGGACAGACATGCTTCCTGCTGAATATAAAAGACCAGCATTTCCTAAGCTCAGGTTTCCATAGTGGGTGGGTTCATCTGGCATCGTGCTGGGACCTAGAGAATCAAAAGCCAGTGTTATCTGTGCCCCAGCCAATATGCATCTCTGAAACTGTCAGATGAAATTGTTGGAATACACATGGAATAACCATTATAGCCCATTCACTGCAAGGACAGTCACCCCTCCTTGACAAGCTTTCCTCCTCAGACTCACACTGACGATGGCCTCTTTGGTCTGTGTCATGTCGGAGATGACGCCGTCAGTGATAATGAGCAGAACGTAGTACTGGGAGCCATCCGAGATTTTGGCAGCAGCCCTACACGAAAGACCAAGGTCTGTATGCAGTGGCCAGCCAGAGAGCTTCAGCCCCTGCTTCTACAGCCACCAAGTAGGCAATGGGCAAGACCTGGGGCTTCTGGATCCCACATTCTTTGGCAGACCTAACTGCTGCCCTTATGTGCCATCTCTCCATTCTATATATAATTTTAAGATAAGGGCTCTCTCTTATAGCTGAAGCAGACACTGACTAGTCCTTCTGCCTGTTCCACCTCCCCAGTGTGGGATCACAGCAGTGATCCAACAAGTCAGTCTGCAGAGCCCTCTCTCCCCTCTTCATCAATCCTAGAATTCAGGAGTTTTCCCTCAGAAAAGGACTTCAGACATCCCCCAGTCTCCCACTTACTTTACCCCATCTGCCAACTTCAGTTACACATCCTGAGTGGACTAGAAATGATTAATTTGTGTTGTCCAACACAATGTCCTTAGTCACATGTGAATGAATATAAAGATTTAAATCAACTAAGGTAAAGTGAATCAACTAAGGTAAAGTGAATGAGACATTCCATTCGCTAGTCACTCTAGTTACCTTTAAGGGTTCTCTCCCCATATGTGACTGGTGAATGCCATACTGGAAAACATAGAGGTGAAACACTTCTTTCATTGTAGGACATTTTGTTAGGCAGTGCTGGCAGCTAAACTTGGTCTTAGAAGGCCGAGAAAGCATGGTGACAGTGTAGAGTCAAAGAGGTCTGCATGGTGTGCTGGGGTCCAGAGTGAGTATGGGTAAGGACGCCAGTGTCTGCTCTGGCCCACCCTCCTCAGAGGCCTGGTCCAGTGCTATCTTTTGTCACTTGCTCATTTCATGGATAGTCACTTGCTCATTTCATGGATAGTCACTGTCACTTGCCATGTGTGGGCACAGAGCAGGCAGCAGGTAGAATTTTGCTTGCAGTATACTTTTTGTTTTGTTTTGTTTTTCAAGACAGGGTTTCTCTGTGTAGCCCTGGCTGTCCTGGAACTCTCTCTGTAGACCAGGCTGGCCTCAAACTCAGAAATCCGCCTGCCTCTGCCTCCCAAGTGCTGGGATTAAAGGTGTGCGCCACCACTTCCCGGCTTACTTTTTTTTTTTTTTTTTTTTTTTCAGTTTTAGATATTGTTTGAGACAGAGTCTCACCATGTAGCCCCAGCTGGCCTGAAACTCAATTTATAGACCAGGCTATCCTTGAACTTACAAAGATCCTGCCTCTAAAGGCTCAGACCATCACATACATACATATTTGCATACATACATACGCGCGCGCACACACACACACACCATGCTATGTAGTTAATAAATTCTCTCATTCCAAATCAAAAGCCTGGCTTCTTTAGATCATTCTCTGGATTCTTCAGAAGAGTAACCTGGGCTGACCTGCAACTACTGTATAGCACAAACTGGTATCTAAACTCTAGGCAATCCTACTGCCTTGGCCTCTTGGTTGCTGGGATGTACACCTCCTAACCCAGCTTATCCTATTTTTAAAGTGAGGAAACTGAAGTTCAGAAGCACTAAGCAGCAGTCCCCAACGGCAAAGAAACTGGGGCCTATCAGTGTCCACCCTGGCCTGCTCCTGCTCAATCCTCCATGTGCTGCATCTGTTCTTGCTACGTCTAGCCACCCAGCATCTCCCAGACCTGTCACTCAGTGCCTCTGTGCCTTCAGTGTGCAGTCGCCACTGCCAGGCCTACTAGCCCTCTCCCAGTGAAGGCGAACTCACCCTCTAGACCAAGCTAAGCAGCCCCTCTACTGTAGCCTGTGGCCTATCATTTAGGATGCAGCCCCATCCACTGAGCTCCTCATACCCCGAGGGTTCCAAGGATGAATTGTCCTATATGTGGATGAAGCCAGGGGATGAATTGTACACCACGCTCCTCTTAACATCATTAGAGCAAACACAGACATGATGGGAGAAGACTAGAAAGTTTGCATGTGTTTGTAAGATGAAACACTAGACTTCAAAGTTCCTCTCAGTCTGACTGCTTTCAGCCATGCCCTCTATCTCCCCCTGCCCCCATCCCCAGGGAATACTGTGTCTGACTTTTGCCACCAGGCAACTTGCTAGAAATTTCTGGGGAGCTTTGGCCTACAGAAGTGATGATTTATTTATATTTCTGTCTCCTGCACCAAGGCGGGAGCTGCGGAGGGCAGGACTAAATTCGATTCATCTGCGAGTCCCCAGTGCCCCAGCAGAGAACTGAGCACACAGCAGCTGCCCTTTGAATAGTGATAATGATAATAATAGGAACAGTAATAACTACGGTTACAGCACTCACCAGGGGCAAGCACTCTTGTGAGTGCTTGACATATGCTGAGGAGTCCTTATAACAACCCTGCAGTGTAAATATTGCTTGCATTCTCAATCTCATTTTATAGAGTGGTTAAGAGAATTGGCCAAAGCCACAAAGCCAGTGTATGACAGTGTATGACCAATGTACTGGGGCTAATAGCTCAGTAGGTAGCTTGCCTAGTACACATAGGCTGGCGGTTTGATCCCCAGCACCACATAAATTAGGTAGAGTGTTGCACACCTGTATCCCAGCACTGGGAAGGTAGGGAAGCGGGGGGGGTGGGGGGGGAGGTATCGGAAGGTCTACATTATCCTAGGCTCCAATGCCAGCCTAGAGTACCTGAGACACTTTGGGGGTGGTGGGTAGGGTAGGGTGTGGCACTGATGTACTACTAATTTACTCCACTCCAGAATCTACGCCTTTGATGGAATTATCCTGAACTGAATGTTTACTAAATAAATGAGTAAGTGAGTCAGTGTATTTGATCAAGATGTCTAAGAAGTCTGCTTAATAACAATAATAAAACATGGTCAAATTCCAGAATTAGTGACAAAAAATGTGATGCAACATGTTCCACTTTTCTTTTTCCTTTTTGTTTGTTTTGAGAGAAGGTCTCACTATGCTGTCCTAGCTGGCCTGGGATTCACTATGTGGATCAGGCTGACTTCAAACTCAGAGCTCTTCCTGCCTCTGCCTCCCAAGTGCTGGAATTAAAGATGTGGACCACTGTGCCTGGCTCTTACTGAAAACTTTCATTTCCCTGTCCTGAATAGTTTCTATAGCACTGCTATGTTAGCTTTTATAATTAAAGTAACTAGTATCCTCATTATGCATCAAGAATAAATCTGTCTTCAATAGGGAATGGAAAGTCTATGGACCTAAAAATCTCTCAGGAAGCCTTTAATATGTGTTTTCATTAGTATTTGTTTTTTTGTTTTTGTTTTGTTCTGTTTTTTTTTTAATTTTTATTAATCATTCCATTCATTTACATCTAAATTGGTTTTTTTTTGTTTGTTTTCTTTTGTTTTTAGATGGGGTCTCCTGTAGCCTAGGTTGTCCTTGAACTAATTCTGTAGCTTTGGGTGAACCTGAACTTCTGATCTTTCTGACTCTACCTCCCAAACACTAGGATTACAGACATGTGTCATCAGCCCTGATTTACGGTGTGTTAAGAATTAAACCCAGGCCTTCTGCAGAATGGGCAGCATAACCCTTATTGGTTGTCTTCTCCCCCATTCTTCTACTCCAAGCTTTCTGAGACACTTTGTTTTAGCTAGATCTCTTTTGTTCAGCATGTAATGATTTATTTCTTTTGCTTTTGAAACAGAATGTCAATACATAGCTCAGGTTGGCCTTGAATTTGAGATTATTCTGCCTCAGCTCCCAAGTGTGGGAATTATATATATGTCTGCCTTTACTTTTTTAAAAAATTCAATCAGAGAAATGTCCTTCTCTGTGTGCGTGTGTGTGTGTGTGTGCAGGTACATATGCATTTGTATATGTGCATTTGGAGGCCAGAAGTTGATATCAAATGTCTTACCCAATCACTCTTCACCCTGTTTTATGAAACAGGGTCTTTCTCTGAGTCTGGAGCTGACTGATTTGACTAGACTGTCTGGCCAGCAAGCCCCAGGAAAATACTTTTCTCCACCTCCTTGAGATATAGGGTTCCAGGTGTACACTGCTATGCCCAGATTTTTATGTGGGTCCTGGGGCTATGAACTCGGGTCCTCTTGTTTGGGCAGCAAGCACTTTATGGCTTGCATCGTCTCTTAGCCCCTCCTTTTCTTCCTTTAGCTTCAATGCTTATCTCATTCCTTTGTTGTATGCTTGCTTTGTTCTCTAGTTTTATTTTTACCTACTTTTAATACCCTTTGCTTTCTTATTAGTTGATATACAAGCTGGCTTTTCTTTGCTTATATTTATGCTAAAGTTTGCATAGTTTTAAACCTGTTACCTCTATGTACTTTCTATGGACCAGATACTATGTGGTTCCGTCTTACATTATTGTCTATTTTTTTTTAAGCTAACCCCACAATAACTCCAAATGTAAGTTAATATTACTAGGTATGGTGTTGCCTGTCATGGCAGCACTCGGAAGGCTGAAGCAGGCCAATCACTTAGCTATATAAAGGGCTAAAGGTCAGCCTTGGCTACATAGTGAGATATTGTTTCAAAAACATACAAAAATGAGGGAGGCTGGGCATGGTAGGGAGCTCCTTTAATCCCAGCACTCAGAAAGCAGAGAAAGGCGGATCTCTCTGAGTTTGAGGCCAGACTGGTATATAAGCCAGAGTTACACAGAGAAACCCTGTCTCCAAAACCAAAGCAAAACAAAAGCAGGAAGAGAAGCTTCTATTGATGCCCATAATTTAACCACTTCACAGGTTCTATCAAAGAGGCTAAGCTAAAGTGGGGTGTGGTGGCACATGCCTTTAATCCCAGCACTGAGGAGACAGAGGCAGGTAGATCTCTGTGAGTTTAAGGCCAGTCTGGTCTGTCTAGTAAGTTCTAGGACAGCCAGGGCCAAGTAGAGAGACCCTGTCTAAAAAAACAAAAACAAAACCCATAAAACCAAAAATAACAACAACACAAGAGAATCTGTGGTGGTTTGAATAAGAATGCCCCCATAGGCTCATGCATTTGAATGCTAAATTATCAGAGTGTGGCACTATTTGAGGGTTTGAAGGATTAGGAGGTATGTCACTGGGGTAGGCTTCCAGGTTTCAAAAGCCTCCTCTTCTGCCCCCACCCCTGCTGTCCCACTATCTCTGTCTGTGGATCAGGGTGTAGAATTCTCAGCTACTTCTCCACACCATGTTCTCCACTTGTGTGCTCCCCATCATGCTGATAATGGGCTAGCCTCTGAAACTGCTCTCTTCAGACACACCAGAAGAGGGCATCAGACCCCATTACAAATGGTCGTGAGCCACCATGTGGTTGCTGGGAATTGAACTCAGGACCTCTGGAAGAGCAGTTAGTACTCTTAACCTCTGAGCCATCTCCCCAGCCCATGAGACAGGGTTTCTTTATGTAGCCTTGGCTGTCTAGCTCTGTAAACCAGGCTGGCCTTGAACTCTCAGAGATCCTCTTGCTACTGCTCCTAAGTGCAGAGATTAAAGGTATTCACCTCCCCTGGCTGGCTAAGTGCTTTCTTTTATAAGACTTTCCTTGGTCATGGTGTCTCTTCCCAGCAGTAGAACAGTGACGAAGGCAGAAGCTAAGCTAGCTGGCCTGGTGGTGTCACACCCATGTAATACCAACACTTAGGAAGTGGAGGCAGGGAGTTCAAGAACAGGCCTTGCCAACAGCATGTTCCGGGACAACCTGGCCTACATGAGATCCTTTTTCAGAAAAAAATAAAACAAACAAACAAACAAACAAATAAATGATACAAAGCAAGTTGCTTAAGCCTCACGCACATGCCTTCGATGAAACCTGGTACCTTCACCATTGTTCTTCAGACTCTTCCCTCTCTTAAGCAAAGTCAAGGCCATCGAGGCCACTTTGTGGCCTGGAATGTGACACCCAAGCAGCACTAAGGTTGTTTCTTGAAACTTTCTCTAAGCACAAGCAGGCAGAGTACCTTCTGTACCTGATCCTGGGTAACACTGGACACTTCCCCTTCTCTCCAGAGCCCAAGGTCACTCAGAGTGGGCCTGCCTGTGTCTGGGTCCAACCATATGCCTCTCATCCTTACCCAGTTCCCTTACCTGGCCACCTGGTTGATGACAGGCGCAAAGTAAGTGGGCCCATAGAGCTGCACTGTGCGCAGACTCTGGAAGTAACTCTCCAGCACGCCCTCAATGCCTGCACAGTTGGGGTCTTCATCATTATTGTTCTGAAAAAAAAAAAAAAAAGGTTCAGCTAAGCCAAGCCCACACTGAGAACATCCAGGAGTCCTCTGATCCCAGTTCACTACCCCCCAACCCCTTCATGCTCCCCTCCAAACCGCAGCACCTCCCTGTCCTGGCACTGTCACACAGTTCTTCCTTGGCCCTTACCCTTCACACAATAATGACAGAAGTGGTCCATTAACTGAGGGGCATTGAGTGTGTGTTCTGGCCCATACCGTACCAGGGGGAACTGGTGGGAGATTCGCCCCTCTGGGGGCAGCTTGGCCCCAAAACCATAGGCTGGGAAGAGCTTGTCACTGTCGTAGTCCTGGATGATCTCCCCCACTGCCTTGAGGGCCATGGCATAGGCGCTAAGCTGGTAGGGACTCATGTAGTGCAGCGAGGTAGGCTGCAGGGGATTCCCTGTAGAGAAACAGGAGCTCTGACCTCACACCCGCTTATCCTCTATGCATCTACCCGGCCATCCATTTACCACCATTCTCTGACTGCATCATCCTTCTGTTCACATACCCTTCTCGAAACTCTCCCTTGCTCCCCTATGTCTTTTATGTTGTATTACATGATCACCCATTACCACACATCCTCCAACCCACCTGCCAGACGGCAAATTCAGTTTTCAATTTGTTTATTCTTTTGTATCCACCAACTTCCGTATTCTCTGGTTCATCTATGCTTCCTGTTTCCTTAGCTGTCACATCTCCTCCTTCCTGTCTTTATACTAGACTCCTCATTCAGCCACCCCTGTCCATCCCCTTCTCCTGCCTGAGTCTCCTAGCTGATGCACCTGTTACCTCCAACTTGAAAGAGCTGTCTGCTCATGCATTCATGCACACACCTCATACCCCTTAGTGCACTCACTTCCAGTCCTTCTCCCCATGATATATTCATTGATTTGCCTATTGATTCCTCATTCACCACCTATTAATTTACCCTTGTATAGACCCACCCATTGGTCCTCTCCTGATAACCCCATTCTCTCCCACCCATCCATTTTCTCTCTGGCCAATTGAACTATCTAACTGTTCAACCTTCTCTGACCTGGGTACCCATCATGTCCTGCACCCTCTGTCCACCTTTGCATCCAGTACTTCCCCTCCATCACTCCTTCACAAGTGTGGACTTCTTGGGGAGTGACGTCTTATCCCAGGTAGGACTCTAGGCTAATCTGTAAAGAATCCTTAGACTGCCCATTCCCACACCCTCACCCATGTCTCACCATTGGAAGCAGTGAAGTCAATAGCTACTGTGAAGTTCAGCTGTGTCCTAGGGGAAGAGTAGGTGGCTTGATTAATGAGGGACCAAAACCTAGGAAATCAATATTTCCCAAACATGGACACATGTTAAACTGCAGATTGTGATCCAGACAATCTGGGTAAAACCAACCAAGTGCCAAGTACTGCTGTTGCTGCTGGTCCACTTTGGAAGCAGAATTAAATGCATAGTCTCATGACTAGGGTATTGTATGTAGCTTAACGTAACGTGATAGTCCTGAAATAGTAACTAAAATATGTTTTACATAAGAGAAAACTGAAATTCTGAGTAGCCAAGTTCACTGCCTGGGTCTGTCTGCAGTCACAGACACAAGCACAATGTCTCCTATGGTCAGCCTGGCAGCGCTGCCCTCTTGTTTACTCATGAGGCATTTCCAGTGTGTGAGTGCATGGACACACCAGGTTGAATGCACTGAACTACACCCCCAGCTCCTAGGCCACTGTTTAAGACTACTGAACAGTGGGCTTCTATCTTCCAAAGGGACTGGCAGCCCCACGAGTAGAACAAAGAACATTCTGCACTTCACAGAACACTTGATAATGCATCGTTTGCTATTGCCTGGCAGTTTATCGCCATGAGCTCACTGGACCCTGACCATACACAAGCAAGAAAACTCACTGCTGGCTTGGCCGACTCACCCTCCCTTGATGTAATCCACAAAAGTGAATTCTGAGTCCACAGAGAAGGAAAGGAGCGTCACCTGTGGGACACAAGAGGCAGCTCTGCCACTTCCGTAAGCACAGCTGAGGTAGAGGAGGAGAGGGAGCCTAGTAAAGCTTTGGAGAGAACTGCATTATGGGATATGTGTATTTCCATTTATGCTCGGCTTCTCCCACCCTGCCCAGTCTCCAAAAGGACACAGGTGCATCCTGGAATTTCCAAAAGCATTTTAAATTTGGAAATGTAACTTAGGGCATTTAAAAATTTCTGTAGAAGTGTAACAATTGGAAATTTTCCTGCATCAGGAAGTTCAGTGATGTCACCTTATCCTCAGTGTTACTGTCCCAAATCTCTTGTGCCCACTGCCTTGTTCTCCCTCTAGTGGTTGTCATGTGTGCCATAGGATCAAGACAGAAGGATCTGGGAGGTCAGAGGCCAGGGAGTACTCACAGTCCCCGAGTTGGTGTATTTCTTCTTCTTGCATTTCTTCCGAGGGTTAAGTACCTAAGTAGAGGATGGTCACAGTAACAGTTACCAGCTGCCTAGGACAGAGAGCCTGGCAAAATGGAAGGGCATGCCCTCACCTCATACACTGTGAATTGATTCTGGGCCTTGCTCAGCTCCCGGTAGCTGGTCGTGAACTCACCAATGAAGTCATGGCTGCAATGGGGCCATAGGTGGGTAAGCCGCTGCTGCTGGTACAGAGCCAGAGCCAAATCCTAGAGCTTCTATTGCCTACTCTTCTAACTCAGGCTAGAAGGCAGCAGGGTTGTGGCTGGATGGGGAAGGAAAAGGTGGAAGGTGGTAGACTAGAGAGCTATCTAAGCCAGTCTGCTGTGTTCGCCATCACCCTTCTGGCTCCCAGAGCTGCTCTGAACCTCAGAATGCACCACATGGTCTAGGAACTGTTCCAGTGAGCACAGGAGAAGGAAGCACATTGGCTCATCTACCTTCCATCTCGGTCCCAGTCATATACGTCGATCTTCACTGTTCTGAAATGCACATGATAAATGCAAACATGGGCTGTGTGTACATGCCAAACCTAAGGGACTCCCCAGCCACTTACCCATACCCCAGTCACCTCATCCATCCAGCTGTCCTTCCATCAGCTGCTCATTTTCAGCTTTCCACCCTTTCACTCACCTCACACACATACTCGAACACTCAACTTTCTGTGTGTGTATGCGTGTGTGCACACGTGCACGTGCACACATACATACACACATACACACTTGCCATTTGAATCTCACTTTATTTATTGGAATCTCACATTCCAATGTTCTTAGCACTTTCAGAATGTCTTATTTAATGCATTATGTGTAAGTATTATTCTCTGTAAGTACTGTTGTTCCTATTTTTGGATAAGAAAGTTGATATATACCCTTGCCCTTCTCCCCCTACCTCCTTGGGGATGATAATCTAAGCAACTTGGCTAAGGTTCCATAGCTAGTAAGTGACAGCTGATATTTGAACCCAGATATCTGTTTCCAAAGGCCTTAACTGATCCTTCCTTCCTTTTTTCTCTCTTCTTTCTTTTGGAACTTCCTTTTCCCCTTCAACAATGTTGCTGTATAACCAAGACTGGGCTTAAACTCAAGATCCTTTTGCCTCAGCCTCCCGAGTCCTGAGATTACAACACACGTCACCACGCCTGGATCCAGAGACCCTATCCTCTATCTCATATACCTGTTAAGTTCAGTCCATCAAACTATGTATTGCCATCCATTTATTCATATATTCCAAATCAATTACTACGCATCTTTCTCTTTATTCACGAATCAAACCACACAGCTCATCGTTCACCAACTCTAACACATATACACGATATAAGCACCCATCTGTCTATTCACCTGCTCAGTTAAATACCCAGCCATGTTAACTTCTCTCTATTCATTTGTATAACTGTCCATTCAGGTGCCCTTCAGCCCTTCCAGCCCACCTACCCACTAGCTCTGTACCACCCACTCAGTAGTTCCTTTGGGTCAGCCATGTACTGTACACACATGAATCAACGGATTCATTCCTTAATCATCTGTTCATCCACCTAGGGTTCACCTGTCTGGCCATCAGTTCACCTGTCACTCTACGTCTCATTTGGTTCTACTTGATTTTTCATTCATGTGTCTGCCTCTCTCAAGTTACACACCAGCTCTCACATGCTCAGCTCTCACATCTCCACATCATCCGCCTTCTCTCCATCTGCTGACATACCTGCCAGTCTAACTTACTATTCACCGTCTATGCTTTCATCATCTCCTCCTCTCCCCACCTAACACCCCCTTCATCCATCCATCCACTCACCCATCCACAGTTTATCTACCCGTCTGACCATGTATGCTTATATCAGCTCACTCATTGTTCACCTGCTCTTTGATATACTATTTCCTCATTCTGGGGCTCAGGAATCTCATCATTTTTTAGAGGGAGCCTCACTCATGTCCTGATCCCCGATTCGCTGTGACCCAGACCTGTCGTAGTCTCCATTGCACAGTGCCCGCACAGGGATGCTGAAGGGCTGCCATACTGGGTTCAGTGTGTTTTTCACAACCTCTGTCTTGTGGCAGATGGTGAACCTGGAGGGAAGCAGGAAACTGGAGAATGCCTTGGAGTAGCATTGAGACCACTACTTGTAGATTCCCAAGATTCTCCACGCATTAAACTCGGCCACATTTCTAACCTCAGCATTGAATGGGGGTGACTCACGTGCCATCTTCATTGCTCCTGTAGAACACAAGGAAAGGGTCTGACTTCCCAAAGAAGTCCTTCTTGTCCAGCTTGTTCGCACACAGCTGCATTGTAGCAATGTCCTAGGGATGGATAGAGTGGGACTGTTGGGACCCAGATAGCCCAGAGCCTTCCAAAGTGTCCGGTGAGAGAGTCTGGGGAATGAAGGAGCTTGCGTTCTAGCATGTGGCCCACACTGACCCGGCAGTTGCTGAGCTCCTCAGCTGTCAGCAGTATGGTTCCACACTTCTTGCCTGGCACACCCCTAGAAGCAGAAAAGGCCTCTTAGAGAGAGGAAGGAGGCTGGACAGCAGAGTTGGGTGATCTAGCTGGGCTTTATGGGCCAGGGCATTCAGTTTGCCATTTGCTGGCAATCCCCTAAGTGCACCTCACTTCTATTCTGAAAGGCTCCTGTTGAGAAAAGGCCTGCTTTGACTTGGTGGTATCTAAAGTCTGTAGGAAAGGGCTAGCCCTAGGGGGCATCACATAACAGCAGTGTGACAAAGGCAGGCAGACTCAAGGTAGATTTTATTGTTTTCTAGCTGCTTGACCCTGGCACTCTCCTTTAGTCTTATTTAGTCTTATTTCTCCCCTTGAAAAGGGAATGGCTATGGGCTGGGGGGGGGGGGGGGGAATCTGAACTCGTGCCCTGAAGGCAAGAATTTTGTGAGCCTTGTACTTGCGGAAAGGTGCATTCTTCAAACAGCCCTGGCTGTCTACATTGTGCTACACTGGGAGGGGCCAGCTAGCATTCGAACATCTGGTAGACTCTGCCCTCAGGGAGCTTCTAGAGGAGTGGCCTGTTAGAAGCTACAGACAAGTGCAGTGTGATGGACAGTTCTGAATGAGAAAAATTTCTGTTTAGACCAAGAGGCAAAAGTGTGCTTTGGCTTCTGAAGATGTGAGGAAAGGAGAGAGAAAGGGAGACACACACATGTGTGTGCACATGCATGCTCTCATTTACAATGTGCATGGCGATATAGAAGACAAGCATTCAGGAAGCTAAAGTAGGGGGCTCAAAATATTGAGGCCAACATGGACTCCTGAGTCAGACTCTGTCTCAACAAACAAAACATAGCTGGGTGTGTGGCCCATACATGTAATTCCAGCACATGTGAAGTTGAAGCAGGAGAATCGCTGTAAGCTTGATGCCAGCCTGGGATACACAGTGAATTTAGGTCAGCCGAGGCTACATAGTAAGACCATGCCTCAATTTCTGTGAGTTTGAGGCTAGCCTAGTCTACAGAGGGAGCTCTAGGACAGCTAAGGCTACATAGAGAAACTGCTTGAAAAAACAAGCAAGCAAACAAACAAACCAAAATGCAAGCAGTGGCAACCCCATCTCCACTCTGTTTAGTCTCCTAACAGCAAAGGATTTAAACAACATGAAAAAGACAAAGGACATTTTATTTTCTCCTGCCCCCCAAAGGGACATTTTCTTGTGCTCAAAGACCCAGAGACCCCCCAGCCCTGATTTGATTTGAGTCCCTAAGCATTAAGGAACTCAGTTGATAGAGGCCTATAAATCATGATTCTTAAAGGCATGCAAAGTGTCCAGGGGCATTGAGTCCAGGAGCTGGAACATGGGTTAGAGGAGAAACGGGTAAAGGCACTGCTGCCCAGCCTGGCAACTGGAATCTGATTCTCAGGACACATCTGGTGGGAGGAGGGAATCACCTCCCACAAGTTAATCCTCTGACCTCTGGATGTGTGCTGTGACACCTGTGTGTACACCGCCTTACATGGTGGTGGCGCACGTCTTTAATCCTAGCACTTGGGAGGCAGAGGCAGGCAGATTTCTGAGTTCAAGGCCAGCCTGGTCTACAGAGTGAGTTCCGGGATAGCCAGGACTACACAGAGAAACCCTGTCTCAAAAACAAACAAACAAACAAACAAACAAACAAACAAAAAACAACAACAACAAAAAACCACCAAATACAAAAGGGCAGACAGTCACAGGTTCAAGACAGTCACAGGTTCAAGTCCTAACTAACTTGCTATGAGACTCTCCCCATCTTTAAAGTGAGAGGGCTTACCTAGGCATGGCAGACACACCAGTACTCAGGCTGGCAGGAGGATCATCTAGGTTTGAGGGCAGCTCGGTCTACAAAGTAGTTTTCTTTTCTTTCATTTTTTTATTTTATATTTTATTTACATTTCAGATGCCATCCCCTTTCCCCATTTCCCCTCCCTAAAAAACCCCTATCCCATGTCCCCTTTTCCTTTTATACAATTTTTTTAGTGTTAGTCAAAGGCTTTATACGTTTGGTAATGCTCAATCAGAAGTGTAACCCAATACCCAACCTAGATATATAAACTGTCTTTGACTGGTGGAGACACGTGAACATCTGCCTCCATGCCCCCTCCCCCTCTCTTTCTCTCGCTCATCACCTTGCTTCTCCTCTCCTTCATCTTCTCCTCTCCTTACTCCATCTCTTCCTCTCGGTATACAAAGTAGTTTTCAAGCCAGCCAGGATGACATAAAAATCTTGTCTCATTAAAAAAGATAATAATAAAATGGAGATGTGGTGATCTATGTCTACAGTCAGCGTTTGGGAGGCTGATGCAGGAGAATAGGAGATCAAGGCCAGCCGCCTCTACCTAGAGAGTTCAAGGTTAGCCTGGAATGTAGGAGAAGCAAACAAACAAATGAAAACAAAAAACTGTTTTAGCCAGGTGTGGGGGTGCATGACTCTGAGTTTAAGGCCAACCTAGTCTACAGAGGGAGAACCAGAGGAGACAGAGCTCAGAGAAGAAACCTTCTCTCAAACAACAATGACAATGACAACAACAACAACAACAAAAAATTTTTTTTTCTGTCTGTTTAGTTCCTTCAAATCCTGACCCTGCAAGCCTAACAAGAGGGTGTGGATGTGAATGGGGCCGTTGCCCAGCAGTGAGCCATCCAGCCTTGATCTCATTGGCTTACATTCTTTCCACGTTCTCTGTGCCCTCTTCCCTCAGGGAGAAAGGCAGTCTCCTTTCTGAGCACCACTCTGACTTTAATATACTATTTTGCAGAACTGCAGCCCTGTTTAAACCCAACTCTGTCTAACCCTAACTACACTCACACAGTAGAACACAGCCACACAACCCAGCTAACCGGTCTCCATTTCAACACACATGGCCTCAAACCTCAGGTCTTTACCACTGCCCACGAACCCTACTGAGCACCCAAGGCCTTTCTCTTTCCAGTTCTGCTATACAGAAGATTCATTCCTCTCCCCTCAAAGTATCAGAGCCTCCTCCCATCCTCGCTCACTCAGCCAGTGACCTGGTTTCCCACTTGCTGACAAAACTGAAGCAACCAGAAGAGATAGTCCACCCACCGCCATGCCACTCTGCCTGCCACCAGCATCTTCACCCACGTGGCTGAGTCTTCCTACAGCTACTATAAATGAACCATCACGTGCCTCTTTACCCCTCTGCCAGCTACTACCCGCTCTGCACAAGGACATTACACCAGCTACTTTCCCCCTTCTTTTTCTTTGAGATTCTTTGTATCAAACGATTGCCGAGAACTCACGATGTAGCCCAGGATGGCCTCAAACTGGTGGTAGTGCTCCTGTTCTTGAGTGCTAGGATTGTAGGCACAGGCTACCACACCTGCATGGTTTCCCCTTCTGTTTATTCCCCCAGCATCTCAGTCTGTACGGGCCAGTCACATCAAGTTACAAGTGTAACTTGTTTCTCCTATTAGAAAACTACAAACTGACATATGGATACAAAGATGCCACAGTGAAACCCATTATTCTGTATGCTCAGTAAAAATATAATTTCTTTCTTTTCTTTTTTTTTGTTTTGTTTTTTTGTTTTTGTTTTTGTTTTTTTGATACAGGGTTTCTCTGTGTTGTCCTGACTGTCCTGGACTCACTCTGTAGACCAGGCTGGCCTCGAACTCAGAAATCCGCCTGCCTCTGCCTCCCAAGTGCTGAGATTAAAGGCGTGCGCCACCACTGCCCGGCTAAAAATATAATTTAAAAATTATAAATCTAGTCTTTTTTTCTCTTCAAAGGATCTTGTGATGTAGCCAAGGCTGAGCTTGAACTCTACAACCTGCCTTACCCCTTCAAGTGCTCGGATTACGAGCCAAGCATCATTTTAGGTTTATTTGTTTCTGTGTGTGTGTGGATGACTTGTGGAGTTTGGTTTCCTCCCGTTATCATCAGGCATGGTGGAAGGTGCTTTTACCTACTGAGCCATATCACCAGCCCTGTAAACCTATTCCTGACCCCAGGTCTGTGACAACATGTCTCCCTTTTTCTCTTTGCAGCAAAAACTCTGAAATTTGTCTGGCCCCTCCCTATGTCCCTTTTCCACCCTCTCCTGTACCTCTCCAGCCTTCACTTCCTCTTGTCAGTAGAGATAATTTCTATTTTTTCATTTTATCTGACCTGTAGCAGTATTAGATATGATTGGTCTCTCATCCTCTGCTTCCTCCTCTTCCTTCTTTTTATGGTGTTGGGATCAAACCCAGGGCCACATGCATATAGTCTACCACTCAACTACACTACAGAACCTTTCTTTATTAAAACAAATAATTAAAGAAAGAAGGACATTTGTTTTTCTTGTAATGTGAAGGTGGGGAATTAAAACCATATTCCATGTTCTATACAGAAACTGCTATTATGAAGCTTGGCATGGTGGCACATGCTTGGAATTCCAGTACTTGGCAGGTGGAAAAAGTAGGTTTTCGAGTTCAAGGCCAGTCTTGGCTGCTTATGGAATTCAAGAATAGCTTGAGACCATGTCTCCAAAACAAAAGCCACCAAACAAAGTAAAGCATTTCTGCTATGACTGATACAAAGTGTCTTTAGTGTTGCAAGATTCATGTGGTACCTGCGACACTACTACACCTATGCCCAGTGCATCCTCAGTGAAAACTAGGAGGTAGTGACAGCTAGAAACTGCTATGCATGCTTACCCTGAGCCTGAGCAAAATTGACATGGAGCGCCCCTGTGACAAGACAGAGACCATGCTGAGGTATGGTCTCACAGCCTGTCGTGTGTCTACTAGCTGTTGTATAGATTTGGTATCTAATAGAACACATGCATTCATGCTGAATCGGTCCTTCAAACTGGAATTCTGTCTGTCTGTCTGTCTCCTCCCCCACAACCCCCCAGCCCCTGGTTGACCTGCAGCTATATTACCTAGATTGTTCTCCAACTTGGGGCAATCTGCCTGCCTTCACCTCCTGAGTGCTGGCTGGGCCACCATGCATGGATTGCAGTATGCTCATTTTAACATGAGCAACAACAACCCAAATGATTTCAGTTGGTGGCACAGTTTCATCTTTCTGGCTGCTCAGGATAAAGGACCTGACCTCCTTTCCAGTTCCCCCTTTTCTTTCCCATCTGTATTTAATGGTTTTGGAATCTCTTGGCTTCCCCTTCAGAGTACATCCAGAATTTGACCAGTTTCCCATCCCTCAATGCTTCTTCCCTGGATTACAATAACAGCTTTTTTATTGGCCAGTTTTGCAATTGGCCATCTTTTTGATAGGCTATCTGCTCCGTCTTTGTCAACCCAGGATTTATTCTTTTTTTTGTAGTCTTTTGAGCCTGGGTTTATTCTTAACCTAGTGGCCAGCATAGTCAGATTATGGCACTCATGCTCAGAACCTTACATAGCCTCCACCTCAGAGTGAAAGCTACAAGGCCCTGACTGGAACTTCCAAATCTCCTGCCTCCTGCCTTGTTCCTCTCTTGGCTCTGCCCCACTAGCTGGGTTATTGTGATGTAGGTTGTTACGGGCAGTTCCCTCTATTCTGCAAGGCTTACTCTTCACCTCAGGTACTGCTCCAGGGTCACTAGTCTTCCGGTTGACCAAAGGACTGAGTATGGTACCTCTCTCCCACCTGCTTTTTTACTTTGATTCCTCTCTCCAGGTGTCATTTACTATTGTTACTGTTCTGCACTGATTTCCATTTTCTTTCTCCAGCTAGCTGGGCTCATGGTTATAATTGTAGCCCATTAACAGTGGTGACAGAGGTCCCGTACAGTGGAGAACAGATCTTCTGGAGCCCCTCAGCCAGGGCAAGGCACTGGGATGAGGCTAATGCACCATCTAGTGAGTGGCCATATGGCAAGACCCGAGGATCTGATCTTACTTCAAGAAGCTTCCCAGTAGAGTGGGGCTTGGGAGAGGGCTTAAAACATTGGACCAGACTTGGAAAAAGAATGAAGAGGAAACATGTCCAGCCTGAGATTGATTTGTGCAGAGATCAGACTTTCTAGAGGAGTAAAGTGAGATAGGGAAAGAAAGCTCCTGTTGAAGCAATCTCTGCAGCCCCTACAGACATCCTGCCACCCTGGCTGCAAGGGGGAACTCAGATAGACTCCTCCCTCCCCTGGACCCGTTCCCATTGAGCTCACGTAAGAGGTCGCTCCACACGGCTGCCCTGGCCTCCAATCACCTCTCCCAGGGCCAGGAATGCTTGTCCCAGGAAATCCTGTGCCAAAACAGGGAGTCAGGGAGTCGGGGAGGGGCACGGAGCCCCGTGCCTACCCTGGTGCTGGTGCTGCTTTTGATCAAGATAATTCCTAAGTGTAAATGACAGCCCCCCATGTTTTCTGTTTCTTGAGGAGCTCCCAACCAAATTCTTTCTGGTGCAGTCCACTGCATCCTCACCTTCTGCAGGTCCGGGGAGGTAGGCAGGGAAGGAAGAAAGGCAGTGAATAAGGCCAGAGCAGACAGGGGAAGGGGCTAGGGTGGGGGCTGGTAGGCCAGAAGGACCAGGATCTAAGAAGGGCTGGTGAGTTCGCGTGGGGGTGGGGCGAAGGAGGGAGGGAAGGTGTTCAGGGAAGTCCTTTGACAGGTTAGCCTCTATTTGCCCAAGCAACCTGCCAGCGGCTGCTGGCTTACCGGTTTGGAGATATTGGCTTTAGAGTCGACGTTGTACCTGGGAAGAGAGTGGAACCAGTGTGGGGTGGGGCTGGGCGGGAGAAAGTCTGGAAGAGGTTAGTTTCAGTCTTAGTTAAAATTGTAGGTAGAGAGACGGGCAGTGGACACCAACTCAACCTGGGTGTGGTTTGGGATGTGTGTGTCAGGGTCAAGCGGGTCATGCGTAGAGTGAAGCCTAGGAGGAGGCTTGATGGGGATGGAGTCGCATGGGAGGGAGCCGAGGCCAAGGTGGAGCTAAATTAGAAGGCCGGGTTGTGGGCAGGGCCTGGCTTGTGGAAGGAAATGGATGGATCCTGCAGGAGGCGCCAACTTGGGAGTGGGGGCGGGGTTAAGACCACAATGAAGCCTTTGGAGACAGACCTGGGCTTGGGGGAGGAGCCAGGTAGCAAGGTGAGGTGGGGGCGAGACCAGGCAGAATTCTGGGCTGATCCAGGTTGGGAGGGGGGAGGGCAAGACAGGATTCTAGGAGGAGCCTCACACATCAAAACGGAGATTTTGCTTTTCCTCAAAGAAATAGTCGAGAACGAATTTGCGCACGAAGTCTGGGTTCAGTGTGTTGTCAATCACCTCGGTTCGTCCGAACTGGGCGGCAGGGAGGGATGGGGGGACGGAGCATGAGCGCGAGGCGTGCAGTCCCGCTAAAGGTTCTCGGGAGCGGCCCTGAGCTGGGCTGGGGCTCGGGGACTCACCTCCCGCCACTCCTGGCTGGCCCGGCTCTGCGTGTGAAGCACCACCACTGCGGGCGGAGGCAGGGGAAGGGAGGGAGCTCGTCAGGTCGGCCCGCACCCCTCACCGCCCCACCCGCTCTTACACCCCGGGTTCCTCCTCCAGGCCCTGGAGCTGCTTACTGGGGTCCGACTTGGAGAATGTATCCAGGTCTAGCAGATTCCTAGAGAAAAGCAACCAACAGATGGACAGAGAGCTAGCTCATTCTGGCGCTCACCACCTTAACACAGTCCTGAACTGACTGGGCACCTGAAGGAGACGTGGGGTGCAAACTGTACTCTCTATTACTATCCCCAGTGACTGTTGGGGTCCACGCTGTCAGCATTCGGGACAGTATCAGAAATCTCTGCCAATTGGCTCTCTATGTGCCCGCACAATCTCCAAGGGTCCAGGACTGCGGCTCGCCCCAGAACTTTGGCCCCTTGTGGCCCAGCTCTTTGGGGATTCCTGTAGCCCACCTTTTGAGCCGGTAGACTTGGGTGGGGCTTCCCAGGGAGGCCCCTCTTTCATCCTGCCAGTGACTTCAGCCTCAGTTCTCTGTTGCCCGCTCCTGGTCGTCCCCTCCGTGGTCTAGCCCCCTGCCCATACCGAATCTGCAGCTGCGGTAGGCTGGGGAATTGCCAGTTCTTAAACCCTCCCCTGCCTGGCCCGCTCACCGGCACGACACAGTAATTTCAATCTTGGTGGCCGGGACGCTACGTTCCGCCGCTCCGCCGAGAGACATGACTGTTCCAATGGCCAAAACCGCGTAGGGGCTGCGAGACCCCAGGTGCCGAAGCTAGGAACGGTGGCGAGGCCGGTCCATGTGCGGAGGCAGCGGCGGCGCTCTCTCCAGCCCTGTGTGCGCTCCGCTGCTCGCGCCCTGACAGTGGCCACCAGCAGCAGCGGCTCCAGATGGCAGCACAGCCCCGCCCGGCCCTGCAGGCGGCCCCCGCCCCATTGGAGCAGCCTGGAGCTAGTCGGTGAAACTCGCCCATACCCTAACTCTGACCTACACTTCCTCTGGAAACACCATCAGAGTGATGCAAGCCTTAGAACTATCCATGGTTCTGAAACATTTGGGCTGGCAGGTGGGAGTTGGTAGCCCCTGATTCTGAGCAGCTCTCATATTTCCCTCTCCCGACCCAACTTGGTCTCTGGAGATGAAGTTATATTATCCCCTTAATATCTGTGTGGCCTTGAACAAGTTACTCAATATTAGTGGTTATGGCCCTAGAGGCAGCTACTGGCGTACTGTAATAAGATAGGCTGGGTATTCACATCGATGGCCTGTCAGATCAGGGCTCTGTGGACAGTTCATTGACACAGTAGCTGCCTACTTACATGCACAGGCCTAGGTTCCAACCCCAGTACATGGTGTGAGAGGAGGATCAGTGGATGGTGAAGAACTCTGTACTGATGCCTTTGAACCCCGACATTCATCAAGCAGCCCCCTTCCTGTGCTGTGTCCACTGCTGCCGCCACAGCCTCTCCCTCTAGTAGTTCAGGTCTCCTATCCCAGAGCACTGTTGCTCCATTCTCTGAGTCAGTGAGGAGACCCAGAACCTCTACAGAACAGGTAGCTGTGGTCAAGCCCACTCAGGCTGTTGACCCCTATTGCCACCCTTCATGGCTTCTGTTGACTGATGGAGCTGAGAGTTAGGCTCAGTGGTAGAGCGTTTATTTGCTCATACACAAGGCCTGGCTTTCTTTCCCCAGCACGGAACAGAGATAAACCCTACACCATAACTCTCCCCAAAACTCAAACCCTTCATCCAGCACAAGGACAGGCAGTAAGGTTCTGAGCAACTCTATGACAGTCAACCAGAAGAAATGCCAGAGGAAAGCCATTCAAAAAACCTTTTTATTTTGTGATTAGTGTGAAATTGCCTCATTTTCAGTGCAGGTGTCTCTCCTTCCCAGGAAACAAAAACTGAATTTTTTTTTTTCTGACATTATAGTCTCCATGAGGCCCTGGGAACCCCCGTACTCTCCAACACAGTTCTGAGTTGACAGTAATCCAAAGACCAGGGTTGGTGGGAGGCAGTGATGAGAGTGGTCACCAGTCAGGAGGTTGGGAGGTAGAAAGTCCCAACCTCAGGCCTGCTCAGGTTTGGGGCTGCCATGTGTATAACAGAGAAAAGGGATGAGAGAGTTCCCCTGCTCTCCAAAGGCCCCTTTTGCCAGGCATGGCTTGATTCCATCGAGGGCTCAGCTGAGACAGGGGCAGAAAATGGCTGTAGGCTGTCAGCTTCACAAGGTGCTGGTGCTTGTGCCTCGGAGCCCAACACCACGGGCAAATTGTTCTAGCAGGCCCCCGATGGCACCAGAGGGACTGGGGGCTGCTGCTCGAAGCCCCACTGTGCCGCTATATGCAGCCAAGAAGGCAGACCGTACCTCCTGCAGCCGTGTCTCCCGGTCACTCAGAGCTGTAAGTCTGTAGGGAAGGAGAGAGATGAATATATTACCACAGAACAGGATCCAACGATGTCATTCCAAGGGGCCTATTCTGGAATTTTCAACTGCATAAAGTTAGCATCTAGCCTGTGGTCCAGACTCCAAATGTATGGATGGCTTTGCTCCCCCCTTACACGTAATGAACTTTCAGCTCTGTCTACTCTTCCACACACCGACTCTTCCTGCTTTCTGCTGGACAAACCACCATTCTGGTGATGATGGGGGAAGTTGCAGCTAAGCAGTGGTGCATTTGCATCAACACCTGTTGGCTCCCATTTCCTCTACGAACAAGCTGAGGCACAAGCCTTATGTCTGCCAGTAAGGAGGCACTCTCCCATCCCCACCCCCAAGATATGGCAACAGGTCTCAGCTGTTAACAGGCTATAGCTTTCGTGGCTAGGACTGAACACCCTACCCTCTAGGAGGAGACTGAGCCATTGGAAACGTAGCTGCCCTAAAGAGGCCAAGATCTCCCAGTGGAAACCCTGGGCTCTAGCTGCACCTTCAGTCCTGAGGCCTCCCAGGTAAACAGCTGGAAAGGTATTGCTCCAATTCTTCTCCCTTCCCTATTAGGACACTGCTCATGGCATTGAGAAAGCCTTGCTCCATTGTCTGGAATTACAGGTTAATTAGGGAAATAAGCACACATGACTCAGGCTTAGCCATGTGTGAATTCCACACAGGGTTGTCTCATGCCCTAGAGAGTCTGTAACACAAGAGGTTTGAGGTTATCATCTGGAACCCATCCTCTGGACTCAAGATCAGGGATGTGCAGACATTCTGCTAGATTGTTGTCTGGAGAGCCCTCTTCCAGGGTCACAGACCCAGAGGAGTCTTCACAATCATCCAATGAGGACACTAACTCATCCCAACATTCTGTCCTCCGAAAGCCATCCTTGGAGATCCCATCTCCAAGATTCTGTAGAGGCAACAGCAATGTGCCCCCTTCTAATAAGCCCAGGTCCTGGGGAAACAGATGGAAGTCTGGGAATAGAGGACAGTCTTGAGGCCAAGAGGAGGAGACAAGTCCTTAGGGAAACAGGCTGGTAGGAGTTGTCTGAGAGGCAGAGAGAAGCAGCATGCTCTGGGCAAAGCAAAGTCAAACTGATCCTACAGCAGTACAAAGAAAATGAGGCAGTGCCTATCCCTGCAACCCTAGGTCTCTGTTGGCACTGTGGGGAGACACGGGCCCTTTCTCAGGCTGGAGGCCATTTGTATGTCTCTTGGCTTCGCTTCAGCTTTCCGTGGAGAAAAGGCTGTCTCTGCATCCATACAATACAAGGGATAGTCAAGGGTCTACCTGTGTATTCACATGGCCTTTTACCTTCAGGAAGCAGAAGAGACAAAGACCATCCCATTTAGTGACAAGAAATGGAACCAAGACAGGGTACTGATGTCCGCAGGACACGAGCAGGCAGTGGGGCTGGGATAGCAATTCTCTCTCTCAAGAGCTGCTTAACAGGCTCCGGAAAGTCAAGGCTAAGAGTTCAAGACATAGCCTGGGAACAAAGCAGCTAGGATTTAGAGTGCTTCCTCTTAACAAAGTCCAAGGGTGTCTTCACAAGGAATGGAGAGAGATTCCAACTCATAATCTTGGAGACTGAAATCACATAATCTGTCCTTTTGAGAAGTTCCCAGATCTTGGGGGGGGGGGGGGGGGCTGGTTAGGGATTCAGAGACCACCTGAGACTTCGTTTGTATGACTAGTTGTTTGGATGATCTGGAGCTGTATCTGCTTGCTTCTGAGGTAAGGGATGCTGACAAGCAGGACAGGGGTGGCCCATGCTGTCTCCAGAGAGGATTCTTTCACCACTCTGGCAGAATACTTCTTAAAAAAATCTAAGGACTTTCTATCCTCCAAAAATGGGATGGAGATGTGGCTTGCTTGGTAGAGTGCTTGCTTAGCATGGATGAAGTTGAGTTCCATCCTCAAGACCACATAGATCAGGCTTGGGGGCCCTGAATGTAATCTCGATATACAGAAGGTAAAGGCAAGCTGATCAGAAGCTCAAGGTGACCTTTGGCTATGACTATAACCAATCCAACCTATGCTAGAGATTGTTTAAAAAAGAAACCCCCAAAGCAAAAACCTAAGATGTAGCTTTGTGACTTGGGACCTGGCTGCCAGGGAGGCTGGGCTAAGCAATGGATATGGAAGCCCTATGGTGACCTCCCGGTTGTAGGGCTGGGACCTGGGAGTGTTCAGTTACCCCAGTGTCTGTCAAGGCCCTGCGTAACTTCAGGAGGATCCTCGTCCTTCCTGATTTCCAGAGTAACTTTCCTCCAATTCAGCAGCAAGGGCTTGAATGTTGTGAAGCAGAGCACAGCAGTAGTGATGGGCAAGTCTCCCGTCTCCAGCCTTCCCAACATGGTTGGAGGTGAGAAAGAAGGCAGGCTTACTAAAGGGCCTGTTAGGTACATCTGAAAAGCAGGCTTTATTCCTGGGGCACTGGAGGTTCTCCTGCCTGACATCTACCAGCCACCAAAGGGGACATGTGGCTTCCCCAAAGGAAGAGGCATATGATCCAGCAGTGCTATCCAGTCCTTATTTTTGTCCTTAAGCAAAAGAAACTCTTGGTAGAAAGGAACTCTTGGTTCTGCTTGGATTGCAGACCCAGGCTACCCCAGTGCCACTCTGCTCTGGCCTCTAACATACACCTACTTTCCTACCCCACTGTTCTGGTTTCAAAGGATTCTTATGTCAGGCAAAGCCTCGTACATAAATAGAATCCTCTATAGTTACAGTCCAGCTAGCTTTCCCTCAGGGTACACCTGACACATCTGTGGATGGGCTTTTGGATGCGGAGGAGAGTGAACATGAAGCCTACCGCACTTCCTGAGCAGCCACAGGAGTCCTTCACTCCCTGGGGATCCACAGGCTGCAGACAAATGGGGGAAGGGCAGAGACTCCCAAGCTGTTCTCTCAGGTCAGCCTCACCCTCACTGCTGACCAGCACTCCTGATTGCTCTCCAGCTTTTGACATAGGCAGGGGAGTATCCTGCCTTCTCAAGCAAGACACTTACAGACAACTGTTAGGGAGCTCATCCTGGAAGCTGAAAGGGAGAGAGGAGTCTGTGTGCAGGACAGGCCGTTCCTGAATACTGCCACAGCCCGATACCATCTGCCAGCTGCCAAAGTCTGTGGAGAGAGAGGATCCGGGCAGGGGATGGTCCACTGATCTGGGGCAGAGAGGAGAGAGAGGGGAGATGATGTAGTCAGTCATATGCCTGACAGGGGTGCCCTGGGGAAGGGTGGGCAACACAATGGCCCTGTGCCATGGCTGTGAGGTTCTGATAAGCAGCTGAAAGCCAACTACTTTCTCCAAAAGAGCAAACAAAACTGGGTAAGGAGTGACTGAGAAAGAAGACTATGAGGTGTGCTGGGCTGTGAGGAGAGCTTTGTGCAGATACAGAAGCCAAAGAGCAAAGCAGGGCAAACGAGGTTCCCCAGACCCAAAGCCTGTGGCAGACGTGCCTTTCCTGGAGGCTGCTGCAGTGAAGTAGCACCTCACCAGGAAGATTAGGTTGGAGCTGGGCCCAAGGGCAGTCACCCACTCTGTGACATGCGCCTGTGCTGAGTGGAACCCAGGGCCACTGAGATCTTATCAGAAGGGAGGACAAGCTTTTTGGAAACTGTGGAGGGTGGTGACCTAGATGGAAGAGTGAACAGACAAAGCCCTGAGGTCCCCCTTCTTCTGCAGCTCCTTTCAGGAGCCAGAGTTTGTATTCAAGAGCACCACAGAGCAAATTCATGGCTGTGCCCGGAGGGGAGGGATGAATCAAATCAGGCTGCAAATTGACAGCTTCATCAGGACTCTTCTACAAGAGGGAGGTTTGGAGTTGGGGAGGGAGCTGTGCTGCCTCCTCCTCCTCCCCACTCAGGCTAAGCTTTCTCCTCTGTCCTGGACAGCAGCTGACCTGTGGGCGTCTGGGAGGCTGCAAGTCAGTCTCTGGCATCAAGCCCAGAACTCACTACATAGCCCAGGCTGGCCTCAAATTTAAGCAGTCCTCCTGTCTTAGCCTCCCAAGTGCTAGGATTGACCTTTTATTGTTTAACTTAAAAATAGCAAAACAGCTCCCACAAGAATCCAGAAACAGGGCTAGAGTATAAACAGTGGTGGGCCAGGAAGCAGGGAACAGACACACTTTACCTTACTTAGCTGCTGGCATCAGTGGTTCCTGAGGTGACAACACTCCCCCCACCCCCAATTATTTAGCAGCATGTGTGTGTGTGTGTGTATGTATGTGTGTATATATATATTTCAATTTTATACCCATTGGTGTTCTGACTCTATGTGTGAAGATATCAGATCCCCTGGAACTGGAGTTGGAGTTACAGACAGTTGTGAGCTGTCATATAGGTGTGGGGAATTGAACCCGGGTCCTCTGGAAGATCAGCCAGTACTCTTAACCACTGAGCCATTTCTTCAGCCCCTGGCTGGCCAATCTTACTGTCAAGCACCTGTGACCTAAGTACAGCTCTGCTGATCTTTTTGAAAGAGGCCTGCAACAGAGTATGTAGTTCAAGTCCACTTTGAATTCCTCCTGCCTCAGCTTCCCACCATACCAGGATACAGAGTTTCATTTTTATATCACATTTATGTATGTTTATATAATCCATGCATGCCATAGTGGATGTCAGAAGACAACTTGCAGGAGTTGCTTCTCTCCCTCTACATGTGGATCCTTGGGATTGAACTTAGATCATTAGGCTGGGTGCACCATCTCAGGCCTTATGAGGTTTTTTTGAACTCCAGTTTGACTATATACAGGTTTGTCCTGAACTAGAAGCACCTTGAGAGAAGGGGAAACAAATGGCTTTCCACATTAAAAGCTGCTGTGAACTGAAATGCCTGCAACACTGGGCCTTGCCACATTCAACACTGTGGTGACCCTTGGCCAAGTGTGATGTCTTTAGAGATAACAGGACATGGTCTACTACCCGATAGAAGCCACGAGGGTGCATGAAGCCAATCTTTCTGGTTTCTAGATAGATAAACCTCAGACCTGTGAATCACAGCCAGCCTCCAAAGAGAAGCCTGCCCTGGGTGTTCTGGCTATGCTGGGCCTTTAGCCAACACCTCCAGGGGCACAGCCTGGCTCCTAAGTCTCCACAGCCTATCTGATGGGTAGACTCTTTTCCAATTTTTAGCAGCTTATGGGAAACAGCTTCTAAGACTCAATGAATATGAGTGAGAGAATGGGGGGGGGGGTAGGGAGAGAGAAAGGTGGAACACCTGAGCAGAGGAAGCTGGAAAGAGGAGACATTCCTGGACAAGGAGTGCAATGAAGTTTCTCAAGGCCCAAACCTGGAAGCTCGCCCAGAGAATCACAGCCACGCGATGTGTTACTGCCTAGTTTCCCTTAGGTACTCTGGTCCCCTGGGGTAGTCAATTCTTTTTGCTTTCCAGAGGGAATACCAGGTAAAAGAGCACAGCAAGAGGGTATCCCTCTTACAGGACAGAAACAGCTTTCAGTGAGTAGCCACTCTTGGGAGACACTGAAAATTTTCAAGAATGAGCACATGAGAGACTCCTACCCGAGGTAAACTCAAAGCATAGGTTATGTAAAGTAACCATTCAGCTCTTGCATTTGACAGACACTTAACACTTGGATTGCAGTAGACTAAATGGACAGCTAGAGACAAAAGGTGTGAGTGTCCTTCTGGAGGAACCCGTGGCTGTATCCGAGAAGGGAGGAAGACCTGTGGTAAGCTCAGTGTTTGGGTTACCCTCACCAGCTTTAGTAAGGCTTCAGCCCAGTCCCCTGAGCTCCTTCACAAGTGTCAATAAAGCCTGCAAAGAAAGAAGTCTGAATTTTTGCCTCCTGCTCAAGCTCCAAAAACATGGCCAAGCATCCCTTAAACTGGAGCTGTGGCGTTTTGTCCTAGACTGGGGGCATGGACAACCTAAGCCTTGGCATAGGATAGTGGCTTCCTGGCAACACTTTAGTCTTGTAGCTGGCCCCAGCCAAGGCCCCTTCTCCCTACCTCCTGGCAGACACCAGGGGGCTTTTAGCTTCTAGTTTCTATACTGAAACACAAAAAAAATATGAATACAAAGAGTACTGGCTGAATTCGGGCAAAAAGAAGTCTGGGTGAGACTTTTACCAGCTGTCCAGTACCCAGACATGTCTGGCAGATAAATGATTGATAAGAACAGTTCCTAAAACAAAAACAAAACAGCCTCAGTTTCATCATGACCATTTGTGGAAAGAATAAGTATCATGCCAGGTATGATAGATACCTTACTTCATCACTCCCATTTTACCCTAAATTACAGGGCTCAGGAGTCACTGTTCCTGTTTAAGAATGGGGTAAAAGAACTAAGCTCAGAGGGAACTGACTCTCCCCCCACCCCACCCCCCCAAGTTGCACAGCTGGGAAGACTAAAGCTGTGACTGAAATCAGGTGTGGCCTAAGCCCATTCTAGCCAATTTTCCTTAAAAACAAAACCAAGGGCACACCTTGTAGCCCTGACTAGCTAGCCTGGAACTATGTAGACTAGGCTGACTTCAGACAGGCCTACTGCCTCAGCTTCTTCAGTGCTCGGATTAAAGGTGTATGCTACCTCTGCGGGCTCATTTTCCTTCTTAATATGAGTAAGGCTAGCTCACAAAGATGTCTTTTAAGTGTGACTGGTAGAAGAGGCCTTCATGAGAGCCTTCTGTGTGAGAAAGGAAAGCAAGGGGAGTGTCAGGAGCTGCCAGCAGCCACTGCGGCAAAATGGAAGAGAGCTAGCCAGAGAAGCAATGAAATAGGTTTGGGACCCGGATAAGACTATACCTCAAGTACCTTTTCCACTTGTCTCATCTCTCTTATTGCTTTCTGAAAGCATCTCAACTAATCATGCTGTCACAGAATGTCTCAAAGTAGCTTCCTGTCTGAAGAATCTGGTTAGAGATTAGAAAAAGGAAAGCCATTTACCAGATGGCAAATGATGTGAAGGGAATATCTGAGCCAGGCCCTAGATTTTGTGGGGCCTATATGTTACCAGGTCCTCTTGACATGACACCAATCATAAAGGTAACCTGGGATGCATCTCAAGGATGGCCCCATGGCCTCTCTGCCCAAGAACCTGGGAGGGACTCTCACTAAAACTGGCCTTTCGCTTTTTACACTTGAGCATGTTGGCCCAGCAAGGGCTCCTACATTCCTATATTAGCTCATGGAGAAGTCTTGGGGCCCAATCAGTCTTCTCCCCAAGGTCTCAAGCTGGGACTGTCTTAGGTATGTTAGCACCCATGTTAGGTCTGGACCAGGACAGCAACTGTGTGGTACAGAGACCAGTGAGTCTTCTCTGCTGTATAAGGACAGCCTGGGACAGAGCTCACTGCTTTATAAGGAGCAGGTGGCAGTGCCTGGGGAAGCAGCTAACTGGGCAGCAGAGGTTAGTTCCTGTGTTGCTACTTAGCTAATCAACCAGGCTGTTGGGTGTCTCTCAGCCAAGATCATCTGCTCTTCAGGCAGCCTGGCATCAAGCTGGGCTCAGTGGTGGCACCATCTTCCTTGGTCATGGACAGCACTATGCCAGAACCCCCACCCTCACTCCTAAAGAACCCCCACCCTCACTCCTAAAGAGACATAAGAGCAAAGATTAAGGCCACGCCAAGGTGGAGCAGGGCAACTTCCTAGTTAAGACTGAAGTAGGCATGTACAATTAAAACCCTGTGGCTGATTATACAATAGCAGTGAAAAGCCAAAAACTCACTGTCTTCCCAATGAGAAATGTGGATTACAGCCTGGTAAGAATCAACACTCCACAGAACTTCCCTCCCCACTTCATGAGCAAAGCCTCAGATTCCTCTCATGGGGTCCCACTTTAAGAAAGACAAGTTTAGAGACTGTGGAGCACATGAGACCTAGCACACTCACATTGGCAGTGACTGTGAAGTCAGATAGCTTTCCTAAAAGGGGTGTTTTCCTGCACAGAAATGCCTAGAGCACTGAAGACCTGATTGACTACTGTTACCTAAGAGGCAGAGTAGCTAATGAGGGATCCCTCAGGCACTTTAAGATAAAAGAGACTAAATTAATTTTAATGTTAATGGAAATACATAATTAGAATGCTCTAAATCAGAATAGCATAGTCTTTCAAATCACTGGCAGCAAATGTTAGATTCAAAACTGCGTTGCCTGGCTAGCTGGCCTAGTCTGGGCAGATGCTCACAGAAGACTCTGCTCATAACACCTGTCCCCCACACTGTCTGTCCAGTCCCCATTTAAGTCCATATTATCTCTGGCCTGGCCTTGGGGTATAGGGCTTTGAGGTTGGAGGTGGATCCCCCAATACTCCTAAGCCTCCCAGAGAGAGGACCTTTGTGGTCATTCAGGACCAGCTGATAAAGTCACTCAAAGGTTTAAAAAAAAAAATCCGTAAGATTGAAAAGATGTTATGACAGTAGGTGGGGAAGCAGAAGGGGATGATGAAAAAAAAAAAAAATGGATGTAGGAATACTGAGAGGTCAACATGGGAGCTGTCTACAGCTGGGGAAAGGCCTAGATGGCAAATAGAACCTTCTGCTTTCCTCCAGTTACTCAGTGGTACTACACAGGCAGAAAAGGAGGCAGGGACCATGAGCAAGAACCTCAGCTCGGACAGCAAGAGTCTTAATAGTGCCGCTACAACCCAGTAGCCCTAAGGACAGCCAAGTGTAGGTGAGGGGTCACGGCAACAGGCATACATGCCAGCCCCACATGTAGGATGTGAGCAGGCACAGGCAATGTGGCTGTCTGCTTGGCCCTGGCTCTATTTAGTTACAGCTACCAAGTCTCCAATGGGTTATAGTTTTGGCTCAACAAATACATGAGGGTTTGCAGATGGCACTGATATGAAGGGGCCACCTGTAGGCAGGGCACATAGGACATATAGACCACCCCTGGCCAGAACAGCTGGCATCAAGCTTGCCCACCACTCATCTGGTCTGCCTCCCTGAAGAAGACGCTTTAGCTCCTCTTACTCCACTGTCTCCTATTGGCCAGTGAGAGGAGGGTACCACAAGTTTTAACCTTTCAACAGGCCTGCTACCAAGGAGGACACTGAGTCAGAAAGCTACATGGACATTACATGGCAGAGCTGGGATCAAGTCTAAGTGGGATTCCAGAACTCATGTCCATTAAATCCTTTAGTGACCTCTTGGCCCTACAGTGTTCTGTTCTCTTCAGAAGGGCTATGAATTCTCTAGGATTTAGGCACGAAAGCAATCAACACACTCAGTCATTCTTTGGAATATGAGTTGGAAAAAGTAGGACCATCAGCTGGGAAATGCTTTCCCCAAAGTGCCAGACCATCTCCACCCCCATTTACTGGCCCTGGTAAACACTGGTTTTCACTTTACACAGGAGGCAGCATATGCTGGTCTCACTGTGGCACACCTGTCCCGACTCAGTTGATGCTTTTCAATATACACTCAGTTGCTGTGATTTTCCACAGCCACGCATCTGGTTGACCCCTTCTCTGTTGTAGCTTCTCCATCAGTGTGGACATGGGATGTGAGATGTAATTGAACCCAGAGTGTTCCAACCCATCTTGAGTAACAATGGTAGTCCAGAGGTCTGGGATCTTCCGCAGGTGACACATGGTGGCAGTCCTTACCATCATTACCACTGTATACTCATGTACTGCATAGCATTCCAGGAAACAATTACACATTTGTACAAACCAGTGAAGGCTCTGTGCCCCAACAGCGATCTTCTTCAAAGAGTGGGCCTGCTAAGCATCCACTTCCTTCAGCTCCTAAGTAGCTACCCATCAAAGCACATACTAAGGAAACCTAGCTAGCTTAAATGTGAGACACCCCACTTTCAACCTTGACAGTGGAGGAAAGAAGCCACAGCCTCCAGCAGGCTCCTTACCCCTGGAGGTTCCTCACCTGGGTTTGGGGACCTCAAGAGGACTGCTGCCCATCCTGAAAAAGGTGTCAGAATGGTTTGAGGATGAAGAGCTAGAAGACTTGGCTTCAGTGAGCCCATGGTGTGAAGGTAGGCGGTCCTCAGAGGGCTGTGGCCGGCTCCAGAGCATACTCTGTGGGGAGGATGAGTGACTCTTTCTCCTGTGGCAGAAGAGCAAGGCTGTCACAGCTGGACCCCCAGAGTCACTTTGTCTATGGGGAAAATGTCATACACAGTAGGCACAAATACTTGGCTCTCTCCCAGGCTCAAGGCCATAGGTAACAAGGGCTAGGACTTTAAGAAGCTAAAACAGTCAAATGCACTGGCCCATTAGCCTCAAATAATTCGAGAACATTGTTCTCAGTGGCACACTAACTGCTCCATTCTCACACTCACAAGTACTACACAACCTCTGCCATGTCTCAGGAGAAAGAAAAAGGCCCCCAGATCCTGCCACATTTCAGTGGGAGGACCCTCAAAAGCAGGTCCCTTATCATCATATACCCAGCTTTTGTTTTAAGATGGCTCCACACCTCCTGGCACATTGGACAGGTGCTCTTCCCTCCCCCAGTTCACTGCTGCTCCTTGGTCCCATTGGGAGCACCAGCCCTTTATGCTTCTAGGCTACCATGCAGTGCCCCTCACCAACCAGATGGCTGGGCTCTGAGGCCCCGTACTGACAGCAGGGGATGAGGCTATATTCTCAAGCCTTCTGTCAGAGTCCCCTTTGTTCCTGGGGCTAAAGCCTGGCTCCCTAGGGCTGGTGGCCTTGGGCCACAGCTGTGAGTTTACTCTATCTCAGTCTGGCCCCTCACCAAGCTGCCTGAGTTGGTGCTCCTGCCGGGGCAAGTTCCACAGTCTCATAGCTGAAGCTCCCCACGGCTCCGGGTGAGTGCTCCAAGACCAGGGAGAAGTCGCTGCTTAGGCTAGTTGTGCTGCCTCGATCTCTGTGTCCTGAAATCAGCAGAAAATTAGCATGTCACACATTCCCCACAACCAGTCCACTACCCATCTCCTTTTTCAACGCTAGACAAATAAGTTTCCAGCACAGTTCCCCATGTGGTCTATACTCAGATGGCTATGGTGAAGTAACGCCTATTAGAGGTCAGGACTCACTCAACATGCAGATATCTTCCACAGTGAAGCCTGCATCCCGAGTTGGCAAACTCTTCCTCCTAGAACGACAACCCCAAGCAGGACATTTCAGCTGTAACTGGAGTTTTCTCTGTTCTCTCAACCTGACTTAACAACAGATCCAAACCCTGGCACCTCATGGAATGGGTCCTACCAACAGAGTCTGCCAAGTAACAGGCCCACTTCCAGATCTACCAGCTTGGCTCTGCTGGCCACATGTGCCAGACTGAAGTCAACACAGCCTGTTTTCCTTACCATCTTGGCCATTTGGGACATATGTATGGCCCAACAAGTGGTAACTTTGAGTAAAGACAAGTCAACTCACAAGACCCAAGTTCTCACTGGAGTTCCAGAGCAACTGCCAGCTATATGAGATTGTTCTCCAGGCTGGAAACAGATTTCTGCTCCACTGTGCAGATGACCAAGCTGGTTTTGAACTCTAAGATCTGCCTGCCAAATTCTGGGACTAAGGTGTGCACCGTGATGTCCAGCTGAGTATGATTCAGTTTCCATAGGGTCATATTCTGAATTTTTCTTTTTCTATGGTACCGAAGCTTGAACTCAGGGCCTGGAGCATGGGAGGCAGGCACTCTACTGCTGAGCTACATTCCCACTCACAGATGGCCTACTATAGGGCTCAAGAACGATGAGCTCAAGCTTGGGAGGAGTCCTCTGTCCACACACTTGCTCCTTCCTACAGCATCAGCTCCTCCCCATGAGAGACCACTCATTCCCTGTGCGCTTAGGTCCTCAGCATGGACACTCGCCCTAGTGCTCGGGGCTGGGATAAATGGCAGTGCCCCACACTGTGGAGGACTGCCCCTGAGCGCCTTTGCCTCCCTCCATTTACCTCTGGGTCTTCAGGCAGAACTCTTCGGAGGTGATATGCTTCAAAAAATTGAAGCAAAAGAAGAAAATCTGAAGGAGAAAAAGCAGAGAACAGTGAGAAGCTAGCCTTTCCCAGTGGGAAGACAGAGACAGCAGAACATGTGAAGAGTGCTGCTGGCTGCTCTAGTTAACTCCTTTTGGGGAGTGACCTTCTTTGGGGACCCTGCTAGATCTTCTGGTTTATGACTGATGTGGGTGACACAGAGGGCTCAGCAGGGTACCCATGGTCTGGGGGTAGAGAAGATGTAATGTGCTTCTTTTCTGAAAACACAGAGTTCCAATGTAGAGCCTTCAAATCTTCAACACACACATTCTCAACTTTACGATGAAAATAAGAGGAGTTCCCACTTCTATCTAAGAGCCCAGGGAGAGCTACTGACAGGAGGGCAGCTGGGAGGAGAGTATCTTGGGCAAAGGGATTAGTGGATAAGGCAGGACAGAAGAGGAAAGGCATTCCCTGGGGAATGGTGTACCAGATACAAGATCAGAACTGGTTAGGGCAGCCATGGTCTGGCTGATCGTACTATGCTCTGGAACTGTGAGGCCCAGGTCTTCACTGTGAAGTGGATACAGGCAGATTGACTCTGGGAACAAACCCAATCCCATGAACAAATCCCAGCCAGTGCCCTAGTCCAGTGGCCTCTAGAAACATACCAGAGGCTTTGGTTTATTTAACCTGCACAACACACCAGCTATAAACCACCCAGTGAACCAAAAAGTGCAACCCATGAGACTCAGGAAACACCCATAGAGTCCCACAAGGCCCTGTAAGATTTCAAAAAAAAAAAAAAGGCAGAGGGTTGCTCAGATCTGGTTGGTAGGAAATGCTGCATTACATAAAATGACACAGGTGTTTCATCAGACTCTTGAGCCTTTTAATGTGTTAATGTATCCTGGGAACCTCAAAGATAGAAGACAGGGTAAAGAGCCACTTGACAGCTGTTTTTAGCTTGCTATTACAGAGGTGTTTGTAGTCTGCAGAGGTAAGAGCCCCAGCCCTCCGGTTCTGGAGACCTATGCATACACTGAGGGACTTGAGGGTGGGACTCAGAGCCCAGTCTGCTCAGCCTCATTTTTGCCCTTATTCTCTGAAGGGAGCATTTGGCTTACTCTGGGGGAGGAGGCAGATGGAGTAGAGGACAAAATGTCCTAAAGCACCAGCAAAATCTCCAAAGAGGCCTTCCGCCCAGATTTCAATGCCAAAGGCTCTGCCTCTGGCAGAGTTCATAAGGCCTCTGAGGAGCAGGCTTAGCTCTGCAGACACATAAGTGCTCAGAGAGATTTGGAAAGGAGATGAGCAGCTGGGCAGAAGCAACAAAAGAAAGCTGGAGATAAGATGCCCAAGAAGGAAGCAAGCTCAGGAGCGGGAGAGAGAGAAGGATGCCTCTGGATATTGGGGGTGGGTGGAGACAGAACCGACAAAGTCAGGATAGGCATCTGCATCTCTCAATGAGACACCAGGAGACTCGAGGTGAAGCACGCTGCTCAAGGTCACCTAGGCAATAAGCAGGACCAGCAGAGACACACTCAAGCCAAACTTGAGATCTGATGCTGGGGAACTACAAGCAGGCAAAGATGTAGAAAGGGCAGAGAAGGAATCTGACTACATTGAAAAGAAAGGACAAGGAGGACCTGGAGGCAGCCTACAGATGAGAAGTGTACGGAAGCCTGGGTGTACAGACCACCTTGGAAAAGGGAAGGGACTCTGAGTATGGCAGGATTAAAGATGGAGCACTCCATGTTTCAACTTTGAGCATGGAGTCATGGAAAGCAACTTGTACATTGGTTCCAGAGCCAACTGCAGAAAGAAAATTAGCCTAAATGATCACAGCAGCTGTGGCCAGAACTTTCTCTGTGGTACAAAGGGAGCCCAAGGTCCACACAGGGGGCTCTGTGCTCTTGCTTTTCCCACCACATTGCCTGAAAGGGGATGGTAAGCTTATCCAAGTATCCTGGGTGGAGAAACTACCTTCACAGCATGGCAACCAGAATGAATATCTTAAGGTGTGGGACATGCCTATGTGGGGGTACTTACCTCCTCCCCTTTGCTGAGCCGATCTACCAACATGTGTCTGAAAAAGAAGAGCGAGGAAGGTTAAGGCACAACACAGGCCTGAGGGAGACGTGTGACCCACAGACAGACCAAGTCTTTGGCACCAAGGCATCATCATATGAAGCCTGCCAACATCTTTGATCCTTTCCAAAGGGAGCCAACTTTTTTTTCCCCAGCTGTTCTCTTATCTCTGTTCCTCATAAGAAAAGCTAATACATCATGCACACACACCTCAAAGGCTGGTGGTGTTCCTTGAAGACTTACCCAAAGAGGAACCAGTCATAGGCCACAGTCAGGTAGAGGATCTCAGCAGGCTTCAGGGATGTGTGAATTAGCCCATCCTGGGAGAGACAAAGGGTGGCAAGATCAAAAAGCTGCCTTCTTAGTATAGGCCTCCTTGCTCCAGGAGCAAATCATACCATAGACTGGGTGACATGACCACTCTTACCCTACCCAACCCCTCAATCATGACACCTGCTGAAAGTGCCCACACACCAAAGCCTCTCTGCATCCTGGAGACAAGACACCGAGGGGTAGAACCTAACAGGGTCTCTGCATTCTCCCCGACCCAGCTCTTTCATACTCACAGCCCACAAGGAAAGGCGCAGAAGAGAGATGAAGAGGGGGGTCCGATCCCAGCCTGAGATACAGTGTACCAGCAGCCCGCTGTCATCTGTTGTGGAACAGAAGTACCAAATGAGAGAACCAGACAAGGTTCTCCTGAAAACCCTGTCTGAAAAAGGCCTCCAGGCCAGCTTAAGTGTTCCTCTTCCCCAGGGATCTGTTCAAAGTTATTCCCCAATGTCATGCTAGAAGTGAGTGGGTGGGAGCATCTGTCTTGGTTTCTAGCATCTTAGTTGAAGTTCTTGTTTTAATTGTGTTTATTATAATTGTATGTGTACACATAAGAGTGCACAGGTCAGAACAGCTTGTAGGAATTTGTTCTCTTCCACCATGGTCCTGGGCATAGTACCCAATTCATTAAGCTTGTGCAGCAAGTGTGTTTTTAAGCTCTCGGCATACTCTGGGTAGGAAGCCAGCCCAAAAAGTCTCTTTGGTTTGGGGACTCAAAGAAAGGTGACCCCACCTTCCCAGACAGCACTTTGAAGGCTTGGGGAGCCGGAAGACTTACCGTCTCGGTTTATGATGAAAAGCAGCAGTTTCAGGTAGTTCTGTGTTTGTTGCACCAGGTCCCAACTCTGGTGGGCAAAACAGAAAAGGGATCAAGAAATAAATATAATCAGGAATGGACATCTTAAATACTACCAAAACACCACCAACCAACACAAATAAAAAAAACCACTGTGTATGGTGACATGTGCCCATGACCTCAGCACTCAGGAGGCAAGAGGAACATGAGTTTGAGGCCAGTCTTGGCTACATACCAAGTATTCAAAGTACCAAAACAAATATGAATGCCAGCTAGGGTGTGGGTCGGTGGTAGAGCACATGCTTTGCATTTAAGAGATGCTGGGTTCTGTTCTAGCACCAACAATCTAACAAGAATGCTGCCAGGTGTGATGGTATGCCCTTGTAACCACAGCATTTAGAAGGCCAGGAAGGAGGATCAGTAAAACTCAAGACCAGCCTCAGCTACGCCTGCCTGGGTATGAGACCCTACCTCGAACTAACAAATAGTGCCAAGCATGAGTTCTTGGGCAGCGGTTCTACAAAGCTCTTCATCTTCAGCTTTAGGCTCCAAATACCTTGAGACTCATTCCTCAGATCCAGGAGTTCTCCTTGCATTCATCTCCCTGAACCCTCCCTTACTCAGTGTTCTGAGAGTGAGGAAGAAAAGCCTTCAGCAGGTGCTCTCAAGCAACCACATGCCAGGGGCTTCTCAGGCCTGGGGCCCCAGGGTGGATACTGTTTGCAAATAGCTCTTGATCTGTGCCACATGAAAACCAACACAGACACAAACCTTCTCAATCATCTTTTCACTCGCCTTTACTGCTGTTCACTGCATGCTATCTCTTTTTCATCAGTGTTTAACATTTGTATTTGTGTGTGTGTCACACACACACACACACACCCTGGGGTTAAAGAGCACTGGGTAAGAGAACTGGCTGCTCTTACAGAGGATCAGGGTTCAATTTCCTGCACCCAAATCTGTAACTGCAGTTCTGAAGTGGCTCAAGGGAATCTGATACCTCCTGGCCTCCTTGCACATTTGTGGCACTGCACACAAGTGGTGCACAGACAAGCATGCAGGAACAACACCCCTATGTATTAAACAACAATTTAATTGTTGTAACACTATACTACATGGAATACTCCTGCCATGGCTTGCGGGTAAAGGTAAGGAGAATTTCTGGGGCTCAGTTCTCTCCTCCTTCCTCTGCATGAGTTCAGGGGATCAAATTCAGGTTGTCAGGCTTGGCAACAACCACTTTTATCCACTGAGCCATCTGCTGCCTCCTTTTTCTTTTTTAGTGACTGTCTTCCTATGTTAGCCTAGGTTAGTCTGAAACCCATGTTCTTTCTGCTTCTGCCTCCTTAGTGGTGGGATTACATGTAAGTACCACCATGCCCAGCACTACACTGTCTTTTGATGAATAATGTACACAGTGTGGGTTTTTTTTTTTTTTTTTTTAAATAAGAGGCTCACTGGGTGGGAGTCAGGAAATACATACATGCTGCCAAGAATCTGTTTAAGCTAAGTGAGAGGGCTAGATCAGGCACTATGGAGCAGCCCACTCTCAATCTAAATTCCATGGAGGGGTCTGACCCAGTTCTGCAGAGCCGTTTTCCCTTGCTAGGGACAGCCTCTGCTCTCTTAGGACACAACTACCTATCAGCATTCAGGGCTGTGCAGAGAGGGTGGCGCATGCCAACGAGACAGCACTTCCCTCGGGGGGAAGGGAACACGGCACCTGTAATTGCAATGGTTTTCCCAGGAATTTAAAGCAGATTCATTTACCTGACCCTCCCACGCCCCCAGAGAGTTGTGACCCACTTTCAGCAGCTCCAGAGACCTGCTGTAGCAATGTGCTAATGAAGCTATTACCAGCAGGAGCGTGAGGGTCTCTCTACGCATCTGGCTCAACATGTAAGACACACTACTGCCAAGAGATTTCCTCTGAGCTGGGATTCTGCAGAGTGAGGACAGGAGCCATAGAGCAGGAAGTCTCAGGTTAGGCTTGCTGTGAAGACAGCAGCTGTTAAGGGGAGGGCAGGGACCAAGGTGGAGGGCTCTGCCGAGTGACAAGCAGTGAAGATCTAAAGGAGACTTGCATGTTCCCAGGGCTGGGCCCAGGTATCTGTGGGGAGGCCCACACTGGGAGACGCAAAGCCACACAAGATGGGCTGAGGAATGGGTCTGGTACTATAGGAAAGATGAAAACAGTTAAGATCACCCAGTGACGTACAGCATTAGAGAATGTGGGACTCCAAAGCTAACACGCAGAGAGGACAAAGTACACTCCCGGCTGAAGACGACATGAGGAGACTCAGTGAGACCAACTGGCTTGACTGCTACATTCAAGTGTTCCTTTGACATGCTCTCCTGACACCATCACGTGCCTGGAATCACATCCATGTCCACTGTCTGAAAGCAGCTAGCCTGCAGCCTGCTTCTCACTGACATGGAAGCGCTCCAGCACGCCTGCTCAGAGGACACCTACTCTCAGGGACCTAATGAGGCCTGGAATAGGGTTGCTAAGCTTCACTTCTAGGGACAGTCTGCTCAAGGCCAGAGCCCAACTGCAGCACTTCTCAGCAGAGCCTTCCTCCCTCCCTCCCCAGGGGACTGCCTTAGCAGGACCAGCACACACAGCCCCTCCTGTCACCCGAGGTGAGTAGTCCATCAAACCTAACTGGCACCTGCATAAGGAAAACTGGCTCCAGAGAGATCAGAAGAAGGTCACCTTAGGGTGGAGGCCATCTGAGAACTCCACACATAACAAATTGAGGAGCTTGCAGGCTCCCCTTGGTCATTTAATCTGTGAAGCCATAGCCCAGTGTGCAGGACCCCATGAGCCTACTCTTCAGATGCCAATGAATAGGACCAGATGTCTTTTCCTCGCTGATGGTCCTCTTATAGAAACACTTGTGCAGGGGGCCACTGACCTCTCCCTCCTGCATGTATGTACTTACTCAGTTGCCTGAGCATCGAAGCTGTGATGAAGGCTGCTCAAAAATAAGACAAATCCATGCTGAAGAGATGGCATGGTGGGGAAAGGCACTTGTCATTAAGCCTGATGGCCTGAGGTCAGTTACCTGGAACTGGGATGGGTGGGTTTTGAGACAGGGTCTTCTAAGTTGCTCAGCTGGCCTCACACTTGTAATGATCCTCCTAAGTAAGAGATGACAGGCATGTGCCCCAATGCCTGACTTTCTGTGTGGGGACATGAGGAGGAGATACACAAGCTGTGGGTCCTCTGTCCTCATGCATCTTCCAGAGTAGATCTCTAAACCTGTGACTACAGCTCAGTGGAAAATTCCACGATAGATACACCCAGGGGGTTAATGGGAAGGTAGATCCAGGCATCCAGTCATCAGGGATGGGGAGAGGAGGCAAATCAGGAAAGTCTTCCTGAAGTGGACACAGAGCCAAATCCTGAAGGGCAAGGTGTCAGCCAGACAGGAGGAAGCTGAGAGGAGGGCAGCCAGGCAACAGAACAGGACTTGGGAAAGGTGGCAGAAGAGCTACTTGTCCTGTCTGAGGCAAGTGGCAAGCAGAACGGGAGACTCCCAGCAGCTGTCAGCTTGTGACAGTTAAACAGTGTGGAGAGCCAACTCCATCTTTAAGGGTTCTGCAGTCAAATGAGGTCAGGCAGCTCTGCACTTCTAACAGAACACATTAAAAAGAAAAATGAAAAGCTGCTAAGCCCAGATGTGGAAAAACAGACTTCGTGAGGTCCCCTGGAAATAGATCCCTCTGGTGGACGAAAATCATGGAGTTACATTCCAAAGACTAACTCTCCAGGTCAAAAGCACGTAAGGAGTGTTGTGTTGTGATGGTGCACACCTTTAAGATCTCTGAATTCAAGGCTGGTCTGAGGTCTACACAAAGAGTTTCAGGTCAACTAGGGCTATATAGTGAGACCTTGTGGGGGGGTGGGGGAAGCACATGCAAAAAGACAATTCAATAGACAAGCAGTTCCTCTTTGTCTGGGTTAGGGGATGTCAGAATACCACAGCATTTGCACAAGGCTCTCAAAGGATCGGAAACAGAGTCCCTTGGCTACACCATCTGCTTTATACTGCCTGCATGATCAGGGCCTCACCTGATACTGGCTCCAGTCAATGTTCAGAGATTGAGTCAGGAAGTTGGGGATGTTCAATGGGGCATCGACATAGTCCTAAGGACAGAATGACACTGAGATGTAATTGAGAGGCAGATATACTTGTGGCAAAAACAGGTCCTAGCTCTGAAGCTGAAACAGCCCTCCATAGTGCTTGCGTTCTTCTGGGACAGATGCTTGGGGTATTCTGGAACAGCTTAAAAAGCAAAGTGACCAGGTCATTATGGCTGAAGGAAGTTTATCTGTCAGAAGCTGAAGTATTTGAAGCTTCAAGAAGCAAAAGCAAGCCACTGGAGGCTCCCTGCACACGATCTGCAACCTGAAGAAACAACGCTGCTTCCAGGCAGCCATGAAAAAAAGGGAGAGGAAAGGCTGTGCTGTCAGACATTCACACACACATGCAAGCAGCAGAGGAAGACATACTAATTCAGGCAATAACAAAGAAAAGGGTAGTATTCTCCCTGCGAGGATGACTTTGTGGTCTCCTGTTACAAAGCAAGATAGTTGAATATTGTTACACATACCTGCTTCCAGTTAAATACGAGCCCTTCAGCCATGTAATCCCGATCTTTATATTCCTTGAAGAATTCACAGCCTGGAAAAGGAGGTAAAGTTACATTTCCTGTTCTGGTAAAAGAAAAAAAGCTTCTGAGACAGCCCTAGGTGTCTCAGAACTGGGTGCAAAGAACTCACCCAGCCTTCTAACCTGGTGGCCTTGGGCAGGCTGAGGTTGATTGGAAGGGTGAGATCAACAGCCAGAGCAAGCTCCTGGCATCACTTCATTTCTAGCTATACAAGGTCCCAATTGTCCCCAACACTGTGTTCCCTGGTTACTAGCGATGCCTCGCTCACTGCAGGTTCTTTTTTATTCTACAAGCCCAGTCATAGCAGGAGTCCATTGTCTTGCAGAAGTTGAGGCATCCTCTTTGAAAATTACATAGCTTGAATTATACAACTTTCAGAGAGGACTGCATGTCCATACTTACTCCAGAGACATGGACCATGCCTGCAAGCTAACAAGTGCTCAGTTGACATCACTATCACCAATGCAGCAGGTGAAGGTACTTTCTCTATTATTCAAACTCCCAAGAAATTATCAGGTGAGACTTTAGCAACACAGGTAGGAACTGGGCAGAGAGGAGGCTTTGGAAGCAAGCCCAACTTCAAAGTGCAGTTTTTACCCACACCTGTGATTAAATTGGTGAATATCATAGAGCCCCAATTTTCCCACTTGTGGGATGGTTGTTTTAGGCTGAAATGCAGTAATGTATGTAAGATAGTATAGTCAGTTGCATAGCTGCTCAGGTACCTGTAACATTCAAATGGCAATACATAACTGACATCACATGAATCAAAGCTTCCTGGCTTAGTCAACTAGTTTTGTTTTCTAGAGACAGAGTCTATGTAGCCCAGGTTAACCTGGAACTGGCTATGCAGACCATGCTGGCCTTGAACTCACTGAGATCCATACCTGTCCCTGCCTCCTTAGTATGCCACCATGCCAGACTCAGTCAATTCTTGCTCTGCAAGCAGCACCCAGCTGCTCTGGTTATAGCCTGCCTTTTTCAGACAAACATACCCACTTTGTTAGTGGGTACTCCTGTGGCATCAAGTCACAGGGTAGGGGAAGGCACTTAGGGAACAACTTCTTAGAGTGACTTTAGAGTTCCTTAGCTAAGGCATATGCTGACGACAGCAGGCACATGGCTTTGGCTACACAAAATCCAGTGAGAGTCTAGAAGGTAGCAAATTCTTAATTCTGTGAGAGGCCAGAGGCTGAGTGCCAGGGACTTCTGGGCTTGCCTCGGGGCTAAAGAGGGCCTCTGAGGAGAGGAAGATAGGTTCTAGCCCATGTGTCCAACTTGGCTTTCATTTCACATACTAATGCCCCCATACTCAAAACGGACTAAGAAGTCAGGAGATAATCTTTAGCCACAGCACCTCAGCCTATTTTAGGGTGCCTTACCAGGAGAAAGAACAGCTGTAACTATCAGAGGCTTTGAGGCTTATGAGCCTGGGCTAAGAGGAGACCCCAATTATCTCTAAGGGCACCATGAAATTCTCCGCTTTTCTAAACCCTGACTGCTAGATCAACTCCACAGGCCCCAAGCTGAGTTATGACAAACCCTATGATGCACAGTTTTTTTGAGAAACTGACAAAATTAAAACAAACAGACATGGTACAAACCAGTTCCTGATCTCATTATTATAAGCTTCTGAACCCATGAGTAAGGACAAAAGCAGGGAAGAGTAACACTTCACTACAAAGGAAACAAATTAGTCTTGTGCAATAGAGTTTGGCCCCGTCTCTTCTTATGCTGTGAAGGAAGAGTTGGGAACATTTCCAATACTAGCTAAACTGATACTATCCACAGTCCCCTGTGAGCCTTGAAGTTCTTATAGGACCCAAGTGACAGTCCTTAAAGGCCTAAGGTATCTTATGATTTTCAAGAACAGCAATTTCATTTCATAAAGTGACACAGGCATGAAGAGAAAGTTAAGAACACAAGCTGTTAACTCAATTTTTCTGTCCCTTTACTCTTTACGGCTATGTCTGGCTAGTTTTCATTTTGGCTTGTCCTTTGTACCCCCTTCTTCTCAACACACAAAATTATCAGACAAACGAAGTACATAAAAATCTTGATGGAAATAAATTCAGATCAGTCTTTATTTTCTGAGGCTGTGGTTTCCCAGCAGACACTCCCACAGAGCCACTGATGGCTCTAGCACAGAACGCAAGGGCACCAAGTGAAGACTGGGTGCTTCTGAATTAAGAAACCTTTGTCTCAGTGTGCACCCGGCAGTGTAAGCTCGATGCTATCTTTATAACTTACATCAGCCCAAAGTTGCTCTTAGGCAAGAGAAAGTTTCAAAAGCCTTCTTCCCAAACTCCTCATAAGAACTGTAGTTTTCAGAGCCTAACAGGGTTGAGTCTCTCACTTTATTCTAAACCAGGTGCCATTATTCCCATGGTATAAAGGAGGGAAATGATTCTCAGAAAGTTGAGGGGCTTATTCCAGGAAGGGCAGGGAGTTATACCCAGTCCCACAGGGCACCAAACACACAGCTGGCAGAAAAGTGTCACAAGACTGCACGGTAGACACTGAGGACTATCAAGTGTGGGTCTGAAGACCATCCGCCGTTTGATGAGAACACTCACAAGAACTAGCTGAACTTACACAGCTCTGAGAGAGGTTATAGCAGCCTGCTACTGGCTACATGTCTCTAAGACTAGGACAGAAAGTCCCAGCCCAGACTGAAGACGATGACGGCAGTGTGGAGAAGTAGAGGTTTTGGGTGGGGAAGGCATTTTTTGCTATGATCCATGTTTGGTGAGCAGGCAGGGACAGTGGGAACCAGAGTGTCACACAGCTCCAGCTTCCATCGTGAGAATACAGCTTGGCCAGAGGGAGAGGCAAAGTGGCTCGTAGACACCAAAGTGCCCGGCATAGGGAGGTTGCTGTATAATTACTGATGACAGAGCACTGGTTTTCTGTCCCACGATCAGCACTGTCTGGGGACAAATAGCTCTGAACATATACGAGAAGGCACACACTCTCTGGGTCCAGCATGAACGATGGCTGACAGAGCACAGACATGTCATTTCCTCAGATGTGCAAGACCTAGTCTTTAGGAGAAACCCCTAAGTTAAACTTTCCAAGTACCAACTACTACCTGAAGGGGCCTGAAGCTCAGAGAAGTGATGGTTTTCAAGGTGGCTCATGAGTCCCAGGGTCAGATCCCATCCCTGACCGCCACTACTCCCTAGATTAAAAAGACTGCAGGATCCTGTCTGACCCTCAGTCATGACCTGTGTCATCTGGGCCCAGATGTTCATGCTGTCCGATATAGCTCCTCCCACAACGCTTCCAGGATACATATGCACAGGAACTTTGACCCTGGTCTCCTACCTGGATATGGAATAGAGAGGAGAGTGAAGTTTGCATAGCGCTGGGCTTTGTCCACCTTCTCAGAGGAGGTCACACTAAAAGACAGGAACACGTGTTATGGTATCCCAGCACACGCACACACAACACACACACTTTCCCAAGTGAGTGTTACAATTTCTTAAAGTGAACTTTTTGCTAAAAAGCTGTCTCTTTCAGACTTCGGAATGATATCCTCAGCAGCATACAATTAAATGCTCTTCCCTGTCCCCATCTGAACAACTCAAATAAGGGAGGTCTTTTTTCACTCTAACAAATCAGCAGGCCTCAACCAGTACCCAAGGGTTGGAGGAGAACCTTCCATATCATCAGCTCCATGGAGGCATGAGGCACATCCACTCCTGGTCCTGAGGGTGGGACAGAGCCGGGCAGTAGGAAGGACTTCTCTACCTCCAAAGGCCACTCCTAAACATGGGAACATGTAGCTCAGAGTATTGCACACTTGTCATCCCAGGATTTGGGAGGCTGAGCTAGGAGGATCCTCACAAATTCAGGGCCAATGGGGGCTACATAGTTAGTTCAAGGCTGTATTTCAAGACCATATCACAAAACAAAAACAAACAAACAAAAAAAAACCCCAAAACAAAAACACCCCAACCCCCCTAAAACAACAAAAAAAGCAAAACAAAGTAAAAGTAACAAAAAGAAAAATAAACAAAAACTCCCACAAAAACAAAACAAACAAACAAACAAACAAAAAAAACTAACGGGGCTCAGAAGACAGCTCAGTTGTCAAGTATTTGCTATACCAGCATGAGGACTTGAGTTCAGATCAGAGCACCTATGTAAAAAGCTGGAAGTGGCTGTAAACACCTGAAATCACAGTGACGTGAAAGAGACACACAGGAGGATCTCCTGGCTTTCTAGCCAACCAGGGACTAAATTGGCGAGTTCCAGGTTTATGAAAAGACTGTCTTGAACACTCAGGTGGAGAATGACTGGGGAAGACATCTGGTATCAGTCTTTGGCCTCCATGCACACGCCACCAGCACGTGTGTACGTGTATGTGTACAAAGGGATATCAGAACCTACTGCACAAGGCTGTTTCAAACGCAGTGAGAGGCTGCACAGACAGCCCTCACTCAAGCCCACAAATGCCAGAATGGCCATGCACTGTGGGCCAGCCCTGAACAGTGTGAACACAAAGCCTGAGACTGCTTCTTGGCAGATGCCCTGTACTCACTTCATGCCAAACTTCACCTTCTTGTTCTCCACCATCAGGTCACAGATGTATCTGACTGATAGGTATTGAAGCAGTTTGATATCAAAGCCTCTCACCTTATCAAAAAGGTGCGTGTCACCACTTCTGAAATAAACAGCCAGAGAAATCGGTTGAGACAGGTTGACTCCGAAGCATGGGCAGGGAGCTATTTTAGGAAGTATGGATGAAAACTTGTGTTCGAGTCTTCAGAAGCTGAGGGCAGGGGGAGGGAAGGTGACTTTCCAAGAGATTATCTCTATCTTGGGACAGTTTTCAAAGAAGAGTAATTTGCAGCCAGAGTGGGAAAGAGCTTTCTGCACTGCTTGACATTAAGCAGAGGACTCAAGATAATCTCCAGCTCTCAAAGGCACCGAGCTGGCGGCTGAGACTCTAAACTTCCATCAGAGTTCATCTTCACCTCCCTCTTTTCCTTCCATTTAGGACCTTTTTAGTCATAAGCCTTATGGATATAACAGGTTGAAAATCTTCAACCAATAAAGACCTTTTAGGGTGATTTGACCAACTGACTGTGAAATACTAGGTAAGTGAATTCCTTCTACTTACCAGGCTGAAGAAGGAAGAGGTAGAAGAAGTAGAAGAAAACATTCAAATTCTCAGGCTACTACTTTCTGTCCAGCCATGCAGATATGACAGCAGTACAAGGGTTAACAGTCACAGCAATGTAAAGTTTTTAATGCCTGCTGCTTGGTCACTGCTGGCAGTCAGTTGCCTCACTAAGAACTGTGTGCTGTAGATGACCTGGCCAAGGCAGAAGTCACCTGACCTTGGGGGAAGCCAAACATTCTAGATCATAAGCCAGAGCTATTACTTTCAAAGTCAATGGCAGAACCCAGGCTTAGCAAAGTACCTGAGCCACAGTGTGAGCAGCAGATCATACTAGGGTGCCACCTAAAGACTTTTCCTGTGGCACCAACCACACAAACGTGGTTTGTAGTCTTGTTTATTACAAACTATTTGAAAAGGTGCAGAGTGTGAACCAGCCTACTTTTTCCCTTTAAACGAGTTCAGTGCTGTATGTCTATAGTCCTAGAACTTGGAAAATAGTGACAGGACCAGGACCTTGGCTTTTTAGGAAGTGCAGAGCCAGGCTTGACTACATGAGAACTTGTCTTTTAAGATTTGTTTTATTTATATGGGTACACTGTCGCTCTCTTTAGACACACCAAAGAGGGCATTGGATCACATTACAGATGGTTGTAAGCCACCATGTGGCTGCTGGGAATTGAACTCGGGACCTCTGGAAGAGTAGCCAGTGCTCAGTAACAGGTGAGCCATCTCTCCAGCCCCAAACCTTGTCTTAAAAAGCCAAAACATAGAGTCAGCCATTGTGGTTTTATGAGACTATCTCACCTCAAATGCTGTTTTCCCTGCGCGTGTGCGTGTGCAAACACACACGCACACGCACACACACACACACACACACACACACACACACACACACACACACAGAAGGAAAAAAAGAAGGGTGCATGTGACTCAAAATTCAATTGTGGAATATAGTTGTTACACAAGGACTTTACCCCAACCCTGTAATTCAGAGCCAGGAGTGCTGAGTGATACCTGGCAGGTTCATACTTGGCAGACTAGCTGCATCCTGACATTGTGTAGGGCTCTAAACAAAGACAGACATCTAGGGCCAACTTTAGACCAGCAGCACAGAAACCCTAAGGTCATTATGTGCTGTGACCCTGGTTAAAGACTGCTCAGGTTCATGAAGCTGCTGTGCTGGGTGGGTTTCAAAGTGCTGTTTTGGGGATATGGAGTTGAAAGATGAGGGCAGAGAGCCAATGCACTTATCCAGACCAGAGATGAATACCCCCTGCCAGAGAGTATGGCTGCCATCAACCAGCCAACCAGCCCTGACCCAAGCTCCTACCCACAGTGATCCCGCACTGACCGAAGAACAAAGTCCTCTTCTGTGACATCTTCTGTATTTGCCCAGGTATCATCTGCTCCCCCTGCCAGAGAAACCAGTCTGTCAGCACTGAAGCTGGTGGCACCCTTGCTAGGCCAAGTGGAACCAACCTGCACCATGTCCAGGTTTAGCCCTCATGTTTCCATTAGGGCAACATGCCTACCTGTTTGGCAGTCTGCTTTGTCTCAGAAGTGAATCCCTAGTTTCTGCTCTGGAGTGCTTTGGTCTCTACCCTGTTTATCATACCTTCTCCTCACACTACTGTGGCTGAGGAAGGACTAGTCCCTCTGATAAGGTTTTCCATTCTTAGACCCATAAAAGGCTGTTCAATATTCACCTGAGAAAAAATAGTTGTATCCAGAGCGTCCATACAGCTCTCCCCATCCAGCCAGTGTGGCCGACCTGCAAATATGCTGGGAGACAAACAGCAATTTCAGGATCAGATGACTTCTGAAGCATGCAGAGCTAAGGAATGCCTGGTGCTTCTTACCAGCATAGAGATCACCACAGCCAGTCTGAAGTCTGCTTAGAACTTATTCGCCTACAGACTCTACCAAAGGGGTCTCTCCCCTAAATTCAAGGTACCAGTGGTCTATCAGTGATGAGAGTAAGACGTGGGGGATGTACATGTATGCCAGGTACTAGGCACAATTCTGTCAGGTGACACCATCTTCTCACTGAACTCACAAGGCCATAAGGCAAACATAGCAGGCAGTAGACAACTATTTCACAAATGAAGAAAGGAAAAACTGGCTCAGGGAGGTTAAGGGGTGTAAACAGTCACAGAATGTGGAGCAGGACAGGACAGTTGGCCCAGGCTCACACACCTTCCAGGGCCTGTTACCTATTATTTGGAATTTTTTTTAACATAGAGGGCAACTTTTATACTGAGAGAAGCAATTAAAAGAGAGATACTTGGGTCTTAATTTTTAAAAAGAAATTATTAAGCAGTCATGATAATAATTTCAGCACTTTTAAGATCAGAGGCAGGGCCTGGAGAGATGGTTCAGCGGTTAAGAGCACTGACTGCTCTTCTAGAAGTCTTGAGTTCAATTCCCAGCCACCACATGGTGGTTTACAACCATCTGTAATGAGATCCAATGCCCTCTTCTAGTGTGTCTGAAGACAGCTATGGTGTACTCATAAGCATAAAATAAATAATCTTTTAAAAAAAAAAGATCAGAGGCAGGGGCATCAGAGGTTCAAGGCCAGCCACAGTTATATAGTGGGTTTGAGGCTAGCCTGGGCTTCATGAGACTATCATAAACACACACACAGAGTTCTCTATGAGATCAAAGTCAATCTGGACTACATAAGTTTTAGGACAAAAACAAAAAAATAAAACAAGACAAATAAAACCCATATCAAGGAAAAATAGTAGCTATTACTTGGTTGCCTTTTTTCTTTCTTTAAACAGGGGCTGTCGGAGATGGAAGCCAGGACCTTGTACATGCCAGGGCAGTTCTCTACAACTAAACTAAATCCTACCTCCTTCCTTATTCTTTTACTTTTTCCTTATGACAGGGATCACTCTGAAAGCTGAATTCTATAAGCTAGGCAACAGCACCTTCAAACAGACTGTACATGTGTATCTGCATGATGTGTATGTTCGTGGGACAGTGTGTACCGAGATGAGTTTGCTTTGTTCTCTCCGCCCACCTTTATGCGAGTTCTGAAGATCAAACTCAGGTTGCCAGGCTTGTACAGTAGCCACCTCTCTTTACCCAGTGAGCTATTTGCTGACCTATAAACTTTCATTACTTAAATAGTTTGTTGAAATTCAGCAGTGGGTCGAGGGGAATGGGAAATGTCTAGTGACATGGAAACAAAAGCCCATCTAGTTTGACCGCAGGCTGGGAGATCTGCACCAGTGCACTAAGACAAACAGAAGATGTAAGCTGACAGACCAAAGTTCATTTCTGAATTGGTCCCACAATCTGCAGTATAAAGTGGTTTTCTGGGCTGGAAAGATGGCTCAGTGGTTAAAAGTACTATCTGCTCTTCCAGAGGTCCTGAGTTCAATCCCCAGCAACTACATGGTGGCTCATAACCATCTATAGTGGGATCTGGTGCCCTCTTCTGGCACACAAGTATATATGCAGATAGAGCACTCATACATAAAAATAATCTTAAAAAAATTAAATAAGGTAGGTTTCTGAAAGCTTACAAAATACTGTCTACTGCAGGGTTATCATCCTATGAGGTAACAGAAGTAATGTTGGCTCTACATGAAATGGATAGGGAACCACTAGATCAACTCTCTAGCAACTCTCTAGCTCTTGCTAGGGGCGAGAGTAGGCAAACCATAAAGCTGGGTATCACCTGGAACTGGCTAGGGGTTCTTGGAGATATAGCCTGTTTGCACAACTGCTCTTCTGTATTTGAGCTCCAAACAGCAACTTAGTCCTCTGCCAGGTCCCTGCCAGAGACCACTACTGCTCCAGGGTAGCTTTTTCCCAAAGAGTTTACTCATATATGCTGATCCCTGCTTCAGAGTCTGTCCAGAAGCCCATGGAGAAGGGGTAGAGCTGAATTTCCTGCTGGTCTAAGCAAAATGCACTATGGTGGGGGCTACTTAACTTTTTCTGGGTCTAAAAGCATCCATAAATCAGCTGAAAAGTGTCAACTGTTAAGTATGTTAGCAGAGGCTTGAAATCTTTCGAAATCTCCACGTTTGGAATTGGATACTGGATGAGGGTGGTTAAGGCCAATCTGAGCTATAAAGTGAGATCCTGTCCCAAAGTAAAATAAAATTAATTGGTAAGGTACTTGTAGTGCAAATATGAGAACTTTTTGGGTCCCCAGTCCCCTCGTAGAAAGCCAGGTGTGGCTGTGCACGTCTGCATACAATCCTAGTGCTGTGAGGCAGAGAGAGCACATGGCTAGAGCTGACGGGCCAGGAGCAGCACGGATGCTCTAATCCACACACTGTCTCAGAAGAGGAAGAGAAAAGGGACTGAGAAATGACCCAACATTTGGCCCCTAGCTTTTAAGCATTTATGTGCACACATAGGCCACACATGCACACACATTAAATAAATGGCAAGCTTGGTAGATCAGGCCTGTAGTCGTCCCAGCACTTAGGCTGAGGTAAGAGGACTGCTTTTACTTTTCTTCCTTCTTGCTTCAGAGACCTGATGAGTAAAGGAAATTTATTTGCTAGGATTTCACAATCCATTGATAGAGTAGGTCTGAAAAGTCTTATCTGTTAAAGAGTCTCAACCTGCCACATTCCTAAGGCACGAGGTTTAAAATGATCCTGGAGTGGGAGTGAACTCTGATGGAAGCTTAAGAAATATCCCAGGACTCCGGGGCTTGGGGGGGAATGAGGCAGAAAAGAATGCTATGAGTTTAAGGGCAGCCTGGGCTACAAAGCAAAACCCTGTTTTTCAAAAATAAATAATCAGGAGCCACTTTGTATCCCCAAATGAGAAAGCCCACTCAGGTGTCTGCTTCAGCTCAGAGCTGAAATTATGTCAATGCCCCCACACTGACCCATTTACAAGGCCACATCAGGGGTCAGGATAAAAGTATTTCTCATTCCTCTGTGTAAGACACAGGCTGACCCTGAACTCCTTGATCCTTCTGCTTCAACCTCTCAAGTATTGGGATTACAAGCGTGCACTGCCATGCCCGACTCAAATCCAAGTTTTCTTGTTGTGTAAACTTGGTCAAGTTATTTAACCACTCTGAACCAAAAAATAGGAAGACAAGTAAAAGATTCTATCATGGAGCTACGCTAACAGACCTAGTGAACATATGAACTTCAAGGGTTGGGACTTTTGTCTGCTTTACGGGAATGACATATCTCAAAGTCCTGAGACAAAGTACACATTCAATAAGTACATGGCTAATCACATGGCTGAAAGAAGGGACAAACAGCAGAATATTACCTGATTTAATCTGCTCTTCAGAGTAAGCTGAGGCCATATATAGGCAGTAAGAGAGCCAGGATCTGACCTAGGCAATCTAACTCTATAGCATGGGGCAGGGAGGCGCTGATATTACATCCCTTCCCTATCTGAAATCTTCCCTCAGGCAGAATGATCCATTTCTCTGGCCTGTTTCCCACACTGTGAGATGTCCAACAACCAAGTATCCTGACTTATACAGTTAGAGAACAAAAAGGCTCTACAATTTTGCATGAAGTCAGTGATCAGAACAGGGAACAGCAAATGATGCTGTGTGTGGGCCTTACCTTGCCTTTGAACAGGATCACTGGGCAGACAAAGCGACCTCTACACCTGGCCATTTTGCTTCGGTGGATGAGGTCTTGCAGCTTGTTCACCTGCACAGTGCTCTGAAACCTAACACAAACAACAACATGAGGTCAGCCAGGCAGTGACACGGGTGTCTGTTCACACAGACGCAAAGGAGGCCTACACTTGTATAAGACTCTCTAGAATTCTGTTTTTGAGTCAAGATCTCACTACATAGCTGAGGCAAGCCTTGAATTCAGGTGTAACCCAGGCTAGCTTTAAATGATAGCCTATGCTAGCCTTGAATTTGTAGCAAACCTCTTAGCTCAGCTTCCCAAGTGCCAAGATCACAGACATACTCTACCATGCCAAGTTTTAGTCACTGAAAATTTAGCAAATGCCATTATCATTATTCCTAAATTTCAGATTGATATATTGAGTTTTTCAGGAAAAGAAAAAAAAAACACCTAATTATAAGTATTAAAATCCAAGTTACCGCCGGGCGGTGGTGGCGCACGCCTTCAATCCCAGCACTTGGGAGGCAGAGGCAGGCGGATTTCTGAGTTCGAGGCCAGCCTGGTCTACAGAGTGAGTTCCAGGACAGCCAAGGACTACACAGAGAAACCCTGTCTCAAAAAAAAAACAAAAAAACCAAAAAATCCAAGTTACCCTGATTTCAGAGCCTTTCCAATGAAAACAATGAAAGCCAAAATAAGTTAGCTGGGTGTGGTGGTGCATGTTTGTAATCTCAGCCCATGCAAAAGCCTGAGATAGGACTCAAAGCCAGCCTGGATGACATAGTGAGTTCAGGCCAGGCTGAGTCACAACATGAGAGTCTGTCTCAAAACGAGGACCACATAGAAAATCCTCAATAAAACCCAAACAAATGAAAAACTCCAAAAGGAAATGAGCTTCAGCACGCTACACTAGCACCAAACAACACTTCCTAGATAGCAAACAGCACTGGAGTGTGCATGGTGCACCTAAGAGAGGATCCCACTAGCCAGCCAGGCTACCTGGTGAGTGAAGGCCAGGCTTAGGGAGACACCTTGCCTCAGATAAGGTGGTACGTGAACTGCAAAGGCCTCTGCCTCCACAGACACATGCACAGGTAAACATTCACATCCATACACCACACACAAAGAGAAACAAACGGCAGGGAAGTCAGAGCTGTACAGTGAGTCCTCAGAAGGAAGGCAAGTACTCTTAAGGGACTGAGCTTTGAGCCAGCCTTACAGAAAGCTCAGTCCCTTCCGCATCCTGAGCCTTCAGATGATCCTGTTACCACACAGCTCCTCAGGGCACATGCACTCTCCTTACACTGTTTCAGGAGAGGGAGGGAAGTTAGTGACACTCATGGATTTGTGGCTCCTTTGAGAAGCTGAATGGTAATGCAGATAATCCAAGTTCAGTCTTAGGCTGGTAGTATATACCTGTTCTCTCTGCATTCAGGAAGCAAGGGCAGGAGGATGGCCACAAGTTCAAAGCCAGGCTGATCCACATAGTGAGTTTCAGGTCACCGAAGACCTGTCTTTAAAAAAACAAAAGAAGCCAGGTGTGGTGGCACATACCTTTAATCCCAGCATTCAGGAAGCAGAGACGGGCAGGTCTCTTGAGTTAAAGGCAAGCCTGGTCTACAGAGCAAGTCACAAGACAGAGCCACACAGAGAAACTTGATTACAGGTGCTGTGAGTTCATGAATGCAACAGCTCTGATTATTTTTGAAAACTCGACTTCAATTTCAGATGCTTCCACTTTACAGTAATTACATCTCAAGCTATAGTTTAGAGACAGGAGCCTTTATATATTTTCCTTCAAATTGAGCCGTGAAGAGCTGGGCATAGTGTTGCATTCCAGTAACTCCAGCACTTGGGAAGTGGAGAGGAGAGGCTCAGGAACCTGAGGCCAGCCTGGACTGTAGGAGATCCTGTCTCAGATGGACAGCTATGGGTTGTTTTTGTTGTCACTGGGGTGTGTCTCTGTGTGTTACATTTTGCCTTAGATTTTTGTTTGTTGTCAACCAGCCTGCCTACACAGGTCATGTTGGCCTCTAACTTGCTGTGTGGTCCAGCCTGGCCTTAAACTTGGGATGTCCCAGCTTCCTGAGAGCTGGGACTACAGGCATGTGCCACCATGCCCAGTTTTTTTTTTTTTTTTTTTTTTTTTTTTTTTTTTAATTAAGGTTGCTATGCTGGGTTTCTGTTTTCAGGAAATGAGGGTTTTAGACAGGGTATCCTGGCTGAGGATTATTATTGGCAGTGAATGGAAGAACAGTCAAGTGTTTTAAGGTTGTGGTTCCTGGTAGGCTGTCCACGCTCCCACGGATGGCTCTATACCTATGTGAATAGACTAGATTCAGTCAATACTTAAAAAGAAAAACAATTTTAAAAGGACAATGAGGTTGGGAAGTGGGATAGGGATACAAAAGAGAGGTCTGGAAGATGAGGGATGGGAGAAGCAGGACAATTAACATGCACTGTATACATGTATGAAAGTTTCTAAGTTTAAAATATACTTTACAAAATCATATGCCATGTCTAGGAGCAGCTACATGAGATCTCAGTTACTTTGGTGGGAGGGGCAAATTTGGGAAATCACAAATCCAAGTTCTGTCTGAAATACAGAGTGAGGTCATGGTCAGCCTCCAAAATTTAGCAAAACTCAAAATGACAAGAGTTACTCAGATAGTTCAGTAGGTACAAGTTCTTGCCAAAAAAGCCAGACTACCTTAGTTCAATCCAAGGACCTCATATACACAGGGAAGAACTGGCTCCATAAAGTTTTCCTGTGAACTGTACCTGAATGCCCCACCTCTCACATCATATACAAACATAGCAGTAAATAAAATTTAAAAACAGAGCGTTCTGGTATGACATTTGGCCACCATGTGTGAAGACCTAGCTTCAATTCCCAGAACCTAAAAATAACAGTGTGTGTTTCAGATTGGGGAGAATATGTCTTTAAGTAAAAGTTAACTTAATGATCATGAAAAATAAGTCAGGGGTTGGGAGAGGGAACTCCTCCTATGTATGGAGCCCCTCTCTTGGTAGCTTTTCTTACACACATTTTTGCTCTGCAAAAGCCCAAAACTAAGAGGTTTAAGAGGATGACCTCCGGCCACCCTTCCCCCCCCCCCCCCCCCGGTATGTTTTTCCAGGAGGTCAAATTTAAGATATCATGTTTGCTAATGGAATGTTATTTCTTTGTAGGAGGAAAATGACAAGCTTTATGGGCTAGGGTGCTTGTATCAAGTACCCACAGACAGGATGGCATGGGCTCACCGGCAAACCCTGCAGCTGAAAAGCTGGATGCTGCTGCTCTCCCTGCCTTAGTTTCTCTATGACATATAAAGGCACTTAGTCCAAAACAAGTGTAATGCTAAACTCTAGGACTATGAAACAGAGCATACAGCATGACTTCCAGTACTCAGCTTCCCAACTACCTGGTCACCATTCCCTTTTTTCAGCCTTGTCAGCACTGTCTGTCCACTGGCCTCTTAGCTAGTTCACAGCAGTTACCTCTGGACCCGGTCCCAGAACATGGGATGCAAAGACAGAAAAATTAGGAGTTCAAGCCTTAACTACACCATGTTTACAGCTACCCTGGGCTATGAGAACCTATCTAAAAAACAAAAAGGGGAGGCTGCTTAGTCATTACACGCACTCACTGCACAACTTTGATAGCCTAGGTTTGGATTCTAGAACCTGTAACAAGCTGAAGATGATCTCATGTGCCCTTGTAACCCCAGAATTGTTGGGAGGCAGAGCAGAAGACTGATGAGGTTTGCTGGCTGCCAGCCTAGCTGGAAAGAGCTCTCATTCAGGGAGAGACCTTTCTTCAAAGGAATAAGGTGGAGAGTGATAGGTGAATATGCACTATTCTCTAGCCTTCATGCCTGGGCACAGGTATGTGTACCACCCCTAACTTGTACCTATACCACACACATATACTACGTTCACACTTTTCTTTTAGGTCATAAAAACAGAAGTGAGCATGGTAATGCACCTTGGTAATCCTAGGACTTAAAGAGGAGGACACAGGAAGGTCAGGAATTCAAAGTCATCTTGACTGACAATTCAAGGCCAGGTTGGGTTATGTGCTACCCTGTCTCAAAAACCAAAAGCAAAACATTCTTGCATCAGATTCTCCTAGGCTGCATTCAGGAAATTCTCCTAAAAGCTGGCACAGAAGGCTGAAGCAAGAATTCCAGGTCAGCTGGTGCTACATAGTATGAGATCCTGTCTCATAAAAGTATCCCCACCACATACCAACAGAGATAGGAGCAGCACAGGTATTAACTCTGAACTTAGAGCTCTGAACTGATTTTGTGTTGCTGCTCTTGAGATGTCTATGTCCGCCAGACTGTCCTCAGCCTCCTCCTGCCTCAGCCTCTCACAGACTGGGATTGTGCCTGGCTGGATTCTGATTTTAGTGTAAGAACATTCATTTTCTATTATGCTAGATCATGGGTTATCTGCCTGGCCACTACTCAAAAGAACCAGTTCCGTTTCTGCTTTCTCACTAGTTCCTGTTTTTAATCTGTCACTTGCCAGTGAACTGTCTGGCCTATGACTATACCTGAATGAACACTGTATGCTTACACATTTTTATCTACAACCCAGTTGAGAGATTTCTTTGCTGTTTATTTGCTCCTGGGGACTGAACCCAGGGCCTGTCCCTGAGGTAAATCTCTAGCCCCTCCTTTGGTATTATTTAATTGGTGTTTGGTCTTCATGAACATCATTTGCTTACAAAACTATTTTTAAAGCATGGTTTGGTAATAAATGGTCACAATCTTATTACTCTTGAGGCTGAGGCAGTAAGAGTAGGTGTATGCAGGCAGTAAGTAGCCAACAACCTACATTAGGAATGTTGTACAGTCGAGGCCAGCCTGGTCTACAGAGTGAGTTCCAGGACAGCCAGGGCTACACAGAGACCCTGTCTCGAAAAACCAAAAAAAAAAAAAAAAAAAAGACTGTTGTACAGGTTTAGGAAAGCTTACCAGAATTGATGTGACGACAACAATATTCTCTGGTTTTGGTTGGTGGTAGTGTTTTTGTTTTTTTTTTTTGTTTTTGTTTTTAATTGTTGGGTGTTTCTTTGGTTTTTCCTGACAGGGTTTCTCTGTGTAGCCCTGGCTGTCCTGAACTCACTCTGTAGACCAGGTTGGCCTCGAACTCAAGAGATCCACCTGCCTCTGTTTCGCCACTGCAACCGCCACCACCACCAGCAGCAGCAGCAGCAGCAGTCAGGCTTGTTTACTTTTAAAAGCCCTTTAAAAAGATTGTATTTGTAGAGGGAGGGAGGGAGGAGGAATGAATGTGAAAATGGAAGCATACATCATGGTGCGTGGTAGTCAAAGGGCAACTTTGAGGACGTGGTTCTCTCCTGATACCTTGTTTTTAAGGGAGGGTCTCTTGTTATTTTTGTCACTATGCTGCAGATCGAGTTTCTGGTGAATTCTGCTGTCTTTGTTCCTATCTTGATGGAGGAGCTCTGGGATTACAGACACTGAGTGCTCACTCACACCTGACTTTTTATTTAACATGGAGTCAGGGGGTCAGGACTATAAGACAAGTGCTATTCACCTGCTCATACATCTCGCTGGCCCTGGATTTTTTTTTTTTTTTTTTTCTTTTTTGGGGGGAGACAGTTTCACACTATGGCTCAGGATGGCCTGGAACTCACAGCCTCCAGACTGAATCAGTAACCTCACCCGTACTTTCCCCTGGCTATGGCTCTTTGTAGACTGCCAATGCTTAGTTACACCCACCAGGCCAGAGGAGGAGAATTTCACTAGTGGGACTTTACCTATTGGATTCTTGGGGTCCATCACAGAGGCAGCTCAGCAAACATTCAGAGCAGACCCTCTGGCCCTCCTGGACAGAACTGGGGAAGTTTTTAACTAGACCAAGTACTTACTTTCTGAACTGAGTTACACCCTGTCTAACTCAGTCTATTCATGTCACAGTAACACTTAAGAAGCATGCAGTTATATTTCTTCTCATCCAATTATACCCAAATTCTCTTCCTTTCAACAAATACTCAGTGCCAACTAATGTCACTTCAATATAAAATAATGACCATGTAAAGAAGTAACAACTAACTACGAACTCTGAAGCAGGGCATGCTGACACGTCTCTGTGATTCTAGCTATGTAGGGCAAGAGGAGTCTGAGTTTACGGTCAGCCTAAAACATTTAGCCAAGATCCCATCTCAAAAAGAAAAAAGGAGGAGCCTAGCGGTGGTGGTGCACTCCTTTAATCCCAGCACTTGGGAGGCAGAGGCTGGCAGATCTGTTAGTTTAAGGCCAACCTGGTCTACAGAGTGAGTTCTAAGCCAGGGTTATACAGAAAAACCCTGTCTGAAAAAAAAAAAAGAAAAAAAAAAAAAAGAAAGAAAGGAGAAGAAAAGCGAGCTAGAGAGATAGATCCATGCTCTGCTCTTCTAGAGGACCCAAGTTCCATTCCTAACATCCATACCAGGAAGTTCACAACCACCTGGGATTCCAGCTCCAGCAGGACTGAATGTCTCTGGCCTTCATTGGTACCTGGACTTAGGTTCCTATACACAAACACACACACTTTTAAAATTGTTCAAGGCTCCCCCACCCCCCCCCCCCCCCACATATGTTAACAAAGCCCTTCAAGGGTACCATAGTGCTCTTTTCCTGGAAAGTGAGACAGATTGTCATGGACAAGGTGGCAGTAAGGAAAAGGCAAACAAGTGGACAGAGGAAATCTTTCTCCTTACTGACTCTTGGGTAAAGGGAAATTGCCTCTCTGGGCTTCAGCTTTTTTCTCTGTAGGATCGGGGTGATACTGTATTTTTCATAGGTGACATGAAGGATGTTAAGTGTGTGAAATCCTAACTCATGACAATCGGAGAGCAAATAATCACTTCTCTTCCCTCTCAACACAGGATCTCATACAGTCCTTGTATCAGACTTACCTTGTAGCTAAGAATGATGTAGTCAGTTCTCCCCTGGGATTACAAGCATGTACCACATTGGCCAGTTTATAGAGTGCTAAGGATTTAACCCGGGGGCTTCATGTATGCTAAAAACAAGTACTCTAGCAACTGAGCTATTATCAGCCCCTAGAAAATTCTCTCTTTAATGTTAGAATGAATAAGCACTGAACATGTTTCTTTCAGGACACACAACCAACCATAACTGAGAGCTAATTAGAGAATGCTGAATTCTGGCTCCACCTCTGAGGTAGTAAGTCAGATTCTGCAGTAACAAGATCCCTTGGTGGTTCGCTCACATGAATGCTATCAGAGGGCAGAGGGTAAGTGCCACACAGCACTCACAAGAGTAAGAAAGGGGAAGCTGGGTTGGGGCAAGACATGGTGGACACTTCTAACTTTATCTCTTGGGTGATGAAAGCAGGTTCATGAGTTCAAGCCCAGCTTGGTTACATAGATGACAATGCTGGTAGCAAGTGACTGAGAGCAACTGAGAGATGGTTACAGACTGACTGACTGTAGCTTACAGGACTATAAAAAGGCTAAGTTTCCCTACCCTTGGAAGGGAAGTTACAGAAGAACTAAGGTGCTGTAGTGAACGAAGCAAAGCCCTCAGCCCTGGAAATGCCTGGGGAGGATGTGACAGCAGTTCTGGGATCTTCACAGAACAGTAATACACTAATTTTTCAAGAGATGGGCACTCTTCTAGATATCCCTTCACACATAAGAAAATAAAGGCTTCAGTCTTAAACTCCTCTGACCATGCTGTTCATCTGCTTATAAATGGCTCTTCCAACATCTGGCTATAGAATATAAGGCACCTAAGGAGGTTTGAGAACGCAGACTGTGGAAACTGCTTTAGAAGGTCCAGAGGGGGTCCTGCAGTCTGGAGTCTTCAGTTGTGCAGGTGTTACTGATGAAAAGCACTACACCATTCATGTTCCAGAAGCCCACACTCCTTGGCAATGATGAGTGCTACACTGAATTGAGCATGGTGGCTCACACCTGTAACCACAGCACATGAGAAGCTGAGGCAGAGTAGATAAAGGCCAGCCAGGACTACAATGTGAAAAGCAAGCAAACAAATGAAACATGAGAAGGAAAGAAAAGGGAAAGGAAGGAGTGTGAAGGGAAGGAAGGAGAAAGTAGAAAAGGCAGGGCAAGGCAAGGAAAGAAAAAGCCTATTCAAAAGTTGTCCTTAAGGGAGCTGGAGAAATGGCTCTGCAATTCTACTTTTCCAGAGGTCCTGAGTTCAATTGCCAACAACCACATGGTAGCTCACAACCATCTGTAATGGGGTCTGATATTCTCTTCCGGTGTGTCTGAAGACAGCAACAGTGTATTCACATAAAATAAATAAATCTTTAAAAAAAAAAAAAAGTTGTCCCTGAGAACTCTGGGGAAACACTGCGGCACAGGCCGTCTATCATGAAGTCGTCTCACCACCCCACCAGGGAGGATCAACCATCCTGTAGGTTTGCCGACAGCAGCGCTTCACAATTGTTTCTACACATATGAATTAATTACTTAGGCATCTTGGTATGCTGTGATTTTGACCCATGGCTCTAAAGCCCCAGAGTCCATGCTTCCCACAATGTCTTGGGAGACAATGGCTTTGCTTTGAGCAGCAGGAGCTGACCCATCACCCTCATTCACAGGGCAAAGATGATATAGCAGCTCCTGGAACGTCCTTAAGACCACAAGCAGGGAATTTAAGGGAAGAACCAGGAGCAGACGTGGAGCCTCAGTGTTGTGAATAATTATCCATGCCAAAGAACCACAACCCTTTACTACCCGATGAGATAGTCCCATATCAGGTGTTTCAAGTGTGCTCTGCTGTGAACTGTTACTCTACGTATAGAGCGCTGAAGCCTGGGTCAGGACTCGGTGTACATGGCAGCTCTCATTTAATTCTTACAACAAACACATCAGGCTTGCATTAGCAGGATTTATCATCAGGAACTGCACAAGCCACTTTTCTAGAATTTAAATTAGTCCTTGCAAGCCTTAATAAGGAGACCAGGAATTACCAAAGAAAAACTAAGGACAAAGAGAATGAATAACTTGCCTAACATTAGTAACAGAGTCAGAAAATGGATAAGCAGGATGCTAACTGAAGCAGTGTGATTGTAGGCCTAGGTTCTTAAGAGACACATATGGGAAACACTCCTAAGCTTGTCTTGAAAGCTGGACATAGTGGCACAAGCCTGTAACCCCAGCACTTAGGCAGTGGAGGCAGGAGGATCAGAAGTTAAAGATCATTCCACTGGCTACAAAGTGAGCGCATGGCCAACTCAGCTACATGATATCCTACCTCAATAAAATATGATCTATCTTGATATATATTCCTTCTAACTACACCTACTAAAAACAAAGGTGGCGCTGAAGTTGTTCAGAGAGGTGAAGGATGTCTGTTTCCTTAGGTCAATGAAGTCAAACACAGGGGTGAAAGAGAGCAGCAGGCCTGGGCTCTCCACTTCTCATCTTAAGCTACACTACATGGTCAATCAAACTCAACCCTTAAGTAAATAAAGAGGCCAGGAACTAACCCCACCTGGGGAAAGTGAGCATGCCCTGTCCAGTCTCCTGACCCTGGAGATGAGCCTCTGAGGTCTACCCGACATGCACACTACAGTCACAGGATGCTCACGTGTCTTTCTCTTTCTCAGAACTCTCATACTCCAGGAACACGATGTGGCGGGGGTAGTGGCCGCAGATATCACCATTCACATTTGGAATCACGCTGAAACAGTAGTCACGGCCAAATAGCTCCAGACATCTCTTCTCAATGCGTTCAACCTGCATAGAGAAGGAGACTTGAGCCTGAAGAGAATTCTTGGGTTCTGAGGCCATGAGCATTAAGTGGCCCATGATACAAAGAGACCACTGGGAGTAAGCACTTCTGTGATTACCATTCAAGGTTGAGAAGAAACATGATGCTGGGCCACAGGTTCTTCTATGTAATTCATATGTGGTATGCTTCAGATGGTACCTAAACCCGTTAGCCACACTGCACATAAGACTGTGTGCAGTCAACATGGAGAGAGTCTACCGTCCATGAGATGTAAGAACTTTTTATCCCGGCTGAAGCAGGAGGGTTAAGAACTCACAGCCAAGCTGGGCTACTTACTTAGTGAGACCTTGTTCCAAAAACACAAAGCAACAGTGACTCCTACTTTAGGTTACTATTATAGCTTTAACACATTATGTTCCTTTATCACCAGGTTTTTGTTTTGTTTTGTTTTGTTTTGTTTTTTTCCTTTCTGTTCTACAGCCCCAGGCTAGTATTTAAAGCTCCAGTCAGCTGGGCACAATGGTGCACACCTACAATCCTAGTACATGGGATGTTGAGGCAGGAGGATGCTGAATTCAAAGACAGTCTGGGACACACACACACATTATATATATATATATATATATATATATATATATATACACACACACACATATATATATATACACACACACATATACACACATACATACATATGTATATATCAAGACCATGAAATCAACAACTCCTACAAAAATAAAGAAGCTCTAGTCAGCAAAATCAATAAAAGCTGCAGACAGTTGTCTCTTTATATACTGTTTATAAAACTGAAGACAAGGCTCCCTTCTAAAATTAACCCTTTTGTTCACAGTACAGTGAAAAACCTACTGGAAAAGCTTACACCCTGTAACACATCAAGAACTTTGCAAGAGATCATGAAGTCTGGAGCAGTATTAAGACTAGTGGTGAAAGTAGGTTTAACTTGTAAAACACTAATCTTCACACACATTTAAGAGGGAAGTGAGATCAAAATCACGTATCTCCTACAACCACTCAAAAGATTCCCCTTGAAGCCAGGTGTGGTAACTCACACGTGTATGTAGTACTTGAGAGGCTAAGGCAGGAGGATTATTAGTTACAACCCATTCTGGGATGTTGACTGTGAAGCCAAGCCAGGGCCACAGACCAAAGACCATGCCTCAAAACACGCAAGATTGGTGATGTATCTCAGCTGGTAGACTGCTTGCCTGGCATGCATAAAACCTGTGTTCAATCTCTAGCGCCACATAAACCAAGCATGAGGGTAAACACCTGTAACCCCATCACCTAGGAAGTGGAGACAGGAGGATCGGAGTCTACGGCTGGCTTTGGTTTGGATATGTAACAAACGTAAGGCTTATCTGAGTAAATACACATTACAAATCCTAGGATCTGCCTCCCCAGAAATTGTGACTTAAGAGAATCTAAGACCAGAAATCTTTGTGTTTAACAATAGCTCCAAATGATGCCAATTATAATCTGAAAGGTACTTAGTTACCTGGTGCAATAATACCACAGTATTACTGGTCTTTCTTAGGTTACCTCAGAGATTAACAGAAGATGCCTCCTGCAGCATGTCCCAGCCCCTAGGTAACCTCTGGGGCCAAACCAGTTTTATGGCCCAGGATAGAGATGAAACCCAATGTGTAATGCTAAGGCTGCCACACTGGGAAAAAGAAATGGCAGGGTCTACCAGCGCTGAAGTAAGTATGCCTCAACCAGACCAGAAGCTTTCTTTTCAGGCCTGGTGATGAGGGCACAGGGAAATTCCCGGGGTTAGGGGGACAACGACAGAGACTTCTTTCTGATAAAAGGAACAGAAAGGGAGTGTGGGTTGTCTTCCTGCTCTACAGGAAAGGAAAGAGAAGGGCCTAAGTCATGCTGGCACCTTATAAGGAGGTGACACACTCCGTTGTTCTCTGGGCTCCATAATGCCACACTACCCCAGGTTCCTACTCTGATCTCTGGTCCAGAGGAGTCTCTTCTCCATTTTTACTTAGATTTGGGGGGTTTTGTTTATAACCTGTTGGTTACGCCTAGGCTCACGAAGGGTAGCAATCCTCGCTAGTTCCTATTGTCTAACCTTTGCACCTGGCCCAAAACTCTGACCCTTGCCCTCCAAACCCCTTGTCAAAAGCAAACTCTCCCCACCCCACCCCCCAAAAAAAAAAAAAAAAAAAAAAACCACAAAGAGCCTCGGTCCTCCTCTGATGTTTAGCCGGATCCTTACTCCCTGAGTCCACATCCTGGATAAGTTCCTCTCCTGTGCCTCCCCACGGAGGTCTCCTTACAGCTCTCCTCCCATCCCTAACCACAGTCTTCCCTCAGTAACTCAGGCCAGGGACCAGTTCCAGGTCGTTGCACCTTTGGGGCTCACCTTAGAGCCGCTCTTCCCGCCGCTGTCCTTGGCACGGTACTGAGTCCGGGAGAACTCCTCCAGCAGCTCCCAGAGCCCCGGCTCCTGAGGCGGCGGGCTGCCCGAAGAGTCGGTGGAACCCGCCGAGGCGGTGGCGGCGGCCCGAGCACCCGCCATGCACAGCCTCAAGTCCCCTCAGGGAGCCTTCACCCAGCCCATGGCACCTGAAGCTCAGACTCCGGCTCTAAAACCTTCTGAACCCACTCAGCCGCCGCCTTCTTCTTCCACTTCCGGCCCCGCCCCACCTCTCCGGATGTTTACTCCTGCCTCGGCCAATCAGAGCCCAGGGCTTGTGCCCGGCCCACAGGTCCCCAGCCCACCCCTGACGCGGAGGGATCCAAGTGGCCTCAAGGCGGGGGCCGCGCTCCGCCCAAGGGGTTTCCCCGGGGGAAGCCGGGCTAAACCACTGCGGCTGCGGGCCGGGGGACGGCGGGAACCATTGGCGAGAAGAGAGGAAGGAACCGCCGGAGGCCTGAGTTAATACCGACAGCTAGAAGACAAGAGCTGCACGAATTAAAACAGCGTTTCTCTTCCTCTGCTCTTATGGACGTCCCTGCCAATATAGCGTGGTCCATCACCCTATTTATTGAGGAAGGTGTTTGAAAACTGCCGCCTTCTTCTTCCTCTTCTTTTTCTTCTCCTTCCTCTTTTCTTTAAAAGGATTTTCTAGCTGGTACTAGTGGGCAAACGAGGATGAAGCATGAGAATCAGGCATTTGAGACTAGCCTAGACCATACCTATGTATATCTAATATATACATATATTAGATGTTTACAAAAATGTAGATAATAATTAATGTTCCTTCACTTTTCTATTAGCTGCTTTCATCTTTAATCAACACATGCCAATCTCCTGCTCAATTCTTCCCTATCTAGGGAATTATTATTATTTTATTATTTATTATGTATTGGGCTGTTGTTTGTTTTGTTTGTTGTAGGAAATTATTCATGGTATAGCCAAGGCTAGCCTTGAACTCCTGACTCACCTGCCTCCACTTTCCCAGTGCGGAGAATCTCAAATATCAGTCCAAAATCCGTAGACTTGTTAGTCTCAGATGTGTGTGCTGTCTACCCCCAAGTATCAATGTTTGGAGAGAAGGTGTTAAACCTTCTCAAGTATTATATATCTGAGGTAGAATTGCTCATTTGGCCATCAGTTAGACAGTTGTCAAAGGCGCATGGCAGCCAGCCACTTGCTTAAGCTATAACGTATGTTCTAAGAAAACGCTCAAAATGAAATTATTGCGTCAAAACATAGTAACTTAACATAGTGTCTTAAAGTATTTTCTTAGATTTGTAAAGAAATGTAAAAGAAACACAAGCTACAACCACCAGTGATTGTCAGTCATTCCTCATGCTCAACCAGACGATCTCTGTCCTGAGTTCTGATACTGTAAATTAGTTTTCCCTTTTGGGCACAATGGTCAAATATAACCAAAGCATGGTTTATTATTATTATTATTTCGTCACCTCTTCTAAACTGTGACGATTATTCTTGCTTACCAACTTGGGAAAAGGAATCTTCAATTGAGTAACTGCCTCCACCAGATTGGCCTCTGGGCATGTCTGTGGGGCATTTTCTTGATTGCTAATTAATGCAAAGGGAGAGTCAACTTTGGAGAGGCCGCCCTGGGCTGTAGAAGGAAGCAGGCTGAGCAAGCCACAGGGAACAAGCTGGTAAGCAGTGTTTATTTCTCCATGGCCTCTACTTCAGTTCCTGCCTCCAGGTTCTTGCTTGAGTTCCTGTCCTGCCTGATGGTACTCAAGGATGGATTGTGACTGAAACTGTAAGCCCAATAAACATCTTCTCAGGTTGCTCTTTTTTTATCATAGCCACAAAAGTAGAACACACATGATGTCTGTAAGATTCTCCTAGCCAGTGATAATGGCCTACACCTGTGAGCTTCAGAAAGCTGAGGCAAATGATAAAGACTCACTCTCAAAAAAAATCTGTAGTTATATGTTATTTTGTAGATATTTTTGGTAAATACACACCCGTGTTAGGTGTGTGTGTGTGTGTGTGTGTGTGTGTGTGTGTGTGTGTGTATGCTATCCCACCAGACCTGCTAGTGATATCTTATTGGGCTTTTTAAAAAATACAACCATCCTCTCTCCTATCCTTCTTCCATTCCACAGGGTCTTGTGTAGCCCAGGATGGCCCCAAGGTCCCCGATGTAGCTGAGGATCACTTTACACTTCTCTGCCCTTACTTCTTGAGTAGATACAAGCATGTACTAACATGCCTAGTTTAGCAGAGACTTTTGTGAATCAAACCTAAGGCCTGAGCAGGGTGAGCAAATACCGTACCAACTGATCTCCACACAGCTCCTCGTTTAATGTTGGTAATGGAATCTCACTCTATCACAGTCTGGCAATAGACTCTTTGGCTCCAAGAATCTCTCTGCCTCAGGCTCTAGATGAGAACTGAATCTGGCCAAAAAATTCAAGCTTATTTATCAAGCTGAAATACAGAATACATACTTATGAATACACCCACTTTAATTGTGACTGTTGACAAAGTATAAAATCCCCATTCCAAGACGTTGAGCATTTCTGTCATCCCAGAAAGCACCCTAATCCTCTGCCTATTGGTCTCACTCAGCTCCACCCCAGACGGCCACTGATTTGCTTTCTGTCACTAGACGTTCCTATAAATGGAATCCGACGACGTGTCCTCTCCTGCATCTGGCTTCTTGGGCAGAGTTAATTTTGGTTTTAATTTGCATATCCCTGATTAATGAAGCTGATCATCTTCTCCATATTTATCACTGATTTGAATATTCTCTCTTGGGTGCTTATAAACATCTTTTGCCCGTTTTTGTTCCCCCCCTTCCCCCCCTCTTCATTTTGTTTTGTTTCTTTGGGGATCACTGGCATAGACCCACTATGTATCCCCAGGCTGGCCTGGAATTCACTATGTAATCCAGGATAGTATATGCCTCTCTCTCCAGCATTCAGGAGGCTGAGGCAAGGGATTGAGAATTAAGGATACCCAGTGCCTGGGATACCCAGTGAGTTCCAGGCTAGCGTTCAGGTGCCACCATGTCTAGTTCCCCACTGTTTTCTAAAATTGACTTAAAAGTATTTTTTTGAAATGGGGTCTCATGTATATCAAATTTGATAACCTGAAACTCCAGGTCTTCAGGCCTCCTTTTCCTGAGAGCTGGGATTACATGCCACTACACCTGCTCTGCAGTTCTGGGATGGATGGAACCGAGGGCTTCCTACAAGCTAGGCAAACACTATGCCAACCGAGCTACATCCCAGCCCCTGAGGTTTTGTGCTTAGTGTAAGTTAGAAGTAAAAGAATTTTCTTTTTTCCTCTCAACCTCTCTATCTCCCCCCTCCCTCCCTCCTTCCCTCCCTCTCTCCTTCCCTCCTTCCCTCCCTCTCTCCTTCCCTCCTTCCTTCCCTCCTTCCCTCCCTCCTTCCCTCCTTCCCTCCTTCCCTCCCTCCCTCTCTCCTTCCCTCCTTCCCTCTCTCCCTTCTTTCCTCCCTCCCTCCTTCCCTCTCTACCTCCCTCCTTCCTTCCTTCCCTTCCTCCCTTCTTCCCTCCCTCCCTCCTTCCCTCCCTCCTTCCCTCCCTCCCTCCCTCCTTCCCTCCCTCCCTCCAAGGTATGCTACTATTCCTGTGCCCATGGCATTTTCCAATTTCTATCTCTCCCAACTGCTGTGATTGTAAGAATCTGTCCCAGGACCTAGTTCTTTCTGTAGGTAGATCTAAACAAGCAGCTCAGTGAGCCCTTTTATTTTAGAGGTGCTTTAACATCAAAAGTTTTACTTTAAAATTTTTTAGAAGAATACCTAATAGATTCAAAGAAACTTATTGAAAAAGTACCATCTCTTTTCTAAGTCACGGATGACCTATTTTTAAAATGATCACAGGTGGACATACATGTCTTTTCGTAGGCCCTTTCTTCCCATTAAGAATCAAACAAGGAAAAGTTCATAGTCTCATATAGTTCCAACCCTGGAGAAACTGAGGCAGTAGGATTGCTCTCAGTTTGACTCCAGCATGGGCTACAGAAGAAGACTCTCTTAAAACAAAACTAAATTTAAATAAGTATTTCTTTTCCAGCCTTGGCCTATTGTATCAGGATAAAAACCTTGACCTCTCCCCCTTTATTTACCTGGTTTTGTTTTGTTTGTTTGTTTCTGTAGTACAATTTCCCAGTCTTATTGTATCTTGTTAGGCCTCATTCAGTGGCTATCCCTGCGAGGCCTGCTCCCTCATGCTCGCTTGTGTGTGCGTTTTCTCTCTCTCTCTCTCTCTCTCTCTCTCTCTCTCTCTCTCTCTCTCTCTCTCTCTCTCAAGTGTAACCAAGGAAGAGTTGATCTGAGGAAGAAGGCAGGGGAGGAGGGACTGGGAGGAGTGGAGGGGAACCTTCGGGAGGGATGTAATGTATGAGAGAAGAATAAAAATTTAAAAAATAAATGGACAGAGTTTTAATGGGTGGGATGTATTTGAATCTTGTCCTAGTTGGTTCCAGTTATCAACCTGACACAGCCTGGAGTCACCTGAGGGTGCCTCAGTTGAGGGAATTGGTTTATGTCTGTGTCTGTGAAGAGACTGCCTAATTAATGGTTGATGTGGGATGGCCTAGCCCACTGTGGGAAGCTTTACAAATGCTATATGGAAAGCTAGTACTATAGGAAAAAATATATAGTTTGAATAGAGTTACCTTATAATGAGGGGATAAAGCCTCCCTCAGACACCATTTGAACATTTGAAGACCTCCCAAACTCGGGAGACCCTTACTCAAGTCTCAGGAAGTCACGGCCACCCCAAAATCACAAGACACTGTACCTGGATGCAATCAGCAGAGGTTTATTGGGGAGAGTTGGCTAGCCAAGGTCAAAACTGCTCATCCACGCAGGAACAAAGTTTGACAAAAGGCCAGCAAGCTGAAGGGCTTTTTTTTATAGCATGGGGTGGGGAAAGGGAGGAGTTTTCGCATGGTTACACATGATTGGTTGTTTTACAAATTTTGAACATCAGCAGGCTGTAATACTGGGAAGACCTCAAGGGGGGAAGGGGTAACCAAGAACAGTGGAAAGTTAGCTAGTTCTTGGAACCACCCAGATGACTTGCATCTTTCTCTGTGGTCAGGAATGTGTCTTCTTGCTTTGGGCCTTCCCCATGCTAAGGCTTGAGGAATGTTGCTCTTCCCTGAATGTATCCCGGGGCAGTGAAGACCTGAAATCTTACATCCAGTTCCGCTTTCTGGAACCTGCACTCTTTTTGCTCAGGTCTAAGGGCAAAGAAAAAGCCTGTATATATTTCATAAAATGGTCTTTATAATTTTTCACTCTACACATTGGCTATCAAAATGTCCAGTGCCAAGTATGGGTTTTGAGTTGTCAGTCCCATTGATCCCCTGTAAATTGTATTTAAAAGTTATTTAATAACTTTATTAGTTATTAATATGACCCGGCCAGCCCTCCATTAATTGAGGCAGAGTCCTAAGGATTTTTTTAAAATTAGCTTTAGCAAAATTACTGGGCAAATTACCCCTAATCTAACTTTTCTATACACTACACTGCTAATTTCTCAGCTGCACTCCCCAAATACTTGCCGTTTGAGTCTCGAAGTCTGGGTTATTTCTGCTCCACAAGTCTATCCTCAGGGGACATTTTACTCCACGTGCTCCTGGTCCTTCATGTCTAATGGAGACTTCCTGTTTACTCTGTCTTCCTTCTCCTCCCTACTCTTTCTTCCTCTTTTTCTTTCCGGTAATCGAAGGCCTGCCTACCTCTATTCTCCCCAGTAATTGGTTGTACCCACTTTTATTTAACCAATAGCTTTAAATGGGGGGGGGGGCAAGGTTTACATAAGAAAGGTTGGTGTAAGAGAGAATTTGCTCCTCTAGAGGCAACCAGAACTTAGGGTTAAGAATTTAGCATTTGTATACATAGCACCAGGCCAACCCCCCCCCCTGCCCTCCCCCACACCATTTTAGGCCATTGCCATTGCTTCCTGGAATTTGCTGGTAAGACCCTATTGTTTAAGACATAGCATACATCTGAGTCATAGTGTAGAGTGAAAAATTATAAAGACCATTTTATGAAAAAAAAATATATATATGCTTTTTCTTTACCCTAAACCTGAGCAAAAGAATGCAAGTTCCAGAAAGCAGAACTGGATGTAAGATTTCAGGCTTTCACTGCCCAGGGACACATTCCGGGTGGAGGGCATTATCCCTGAATCAGAGGACACTTGCTGGATTAACATTCCTCAAGCCTCAGGGTGGGGCTATGGCAAGTGAGAAATAGTTAACCTGAAATAGGTGGTAATGACAGGGTAGGGCACAGTTACATGGTAAAACTACATTTTTGAGAAGAATGAGTGTGCAGAGTGATTTTCACGTGGCTCTAAATCATTCAGGGTGGGTTCCTCTGAAATGTTCCACTGTTCTTGGTTACCCCCATCCCCTTGAGGTTTTCCCAGTGTTACAGCCTGCTGATGTTCAAAATTTGTAAAACAACCAATCATGTGTAACTGCACGAAAATGCAACCGATCATGTGTAACCACACCAAAATTCCTTCCTTTCCCCACCCCATGCTATAAAAAAAAACCTCAGCTTGCTGGCCTTTTGTCAAAATTCTGTTCCTGCGTGGATGAGCAGTTTTGACCTTGGCTAGCCAACTTTCCCCAATAAACCTCTGCTGATTGCATCCAGGTATGGTTTCTTGTGATTTTTGGGTGGTGGTGATTTCCCAAGATTTGAGGAAGGGTCTCCCGAGCTTGGGGGTCTTCAATAGGACATGGTGAAATCAGTCATTTCACCATGAAGCACCAGAAGCTTCATTTTTTTTAAAAAAAAAAAATCATTTACTTTATTTTATTTATATGAGTCCACTGTTGCTGACTTCAGACACACCAGAAGAGGGCATCAGATCTCATTACAGATGGTTGTGAGCCACCATGTGGTTGCTGGGAATTGAACTCAGGATGTCTGGAAAAGAAGTCAGTGCTCTTACCTGCTGAGCCATCTCTCCAGCCCCAGAAGCTTCATTTCTAGTAACTAGCTTTCATAGTTGTGGTGGTTTGAATGAAAATGTGCACACCCCCACACCCCGGCAATAGATTCATAGGGATTGGAGCTATTAGGAGGTGGGATAGGTGTGGTCTTGTTAGAGGAAGTGTGTCACTGAGGGTGAGCTTTGAGACTTAAGTGCTTAAGCCCAGGCCCAGTGTCACTCTTCTTGCTGCCTGCCAATCCAGATGTAGAACTCTCAGCTCGTTCTCCAGCATGTCTGCCTGTATGCTTGTGTGTCACTGTGCTTTCCATCATGATGATAATAGACTAAACCTCTGAACCTGTAAGCCAGCCTCAGTTAAATGTTTTTCCTTATAAGAATTGTCAAGGTCATGGTGTCTCCTCATAGCAATAGAAACCCTAATCACGATGATAACTGGAAAGTTCTATGTATGCTATAGGGAGAAAAAAAAGCCATCCTCAGTTTTACTCAGTTATGAGTCCCGCAGGCTCTAATTGTTGGCTTGGCAATATGTACCCACTGGTGCAACAGCAGTAGGGATGTTGTGGAAATAACCAATCACTTCCTAATTGGGTTTAAAGCTCACTCTGTAAGATGGACTGTTGTATATGGTACTGTTAACTGCACTAAAAACTTTTGGCTGACTAGATCATAGGCCCTAGGGGAGAATTTGATCCTTTTTTTTTTTAATAAATAGATATAGTAATAAGCTTCCCCAATGTTATCTTTATACCTGTAGATTAGTATATCTCTCACCCCTCATTGTAGAAGCCTTTTTTAGAGAGACCCATAACTAGTCAACATGCAGAGAATAAAATACTGTGGAGTACTTGGCTCTAAATGGGACACCTGTATCACAGTCCCTCTCCGTAAGGTTCAGGGATCGTGTCAAAATAAGGAGTGAGAAGATTGGAAGAGCCAGAATAAGAGGCTATCTGTAGCAAAACAATATTTGCTGAACATGACAGTGCAGTTGTACATGTGAACTCATGGTGTCTAGTACTCCATATACAAGACCTATACAAGATCAAGCCAGCCAAAATCTCAGCACAGCTAGGAGGGGGAAATCATCAAGTCCCATCCCTATCTGATAGCTAGTGCCCATTTTTGTTCAGGGATGTGGTTCCTGAGAGACTATCCATGATCCCATAGATGGTTCCATACTTAGGCACATACTGGCACCCTAAGCAACTCAGTGGGTATTAAATAAAGAAAGGGAGTTGTTGCCAGGCTGTGGTGGTGAACGCCTGTAATCCCAGCACTTGGGAGGCAGAGGCAGGTGGATCTCTGTGAGTTGGAGGGCAGCCTGGTTTACAGAGCTAGTTGTAGGACAGCCAGGGCTACACAAAGAAACCCTCTCTTGAAAAATCAAACCAGATAAAATAAAATAAAAAAGGGGGGGAGCACCTGAGGTTTGGAGGAAGATATGTGGGATAGGAGAGAGAGTGGAGGGGTGTAGATGGGGACAGATTTAATCTAAACATGTTATGTGCATATATTATGAATATGAAGTAAAATTGTTCCTTACAAAAGAAACCAAAACTAACAGGCATGTTAGGCCACAAGTTCAGAGCTCTCTTTCTTGGTTGGCCCATTGTTTCTGGTTCTGTGGTAGGGCAAGGCACTGCAGTAGGAGCACGTGGCAGGAATATTTGCCTCCTGACAAAGGAGAGTAGAGAGAAGAAGTGGTCCACTCGTCCCTTTAAGGACCCACCCTCAATGATGTAGGACCTGGAGCTAGCCCTGCCCTCTAAACTTTCATTGCTTCTACTGGTGCAAGCTGAAGACCGAGCCTTTCACAATTTGCCCTTGGGGGAAATGTACCCAAGCCACAGCAAGTAGGGACATCCAGTTTCCCCAGGAGCTTCTCAGAGTTGGGCTGTCATCTCCCAGGCCATAGTCCTCTTTGGTGGCTCCTTACTCAATCCAGTGCTGCACCCATTCTATGTCCCTCTCTTGTTTCCTAAGTTCTTTTGTTTGTTTGTTGGTGTTTTGAGATAGAACCTTACTGTGTAGCACTGGCTGACTTGGAACTTGCCAGGTTGACCATGCTTAAACTCACAGGCATCCACCTGCCTCTACCTCCCCAGTGCTGGTATTTTTGTGGCATCATGCCTAGCCTCTTTTGTTTGTTTTTTGAGAAAAGTCTCACACTGTAGAGCAGGCTGGCCTTCTACTGGATACCATCCTCAGGTCTCAGGTCTCAGTCACGTGTGTGAACCACACAGGCATGTACCTTAACATCTAGCATTATTTAAAAGTTTTATATTTTTAAAAAAGACTTTATTTATTTTATATATATGGCGAGTACACTGTAGCTGTCTTCAGATACCCCAGAAGAGGTCTTGAGAATGGCATTGGATCCCATTACAGATGGTTGTAGGGCCAGCATGTGGTTGCTGGGAATTGAACTCAGGACCTTTAGAAGAGCAGTCAGTGCTCTTAACCGCTGAGCCATCTCTCCAGCCCCAAAGTTTTATATTTTTATTTATTTATTTATGTATTTTTTGGGTTTTTTTCGAAACAGGGTTTCTCTGTGTAGTCCTGGCTGTCCTGGAACTCAGAGAGCCACCTGCCTCTGACTCCCAAGAGCTGGGATTAAAGGCATGCACCACCACTGCCCAGCCAGATTTTAACTTTTTTTACATTAATTAATTAATTAATTTATTTATTTATTTATTTTAGTTTTTTGAGACAGGGTTTCTCTGTGTAGCCCTGGCTGTCCTGGAACTCACTCTGTAGACCAGGCTGGCCTCGAACTCAGAAATCCGCCTGCCTCTGCCTCCCAAGTGCTGGGATTAAAGGCGTGCGCCACCACTGCCCGGCAAGTTTTATATTTTTAAATAAACAGATAAGTTCATTTATCTATAGATAGTGTCTCATGTATCCCAGGCAATTTCAACACACTATATAGCCGAGGAGCTACTGACCTTCCTGTCGGCACCTTCTAAGTGCTTGGTTACAGAAGTTGCCACTCTGCTGGGTTCTTCATTGTTGACTGATAGGGTCTTGCGATACAGGTCAGGCTAGCCTGGAACCTGTGGTCTTCCTGCCATAACTCCCTGACAGCACAGATTTCGAGTGTGCCTTCCTGTCCACTGCTCTGGCCAGTGTCATTTCCCACTCGCTCAGGGTGAAAGGCTCCCAGCAGATTAGTAAAGCATGTCTCTGGTGCATCTCTCTGTGAGGAAGACTTCCCTGAATGAAGGCAGTACTGCGGACTACTCTGGAACCCAGATGGACCAAAATGGGAATGGGAGGGAGGAAGTACTTAGGGGATGGATGTTCAGGATCCCTTCCAAGAAGCAATCGGCTGAAACAAGGCCGTGAACTGAAACCTCTGAATTAGTCAAAAGAAAAATCTTCCAATTTAAGTTGTTTTCTTGAGTGGTTTGCCCCAGAGACAAGAGGCTGACAGTTACCAAGGTAAAGACCTCTGCAGCTTTAATGGCAATGACAGGGTCCTGGCTGACAGTGTGAAGAACCTCCCCACTGGACAAACACATATGCTAAGCTCGGAGAAATAAAGACATCACAAAAGGGCCAGAGAAATGACTCATCAGATAAAGGTACTTGTCACCAAGCCTGATGGCTTGGATTTGATGGAAGGAGAAATCTGATTCCTCTAAGTTACTCTGAGGCCTCCACACATGCTCAGTTGTATACACAATCATGTGCCCATAAATAAATAAATAAATAAATAAATAAATAAATAAATAAATGTAATACTTTGGTTTTTGTCTAGGAAAACTGTCTTGGTTGCAAAATGTTCCTGCAAGGAGTACAGCTTTTTTTTCTTTTTTCTTTCTTTCTTCTTTTTCTTCTTCTTCTTCTTCTTCTTCTTCTTCTTCTTCTTCTTCTTCTTCTTCTTCTTCTTCTTCGTCTTCTTCTTCTTTTCTTCTTCTTCTTCTTCTTCTTCTTCTTCTCTTCTTCTTCTTCTTCTTCTTCTTCTTCTTCTTCTTCTTCTTCTTCTTCTTCTTCTTCTTCTTCTTCTTCTTCTTCTTCTTCTTCTTCTTCTTCTCCTCCTCCTCCTCCCTTCTTCTTCTTCTTCTTCTTCTTCTTCTTCGTCTTCTTCTTCTTTTCTTCTTCTTCTTCTTCTTCTTCTTCTTCTCTTCTTCTTCTTCTTCTTCTTCTTCTTCTTCTTCTTCTTCTTCTTCTTCTTCTTCTCCTCCTCCTCCTCCTCCTCCTCCTCCTCCTCCTCCTCCTCCTCCTCCTCCTCCTCCTCCTCCTCTTCTTCTTCTTCTTCTTCTTCTTCTTCTTCTTCTTCTTCTTCTTCTTCTTGACACAATTTCCTCTGTGTATCCCTAGCTGTCCTGGACCTCACGCTGTAGGTCAGGCTGGCCTTGAACTAAGAGATCTGCCTCTTGAGTGCTGGGATCAAAGGCATACACTACCACTGCCCTGCAGCATGTCCAGCTCTTACTAGGACAAATCTAAAATGGAAGCCTGCGACAGTACTTCACACTTGGCACAGCTGGGACAGGGCTTCACTGTGCAAGAGCCCGTCACATTTCTGCTATCTAAGGGGAAGGATTTGACGAATTCATATTAGAAATACTGGTCTGGGATGCAAACAGAGACTCACCCCATTGAAAACCACTTAAATGTGCCTGTCTTGGGACAGGAGAGATAGATTTGGTGAAGAGCACAGGCTTTTCTTACAGAGATCCAGCTTTGGTACCCAGTACTTCTGGTAGTTCACAAACAACAGTGCCAGGGAATCCAATACCCTCCCCTGGCCTCCCCTATCACTGGAATGCCCATGGTGCATATATACATACATATGTGTGTATGTATAAATATAGGTAAATACTCATACACATAAAAATTTTTTAAAACTATGGCTGTCTTTTCATTATTATTTAAATGGTTATTACATTTAAAGTTTTTAATAGTATGTGCATTGTCATTTCTGTCTGCTTGAATGTCTATGTGAGAGTGTCAGACCCTTTGCAATTGGATTTACCGACAGTTGTAAGCTGTGGGTGCTGTGAATTTAACTTGGGTCCTCTGAAAGAGCAGCCAGTGCTCTTAACCACTGAGCCATTTCTCCAGTCCTTATTTATTACATTTCTATTTATTTATTTTTGTCTGTGTATACACACACACACACACACACATACACACACACGGGTGTTTTGCCCTAGTAAGGATGTAGAGGGCAGCCAGGCAGTGGTGGCACATGCCTTTAATCCTAGCACTTGGGAGGCAGAGGCAGGCAGACTTCTGAGTTCAAGGCCAGCCTGGTCTACAGAGTGAGTTCCAGGACTGCCAGGTCTACACTGAGAAACCCTGTCTCGAAAAACAAAACAAAAGAAAACAAAACAAAACAAAACAAAACAAAACAGGATTTAGAGGGCAAAAGCTATCTGTCTTTCCACATATGGATCCAGGGGATGGACCTCATGTCATGAGGCTTGGTGCCCAGCACCTTTACCTAATGAACCATCTTGCCAACACTAAGCATTTGCTCTTCTTTTTTTGAGACAGGGTCTCACACAGCCAAAGATGACTGCTCCTCCTACCTCTGCCTCCCAGGTGCTATGCCATGGGCTTACCCTACCACACTTGATATGGTGCCAGTGATCAAGCCTATTACTTTGTATTTGCCAGGCAAGATCTCTATTGACTAAGTTACATCTTCAGTTCATGTTTGTCTTTGGAGGTGTAGAGAAGCATTTCTCTGGAGACCAAACGGTGTTAGTCATAAGAATGGACAGTTAGAACTGGGTGGTGCATGCTTGTAATTCCAGGAGGCAGGAGGATTGCTGAAATTCAAGGCCAACCTGGGTTACATACAGAGCTGAAGGCCAGCCTGGGCTATATGGTAAGACTCTTCGCATATGTATGTGTCTATTATGTTGGCTGAGGTCTATAATGCTTGCACTTAGGAGGTAGAAGCATGAAGAAGATCAGAAGTTCAAGGCCAGCCTCAGCTTCTGAATGAATTGGAAGCCAATACGTTCTATCTCAGATACTGTCTCAAAAAATAACAGAAAACCAGAAAAGGTGATTCTAAAAAAAGTAAAGCAGGCCTCGTCTCTGACTTCCTGTCTTATGTGTGAGTTTGTCTTCATGTAGCTGTCTCTAGTTGCCCCTTCCTCCTTTCATGTGTGTATACACATACAATACACACAATACATGCCACAGTACACACGCAGGAGTCAAAGGACAACTTTGTAGATCGGCTTTCTCCTTCTACCTTCATACAGGCTTCAGGATGCTGGTTTGGGAGGCAAGTGCTTCCCTGGCTGAGCCATCTCATCAGCATCCTCTTTCCTTAGGTTGCTTTTCTCAGGTAGTTCACTACAGTAGCGAGAACCTCTTTTAAAGGCAGTTATTTATGCTACGAGTGTTTGCCTACATGCATGTAAGTGCACCACATGTGTGCCTGGTGCCCACCGAGGTCAGAAGAGGATGCTGGATGTCCTGGAACTGGGGTTACAGATGTCGCTGAGCCGCCATGCAGATGCAGGGAACTAAATCTGGGTCCTCTGCAAGAACAGCAAGTGCTCTCAACCGCAGAGCCATCTCTCTAGCCTCCTCTCTTCTGTCCTTTTTTGATACACTGTCTCACTCTAGACTGGACTGTTATAAAATTCACTATGTAGCCCATGGTGACCTCAAACTCACAGCAAACCTCCTGCCCCAGCCTCTTAAATGCTAGGATCAAAGTATGGAATACCATGTCTGGCTACCTTTTTCTCAAATTTAAGTATTTTGTGCCAGCAACAGAAAACAGACTTAGCACATTTTCTCATCGGTTATACCCTTGCCTTTGGGTGCTTGAAACATTCTGAGCACACAAATCAACTTGATACGAGGACAACTGAATGCTGGCATTGCCAGTGGTTTCTTAATGAACCAACTAATTAATTAATCAAGCATGTGTGGAGGGCTAATATGCATCAGGGGCTTTGCAGGGGCCAGAAGCCTCAGCTCTCCGGGGTTGGGAGATCCGTGGACGTGGCTGCTCAAGGCTTAGAGGCTGAGCAAAATGTCTGAGAAGAAAATGCTGAGGAAGAGAGATCCGATGTGGGAATTTGTGGCGCTTCTGGAATTTCATCCACAGAAAATGTGATGCAGAAGGCAGACCACCCCCCCCCCAGGGGACATGTCTCTCAGGACAGTTACCTCAACCAGAGAGGGAACTGAGTCTAGCCAGACTGATTTATGTCTTCAATTTAACGTTGCTAAATGGCTCCCCAGAGATGGTGTGGTGCAGTTTCCCTCCTATTGTTAATCAAGGACTCTGCTGGAGTATTTACCACTAAGCCCCACTCTGATCATTTCTGATTTCAAGATGACTGTTGTAGGCCTGAGTGAAGTCCAGGAAATTAGGCTTCTCACCTTCATAAATAACAGGAACAATCAAGTCGTGGTAGCACATACCTGAGGTCCCAGCACTTAGGAGAGGGAGGCACAGGCAACACGGAGCTCAAGGCCATCCTAAACTACACAGTGAGTTCCAGGTTAGCCCGGGCTTTGTGATAAAATATCTCAACAAAACCAGCCAACAAACCAACCGAACAACAGTAAGAGAAAGCTGAGACAGGAAGAAAAGACAGCAAAACCTAGAGAAAAGAGCACAGACCAGAGTCAGCCTAATAGTGCTGGGCTTCCTGAGTGTGACCTTGAGTGGGGACCTCGGTTCTCTGAACCCCTGGCTTGCTCATTTGGAAAATGATGTATTGACACTCCATTTAGCTGGGTCATTGAGAGAATGAATGGCAATGGTGTTTCACAAAAACCCACACAAGACTGGTGAGAAAAAAAATATTTCCTCTGTTCTTTCCTTGTGACACAAAATGACCATAAATCAATAAGTTAGACTTCTATGTAGTTTTTCCTTCTCTCTAGAGTCATGACATAGTTAGTGAAGATGGTTGCACAGGTAGCCATGCTTTATTCTACTAATAAAAGCCAAGCTGGGTGTGGAAGATGCACCTATAGACTCTATCGGTAAACTCAGCACTTGGGAGGCCAGGGCAGGAAGATGGCCACATGTCAGAGGCTAGACTATCTACAGAGTTCTGTGAATTTTGGTCAGGACAATAGATGAGGCCAGATTAAACAGTTTTTCTCCAGATTCACATTCACAGAAATGTTTGAAAATGTAGTCTACCAAATATTCATCTTTCCCCCTTGTCCCTAAGTACAAGGTTTTGAGTAGCCCAGGCTGGCCCTGAATTCCCTTGGAAGCTGAGGATGACCTTGAACTTCTGATCCGTCTGCCTTCATCTTCCAAATGCTGGCATTATAGGTATGTAGTACAGCATTCATCCAGTGTGTTGGTGGTGGTTTTAGTGTTTTTGTTGTGCTTTGTTTTTGAAACAGATTTTCACTCTTTGGTCCAGGCTATCCTCACTTTATAGCCCAGACTGGCATCCACCTCAAGGCCGTCCTCTTGCCTCACCTCCTGAGGGAGGGGATTACAGGTGCCAGCTACCATGCCTGGTTCTAAAAGCTTAGTTTTAATCCTTATCTGTTCTTTTTGCACTCTTGAGAGAGTTTATCTCTTCCCATAGAGACTGGGAAATGCCCAGTCTCCTTCCCAGTGACTCTTGGAGCTAGACTATAACCAGCTCTCAAGACTTCAAAGAAACTTGTAGAATAGGTTCCCTCCTTAGTAACATAGCTCTGTGGGATCAAGACATACAGACACACAAACACACAGACACACACACACACAGAGAGAGAGAGAGAGAGAGAGAGAGAGAGAGAGAGAGAGAGAGAGAGACAGACAGACAGACAGACAGACAGAGACAGACAGACAGAGACAGAGAGAGACAGAGAGAGAGACAGAGAGAGAGAGATTCTTTGACTTCGACAATAAATATTACAAACATCTGAATCGAGGGGTGGGATGTGAGTCCTAGGGCAGACTGGATTACAGAGTAAGAAACCAAACTTCTTACATTTTTGATGCCACTGTTGAGTCACAGACCCATAATCAGAGAATAATAAATCTTTGCTGCCCAGGCAGAGGCAAAGAGGGTCAGAATGTATCACACCTCAAAAGGACAAATATTCCCAGAATGCATCACACCTCAAAAGGATAAATATTCCCAGATAGCATCACACCTCAACAGGATAAACATTCCAACAACAAAATAATGCAAACCATCATTCTAGGGCTGGGTGTGATGCTGTGTGCCTTAACGCCAGCACTCGGAAGCCTTCAGCAGAAGGATCAGAAGTCCCTTGTCAGCCAGGGCTTAAGTCCTTGTCTTAAACAAAACAAATTTGCTCTAGACCTTATGGTAGCGGTAAGCTCTGCTAGAGAACATGTCAGTGTGTCTGTGGACCACTTCTGTGATCCAAGGCAAGTGAAGGCCTGTGGGAAGGAGTTCCAAGTGAAGAAGCTCATGGACAAAAATGTCGAGTCCACATGGGAACAAACCATTTCCGGATGGATCTAACATATTACAAATATTACAAAGCAATTTTTTTTTTATCCAAAGAAGAAAAAAATTTCAAATCTGGAAAGTATCTCTTCTTTCTTTTGGAACAGGTTCTTGCTTCACAGCCTAAGCTGCTCTCAAGCTTCCAATCCTCCTGCCTCGGATCCTGAGTGCTGGGACTATGGGTACGCATCACCATTTCTGATCTTAAAATTAGAAAATCTTTAGGACAAGTCGTTTAGATTGTTAGTAAGTTAAAGAGGAGAAGGCATCACGGGGCTGATACACGGACCAGTGTGTAAAGATGACAAAGTGGAGGGCAGGAAGGAGGCCCAGCTGTGAAGAGCACTCACCCTTACAGAGTACCCAGGTTTCATTTCCGGCACCGGCATGGCCCCGCACAACCATCCATAGCTCCAGTTCCGGGGAATCTGATGCCCTTTTCTGGCTTTCACAGACACCAGGCACACCTGTGTCATACAGACACACATTCAACCAAACACACATACTACTGCGTTTAAGTCTCTATTTCTCTAGATTTGTGGGAGCTTCCTGTTTTAATTTCACTTAATAGATTGTGCTCTTAGTGTTTATCTCAGCTCACTTTTCAATCCTGTATAGCCCTGGCTGTTCTGTAACTTCCTCTGTAGACAAGACAAAATGAGGATATTTTAAGAAGAGTATTACCAGAGGCAATGTATGACCACCGAGGCAGAGCTGCAGAAAGTGCTCACAGGAATACTATACTCAAACTAAAGATGCTCTTGATAAGGAAAGCTTGGGAAAGAATGAGTGGAATGGATGCTTGGAAGGGATGGAGAAAAAATTTCAACATGGCCAACTAATTAAACCTGCAAGCCCTGATACTCATACTGCTGGCCAGGGAGACAACCAACAAAGCACAGCCATCAGTAAGTATCTCTTAACGATAATGTTAAATGTCAATAGTCTCACTTCACCAATAAAAAAATAAATAAACCAGCTGACTGAATAAAAAAATCTAAATCCAGCTGGGTGTGGTGACACACTCTTGGGGCTGGAAAGGTCATCCAGATTTTTTTTTTTTTTTGGTTTTTCAAGACAAGGTTTCTCTGTATAGCCCTGGCTGTCCTGGAACTCACTCTGTAGACCAGGCTGGCCTCGAACTCAGAAATCCGACTGCCTCTGCCTCCCAAGTGCTGGGATTAAAGGCGTGCACCACCACTGCCCAGCTGGTCATCCAGATTAAAAATTAAGAAAATTTTCAAATTAGGGCTGGAGAGATGGCTCAGTGGTTAAGAGCATCGACTGCTCTTCCAGAGGTCCTGAGTTCAATTCCCAGCAACCATATGGTGGCTCACAACCATCTGTAATGGGGTCTGATGCCCTCTTCTGGTGTGTCTGAAGAGAGCAATGGTGTACTCATATACATAAAATAAATAGATTTAAAAAAAAAGAAAAAAAAATTCAAATTAAACCATACCATAGATTAAATGAACTTAACAGAGATATATGACATATTCCTGGGACTGGCAAGATGGCGCAATGGGTAAAATTCTGGCTGAGTATGTGTGGAGAGTTGAGCTTGATTCCTGGGGGCTTCAGAAAGATAGAAGGAGAAAATGGAAGAGGTCTCCTGACCTCTGCACAGTCCCTATGGTACATGTGCTCCCACATACATCGCTCACACAAAGAAAAATGAGAGGACTAAGTTCTGTGACGTCTATATGCTCTGTCTCTCTCTATCTCTCTTTGTCTCTCTCTGTCACACACACACACTAAATAAGTTAATTTAAAATTTTAAATTAAAAATATTTTCCCGCCGGGCAGTGGTGGTGCACGCCTTTAATCCCAGCACTTGGGAGGCAGAGGCAGGTGGATTTCTGAGTTCGAGGCCAGCCTGGTCTACAGAGTGAGTTCCAGGACAGCCAGGGCTACACAGAGAAACCCTGTCTCGAAAAACCAGTATATATATATATATATATATATATATATATATATTTTTTTTTTTTTTTTTTTTCCCCAATAAATATAGAATACATGTTCTCAGTAGCCCCTGGAACCTTTTCTAAGACAGGAAACATTCTAGGATATACCTCGAGTATGAACAAGTAGAAAAGAATCAGAATCTTGTATTGCATCATATCAGACCACAGTACAATAAAACTGGAAATCAATAGCAAGAAACTCCACAAACATATGGAACTGGAGTAATGCACTCTTAATGGTCGTTGGCTCACAGAAGAAACAAGTGTGAAAAAGTGTGACCCTTTTAACGAGGAGCTGTTAACAGATTGCGGGGTCTGGAGGAGAGAGACATGGTTTTCCCTAAGAGTGTAGCCCCTGCTAACTGTTTGGCCACACTGCTCATCCCACACCCACAAGGATACAGGCAGCACAAATTGGACCCCAGGGGTTACCAAAATAAAGTAAAATAAGGACATGAAGTTGGGAGAGTTGTAGCGGGGCCTAGAAAGAATTAGGGGAAGTGGTGGGGAGGGAATATGATTGATCAAAACACACAGTATGCATATTTGCAATTCTCAAAGAATTAGTAATAATATTTTTAATGGAAATGAAAGTATGGCTTACTGAGCCTTGGGCAGCTAAGTCGGTGCTAAGAGGAAGTGATAGCCGTGAGCTCTTCCACTAAAAAGCCCATCAGATGTCACATAACTAGTGTGATGATACACCTTAGGTCCTCTACACACAAGAGCAAGGCACACACCGTAATCCCAGCACTCAGGAGGCAGAGGAAGGAGGAACTCTGTGAGTTCAAAGCCAGACTAGTTTACATTGTGAGTTCCAGGACAGCCAGCGCTATGTACAGAGACTCTGTCTCAAAAACAAACAACAAAGCACCCCACAACAAACAAACACAAAAACCCTTTAGATGCCATACACATTTTCAGCAAAGTATCAGGGCACAAAATCAACACCCCAAACTTAGTAACTAGGTCTGGAGAGGCGACTCAGTGGTCAGAAGTCTCAGCTGCTGTTGCTTAGGACCCCAGGCTCTGTCTTGGGTACCCACATGGTACCCACAGCCGTCTGTAACTCCAGTTCTAGAGGATCCGATGCCCTCTTCTGGCCTCCTCAGGAACTGAATGCATGTGTGTCACATGCATGCCTTCAGGGAAAACACCTATAGTTATAAAATAAAATTAAACAAAAATAAATGATTTTTTTTTAACAAGAAAGAAAAACCAATAGCTCATTTTGCCAAGAAAAAAAATCAGGGGATGATTAGAAGTTCAAGGCCAGCCATAGGACCCTGCTCTTTCAGAGGTCTCATGTTTGGTTCCCAGCACCCACAAGGTGGTATCTGTAGCTCCAGTTCCATGATATTCGATGTATTCTTCTGGTCTCTGAGGGCACATGGTACACAGACACCTGTGCCTGCTAATTCTCAAACACACAAAATAAGAATAAATAAACCTTACAAACAAACAGAAGAAAGGGGTAATATTTTTGTTTTAGTTCATTCTGTTCTTGTAATTCATTCATCTGAGTGATTTATAAATAAAAGAAATTTGCCATAATTTTAGAAGCTGGGATGTGCAGGCCATAAGGAGATCTGGTGGGGCCTCGCTGTCTTGTTTATAGATGGCATCTTGTTGCTTTGTTTTCGTGAGGTAGGGGCTCCCTTGGGCTCATTTATTACAGCACCGGCCCTGTTGTTTGTGTGAAGTCCTCACAAGTCAATCAGTTCTTGAAGAGCTCATCTTTTTGTGTGTTTGCTGGACATGGGTCTCACTATGCAGTCATGGCTGATCTGGAACTCACTGTATAGACCAGGTAGCCTTGCGCCCACAGAAATCTGCCTGCCTCTGCCTCTGACATGTTCATGTTTAAAGGTGTATGGTACACGCCTGAGTATATTGAGATTTTTAAAAAAATACCATCATTGGAGGAAAACAGTCAGATCTAAGCAAGATCCACGGAGTTTGTAACAGGGCTGGCTACCTGGGCTACACAGCAAATTCCTGTACAAATAAACAAAAATTTAGTACTAATAGTAGTTTAAAAACCCAACAACTTCTCCAAAACAAACACCCTCAAGCTTGAAATAAGGTACCAAAACCCTACTAGGTTTTAGTAAGTCATTTTACAAGGTCACAGGATACGCAGCCAGTTTAAAACAATGCATTTCATTACAATCAATGCACAGTTGGAAGTCATAAGGCACAATGTAGAACCACTTGCAATGGTACAAAACAAAGCCATGAAGCAGATGCGACTGTCACAAACACTGGCAGGGTTGGTGTTTGGAAGAACAAAACACAGATCAGAGAAGTCAAAGCAGATGAAGACTGTAAGGGAGATGAGAATGCTTATGGAGTAGGAGACTTGATATTGTTAAGTAAGGCATGAGCTCCCCCTGAATGTGATCTACAGATTAAGTGTGAACTATTCAGAAATCCACCAGGGAGAGTTTGATTTCTAAGAATTACGTAGGAAAGATAACTAGAATGACCAAAATGGCTTTAAAATTGCATTATGTTAAAAAGTGTGTGTGTGTGTGTGTGTGTGTGTGTGTGTGTGTGTGTACTCATAGCATCCACGGAGAAGTCAGAGGACACCTTCTTCTGGGAGTCAGTTTTTTACTATATCGGTCCAGGGGATTGACCTCAAGTCGGCAGGCTTAGCTGTAAGAACCTTTACCCATTCTTCTGGCCTCCAAAAATGAGTTTGAAAAGAAACAGATTTAGAGAAGTCAGGCTACCTGATATCAAGTCTCACTGCAAAACTACACTGGTCAAGGGAGAGTGACGCTGGGAAAGTTGGGATGAAGCTGATCAGTACAAGGGAATCGAGCTGGCTCAAGGCCACACTTCCAGCACAGCAGAGGGGACCCTGAGAGATCACTACAAGTTTGAGGCCAGCATGCTCTACACATTGAGTTCAGCCAGAAAAGACTACCCATGAGAGTCTGTCACAAACAAGCAAACAAATTCATCAATGGAACAAATAAACTTCAGACAAAGATTCAAATATATGAGAAAAAAAATGTTTGTGTTGATTTAGTTTTGTTGTGTGTTTGTTGAGACCAGGGTGTTACTGTGTAATCCACACTGGCCTGGAACTGATTACAGCCCTTTGGTTGGCCTGTAACTGGGGGTAATCCTTCTGCTTTAGCTTCTTGAGATTAAAGGTGTTAGCCAACATGCCCAACTACATTTCTTTTCTTTTTCTTTCTTCCTTTCTTCCTTTCTTCCTTTCTTCCTTCCTTCCTTCCTTCCTTCCTTTCTTTCTTTCTTTCTTTCTTTCTTTCTTTCTTTCTTTCTTTCTTTCTTTCTTTTTCAGTTTTAGCTGTTTTTGTTACTGTCTTTTGGAAACAGGACCTCATATAGCCCAGGCTGGACTCAAATTCTCAATGTAGCTGAGAGTCACAGAGCCCCTGATGCTCCATTATCACTTCTTAAGTGCTGGGATTACAGGTGTGAGCCTTTGAGCCTGGCTCAAAAAGGTTTTTTAAAAAACTTTATTTCTAGCCAAGCAGTGGTGGCACATGCTTTTAATCCCAGCACTTGGGAGGCAGAGGCAGGCAGATTTCTGAGTTCAAGGCCAGCCTGGTCTACAGAGTGAGTTCCAGGACAGTCAGGGCTACACAGAGAAACCCTGTCTCGAAAATCTTAAAAAAAAAAAAAAAAAACCCAAAAAACTTTATTTCTGTCTAATTTATATATAATAAAGTTCATGGAAGTAAAATATACAATTGAATGGTTTTACCTTCACATAGCTGTACAACCATCCCCAGGTTAGGATACTTTCAACACCCGAAAAAGAAGCCGAGTAGCCACCAGCAGCCCACTCCTCTCTCCCACCCCATCCCCAGGCAACCGCTCATCCACTTCCTGCCTCTGTAGAGTCTCTCGTGACATCATCACAGAAGTGGGATCACAGACTGCTGTCTTTTGTGACTGGCTTCTGTCCCTTAGCTCGTTGCTCTCACAGTCCCTCCACACCACAGACTGGATTAACATTGTCCCTTTGTACTGTTGGGTGTTACTCCCTAAGTGACTACGTACACTATGTTTTATGGATCCGATTACCAGTTAGTGGACATTTACTTTTTTTACACTTTAGAAATATTATGAATATAGATTATTATACAAGTTTTGGGTAGACGTTTTTTTCCTAAGAAAAGTTTATTTCTTATTTGTGGTCATATGTGCACGTACATTCCTGCATCTGTTATGTGTACCTCCCACATTTGAGTCTCTTAGAGGGGAGAAGAGTGTCAGATCCCCTAAAGCTAGAGTTGCAGGTGGCTGTGAGCTGCCCAATGTGGGTGCTGGAAACCTAACTCAGGTCCCCTTCAGAAGCAGGAGGCGCTTTTTAAATGCTGAGCTACTGCTTCAGACCATACTTACTCGCTTTTGAGACTGGGTCTCACCCGCCTCTCAGGCTTCCTCAAACCTGAAATCCTGCCTTCACCTGTCACATTCTGGGGTCACAGGTGTGTGCCACCACACATGGCCTTTTGATTTTTGACGAAGGTATAAAGACTATCAAAAAAAAAAAAAAAAAAAAAAAAAAGGTCTTTTCAACAAACCATCCAGAACAACCACACACACAAAAGCAAAGAATGGGTATCGAGGGGCTGGGGAGGAGGCTCAGCTGGCTGAATGCTTGCCTGTTCCTGCAGCCCTGGGTTCAATCCCCAGCACCGCATAAACAGGGGATGGTGACGCACCGTGGTAATTCACGAGTGCAAGGAGGTGGACACAGGAGGACCAGAATTCAAGGTCATCTTCAACTTCATCATAAGCAGAAACTAACTCAATGTGTATTGCGGAGGCTTAACATGCAGAGTCAAACATAAAATCTCTGGAAGAAAACGTTGTAACATTGATCAGGCAAAATTTTATTAAATATTGAGTCAAGATGGAAAGACATGGAAAACTGAGGGGACATGAGAGGGGAAAACTGCTTGCACTGGGGTTGAGTTTGCCTCACTTACCAAGTGAGATTCAAGAAACTAAAAGACAAATGAAAATCCCAGGTTAATGTCCATTCTCCTAAGGGCATCTCCAACAAGAGTTTTCAGAACAACAGCTGAATTGTGCTTGTGTAGGGTCAGGATGTCTGTGTCCGAGAGCATCCCTAACTGAACAGTGAACGGCCTTGTGAAACCACTGCACAGCTTCACAGCAGAGGGGGACTCTCTAAGGGAAATGCGTGAGCCAGATCATCTGCTTTTACTCACTTTAGACTTTTTACTTAGGGTTTAATCTTAAACCCTGTTGATCAGTACGTCCTCTGAATCCTCTGATCAAGGTAATATAAAGCCACAAAATCACAAATATAAATATGTATGCTTATATGTTAACCACCATAAAAACACATTTATGTGACTCTGTCTTAAGAAGTCCACATTCATATTATGGATGTGTACCATAATTTTTCTAAGCATGTCTGTCTCTGTCTCTGTCTCTGTCTCTGTCTCTGTCTCTGTCTCTCTCTCTCTCTCTCTCTCTCTCTCTCTCTCTCTCTCTCTCTCTGTCTCTGCTTTCATTCTTCCTTATCTTAATGAATGCACTGACTGCTTCACTCTGACTCCTCCTAAAATTCTTTTGGGCAGCATTGTCAAGGTCTGGAGTTGCCTGGCTGGAGGTCCTCAAGAAGGAAAAAAATTCCAGAGGCTGTCTGTGGCAAGGCCCCTTGCCATTACTGACAGATGTCATATACTTAAAAATGTAATCAATAAGGAAAAATATGTCAAATGGGAATTCATCAAAAGAAAAAAAACTTTTTTTTTTTTTCAAAAGACAATGCTAAGCAATAGAGCAGTTCATAGTTTACACCTTTCTGTAACTCCCTCCACTCAGGAGACTGAGGCAGGAGGATCCCAATCTTCAAGGCAGCCTAAGCTATTTTGTGAGACCCTGTCTTAAATGACAAGTGGGGCTAGTGAGACAGCTCCATGGGCTACATAAATCTGATGATCTGAATTCGACCTCTAGATTCCACAGTGGAAGGAAAGAACCGAGTACTGAAAGTTAACCTCTGGCCTCCATGAGTGTACCATGGTCCACACAGCCCATGATGATGATGATGGTGGAGGTGGTGGTGGTAATGGTAGTCAATTAAAACTAACCAGCAAAAAGGAGATTGGAGAGATGACTCATCATTTGGGAAGCACTATTTACTATGTAAACGTATTAAAGAGTGCCCAACATTTCACAATAAGAGCAGGTTCGTAAGGAGAGCTCTGGGTTTGAGTCCCAGCATCCATGTTTAAGAAACCAGGCATGCAATCAGTCCTGCAGATCCAAAGCTACAGGATCATCATGACATAGGACAACAACAGGGTATCCCAGAGGAATCCTGGTGAGGATCCAGTGTTGATGGTGTAGCAGAAGCCAGAGGCCTTGAACCAGACCAACAATTCGTTCCAATGAACATTTGCAAGTAAAAAATGTGTGGAACAAAAGGGGATACTGTGGGACACACTGTGACACCTTACAGCTCCCATATCAAGATTCTGGGGGAGGGGGGGCTGCAAGTGCAGAGGGCAGATACAGAGGGATGGGGAGATGGTTGGAATTGGAGTGCATGATGTGAAATAAAGAACCAAAAGTTAAAAAAAAAAAAAAAAAAAAAAAAAGGAAAAGAGACAAGGTAAGGTAGTGCACGTTTGTAAACCCAGCACTAGGGAGGTAGACACCGACAGATCCCTGGGACAGATCCTTGACTGGCCAGCCTAGACTTCCTGGTGAGTCTGGGGGGGGGGGGGGCAGGGAAAGACTGTCTCAATAAACAAAGTAGAGGATTCACAAGGAATGGCACAGAAGTTTGACTTGGAATGGAAGGAGGGGAAGAGTCAGGTCAGACATGGTGCCTTGGCTTAATTGCCAGCGCTTAGAGACAGGCAGCTGGATCTTTGGGATTTTTGAGGCCAGCCTGTTTTACATAGTTATCTTCGGGCTAATCAGTGAGATCTTTGTCTCATAAACAAACAAAAAAAAAAAAAAAGGAAAAGAGATTCCATTTCTAAATTGAAACCATAATGGAATATACACTCAAAACCAATGGGAAAAAATTACCCCTAATTGTGGCCTGTAACTCTGGCATTTTGGGACGTCCAGGCCATCCTCTACTAAATAGAATGCTCAACACTATTCTGGGATACATGAAACCTTGTCTCAAAATCCTCTGGAAACCAACCAACCAGCCAGCCAAACAATGAATTAAACAAACAGCCCCTTTCCTGGTACACACACACACACACACACACACACACACACACACACACACACCAGGGAAGATGTTGGGCAGCTAGAACTTTTTGTTTCTGATGGAGATACAAAATTATATATTGACTGATTGATAGATAGATTGATCAAGACAGGGTCTTGCTATGTAGCCAAGGTTGGCCTCTGACTCATGATGTAGCCCAGGCTGGCCTCAAAATTCAATCCTCCTATGGTGATATTCATACTAGCTTTATTGTCAAACTGAAAACAGCCCAAATATCCCTCAAATGGCACAGGGAGAAATGAACGGATTCATCCAGTGTATTTATTTTTATTTATTTATTTATTTAATTTTATTTTATTTTTGGTTTTTTGAGACAGGGTTTCCTCTGTGTAGTCCTGGCTGTCCTGGAACTCACTCTGTAGACCAGGCTGGCCTCGAACTCAGAAATCCGCCTGCCTCTGCCTCCCAAGTGCTGGGATTAAAGGCGTGCGCCACCACTGCCCGGCCAAACAGTGTATTTATTACTCATCTGCAGTCAAAATGGACCGACCACCAAGGGGCTCAACAGTGCTGAGCTGCAAAAGATTCCCAGTGACACCAAACAGTACATATTGGAATTTGCTAAATATGTGACATTGTTTAAAGGGGACAATTAGGGCTGGAGGGATGGCTCAGTGGTTAAGAGAACTTGCTGATCTTCTAGAGGAGCTGAGTTCATTTCCCAGCACCCAATGATGGCTCACAGCTGTCTGTAACTTTAGTCTTAGAGGGTCTAGCACCCTCTTCTGACCTCTGTAGGCTCATGCACACATGCAGTGCACATACACACACTCAGGCACACACATATACACATAAATATTAAAACATTAATAAAAGGCAAAACTGGGGCCTGAACACTGAGCAGATCCCGGGCAGCAGCTCTGCCCCCAATCTCACAGAACCCAAAGGAAGTGGGCCTCCCAGGAACTCTAACCCGGGCAGTATATTAGGTAAGCAGATAGCAACACCCGCCCCAAATGGGGAGTAACTGGGACCTACTAGGACCTAGGAAGTCACTCCTGGCCTGAAGCACTGAATCCTTCCTGTCTGTGCATGAGCACTGAGCAGATCTTGGGCCCCAGATGTAACCTCAATAGTAATACCCACCCCACACAGTTCCGATACAACCAAAATAATAGGAAAGACAGGCTCCAGTCAAAGACAGGGCAGGTAGCACTAAGGAGATCCAGATGGCAAAAGGCAAACACAAGAACATAAGCATCAGCAACCCAGGGTACTTGACATCATTAGAACCTAGTTCTCCCACACAAGAAAGTCCTGAGTTCCCCATAGTACTAGGAAAGCAAGATTCAGATTTAAAATCACTTCTAATGATGATGATAGAGGACTTTAAGAAGGACATAAATAACACTCTCAAAGAATTTGAGAACACAGGTAAACAGGTAGCAGCCCTTAAAGTGGAAACACACAAATCCTTTAAAGAATTACAAGAGAACACAACCAAACAGTTGCAGGAACTGAACAAAACCATTCAGGACATAAAAGTGGAAGTAGAAACAATAAAGAAATCACAAAGGGAGACTACCCTGAAGATAGAAAACCTAGGAAAGAAATCAGGAGTCATAGATCACCAATAGAATACAAGAGATAGAAGAGAGAATCTCAGGTGCAGAAGATACCATAGAAAATATTGACACAACTGTCAAAGAAAACACAAAATGCAAAAATTCTTAACACAAAACATCCAGGAAATTCAGGACACAATGAGAAGACCAAACCTAAGGATAATAGGTATAGATGAGAGTGAAGATTCCCAACTTAAAGGGCCAATAAATATCTTCAAAAAATTATAGAAGAAAACTTCCCTAATCTAAAGAACGAGATGCTCATAAACATACAAGAAGCCTATAGAATGCCAAATAGACTAGACCAGAAAAGAAATGCCTCCCGTCACATAATAATCAAAACACCAAGTGCACAAAACAAAGAAAGAATATTAAATGCAGTAAGGGAGAAAGGCCAAGTAACATATAAAGGCAGACCTATCAGAATTATACCAGACTTCTCACCAGATACTATAAAAGCCAGAAGATCCTGGACAGATGTCATACAGACCCTAAGAGATCACAAAAGCCAGCCCAGGCTACTATACCCAGCAAAACTCTCAATTACCATAGATGGAGAAACCAAGATATTTTATGACAAAACCAAATTTACACAATATCTTTCCACAAACCCAGCATTACAAAGGATAATAGTGGGAAAGCCCCAATACAAGGAGGGAAATTATACCCTAGAAGGAGCAAGAAAGTAATCCTCTTCCAACAAATCCAAAAGAAGATAGGCACACAAAGATAACTTCACCTCTAATAACAAAAATAACAGGAGACAACAATCACTGTTCCTTGATATCTCTTAACATCAATGGACTCAATTCCCCAATTAAAAGACATAGGCTAATTGACTGGATACGTAAACAGGACCCAGCATTTTGCTGTATACAGGAAACCTACCTCAGTGACAAAGAGACTTTACCTTAGAGTAAAAGGCTAGAAAACAATTTTCAAGCAAATGGTCCTAAGAAACAAGCTGGGGTAGCCATTCTAAAAATCTCTAGCCCAAGAACACAAAGGGAGGGACTCATGGCTCCACCTGTATAGGTAGTTGAGGGTGGCCTTGCCAGCCATCAGTGGAAGTGGATGGCCTTGGTGCCTGAAAATTTGAATTCCCTAGTGTTGGGGAATTTGAGAGCAGGGAGGTGGGAATGGGAGGATGGTGGGAGCACACCCTCATAGAAACTCCCAAAATTATATGGATTAGACATGACAGAGGGAGGCCACCAGAATACTAGATTCCAGAATTCAAACAAAAAATTATCTTGATACTAAATTTTGTTTTGAGAATTGTATATTGCAGAATACACAGCCTTGGTGTATCTACTCATCAAGCAAGCTGAGCAGACCTGCTCAAACCTCTGATGCCCTGGAATTCCAGCTGGATGCAGTGAAGAGACAGTGTCAGAGGCTTATCAATTTACTCTTCCCCCTGCCCCTCTTCTAATAGCTCAACACCCATAATCAGCTTGAAGAAGTTAATGAAGAGTCAGCGCCCCTATTCCCTGGGCTTGGGGACTGAGGTGGTTAATATTGGGCTGTCTTTCTAGGGAAAAGTAATGGTTTTGTTGGAACGGGGAGGATTAGCTAGGACGTATTGCATAGCCATAACCTATTGGTAGAAATAAGTATAACTGTTATTAAGATAAAGTTATAATTTCTTAAATGGTACAAAATTTACTTTGATTTCAAATGTAAAGTTTCATTGGCATGAGCTTCTTATTAATATAAAAGTGAGATTAATATTGTTACTCTCATAGGCATTGTGCCTATGTAACACATTTAGGAATACAAGCCTTCTTTAACCCAGTCCTTCTTTAACTTTTTTAACTGATTTGAGAGGGTTAGCTTGTGAGTTAAGGGCCTATAGCAAATTCACGGCTCTGAGTTTATTGTTAGGGTGTTTTCTATATTTTATTTAGAAATAGCTGAGAGGAGTTAACAGAGAACAGTCCAGATTGCCTTACATGGATAGTTGGTTTTCAAAACATCAGAAGCCCACAGAATTGATGTTACAAACATTTCTGTATTAATGTTCATTTTGATTAGAGACCTGTCTGCTCCCGACAGCTTCCTGTCTTGGATTCTAAGAAGAAATTGAGCATCTTTGGAGTTACTCCAGTTGTGGTGAGACAGCTACTAGGCAAGAATTGCCTCTTTTCATCTACAGACAAATCACTGTCCAGAAAAGGACACACTTGTGGAATAGTCGACTGATTATATCTGCCAAGACAGTAATCAGCCCTTAATAATTCTGCATCACTAGGTCTATCAGATGATCCTGGGCCAGAAGGCTGAAGATTGGATGCTCCAACGTTTTGTAGTATAGGGACTGTCCAGGTGTTCAGCGGTCTCTATAAATTGGCTAAGTCTTAGAAGCTATGCTTTGTGCTTCCCATAATTTCAGTTAACTCAGTCATTCTGGATTTCTGATGGGGTTGAAGACTTATAGTCTCATAGCCAATCCCGGCTATTTACTTTGAAAGAAAAGATTTGAGAGGATGGTTTTCAGCTGACATTCATTCTAAAGCCAAGGGAAAAAAAAAAAAAAAAGCCAGGTTCAGAACTAAGTCTTTTAGTTAGGAGGAATGACAGAGGTTCTGGTTAGTCAACAAAATGATGGACTCGGTATTAGGTCTATCTTGTACCTTACTGACACAAATTGGTATAGTTATGCTCTAATTGAATTTTAAGAGAAAAGTTTTATTTTAATAGGAAGGGTGATATGTAGGAGGAGCTAAGATGGGAGGAGTACGGAGAGGAAGAGGAGGAGAAGGAGAGGAGGAGCTAGGTGACGGGGGGGGGGGGGTGGTAGCATGGAGGCGGATGTCCGAGTGTCTATGCCAGTCAAAGATAGTTTATATATCTAGGTTGGGTATTGGGTTACACTTCTGATCGTATGGGCATCTTGTTACTGAGCATTACCAAACTTATAAAGCCTTTGATTAACATTTAAAAATTGCATAAAAGCAAAAAGGAGAAGGGGGCATGGGGTAGAGGTTTTCCAGGGAAGGGAAATGGGGAAAGAGGATGGCATCTGAAATGTAAATAAAATATCCAATAAAACATTTTTAAAAAGATATAATGAAACGAATATATGATGTTAATATTGGCTTAACTATTAAAGGTGTAAACAGGTTGAATTCTAAAAAATAAAAAATAAAAAATAAAAAATAAAAAATAAAAGGCAAAAGTCTATGAGCCACAGAGATGGTTGATCAGATGAAGACACTTGCCACCAAGCCTGATGACCTGAATCCAACCTTCAGTACCCACATGGTGAAAGGAGAGAACTTACTCCTGAATGTTGTCCTTTGGCCTCCACAATCCACCATGTCACTTGCCGCACTACTACAAATAAATACATGTAATAAAAAATAAAAGACAAAACACACCAAAGGGGGAACAACCCAATAAATGGCTGCCTAGGGCTCAAAGTGGGAAGACGATTCAACATGGAAGGTGCAGCAGGGAATTCTGGGAGCAGTGGAAATGTTCTGTGTTTATGGTAGTGGTTACACACTGCATGTTTTTGTCAATACTGAAAAATGTGTGTTTTAGGCACCTAACTCTTAATAAACTTGACTTTAAAATATTGTGCCTAGAGAGTATTAGAAACACGACTAAAAATACACAAATGACCATACCAATGGCATAGCAAGGTTCGGAACTAAAACACTCTCCACTCTGTTTCTGTGTTGGTGGAGTAGAAACAGCCTAGTTTGTTTTAGCTATTCTTTTAATGGTGCATGCTTTAAAATGTAAGGTTAAACACTAAAGGGTAGAGACAAAATACAGGCATGTCTTGCTTACTACCACCAATCTGTTATAGAAATCAAAACAGGAGGAGGCCAGGTTCCAGTTGTCTCTGTTTTTGAGACAGAGTCTCATGTAATTCAGGCTGGCCTCAAATTTGCTATGCAGTTGAGGCTGGCCTTGAATTTTTCATTTTTTCCCCAAGTGCTGGGATGACAGCTGTGTTTGAGCATGGGTGGGGAATTCTCATTGATTTTGTTGTTGTTTTGTTTGAGACAGATTCTTACTTTATAGCCCAGGCTGTCTTTAAACTCCATGGCAAGCTTTAATCCATATATTTTTTTTAAAAAAATGACAAAGTAAAGCACATTGATATCAAAAACCAATTTCCTAAAGCATGAACAAAATGCAATTCAACATCAGTATGTACATGACAAGTTAAAGTGTTAAGTTTCTCAACTCAGAACAGTTTGGTACTGGCATAGAATGGACCCAGAGACGAAAGCAAGTAGACCTTGAAGTTAGGGTCCAGGTTGTGTTCCAACCTGTGATGTTTAAGATGTTCCTCCTAGGGTTAAAACATTCCACCTTGCAGGAAACTCCTTGAGCTGGTAGTTAAACAACACAAAATAACTTCAGGAAGTTCCTGAAACTGAAAAAGTTTACTGCGCCCCTCTCTGCCCGAATAAGCAATAAAAGCTGAGTCCCTCTCAAAAGAAAGGGAGCTGGGCTGCAAAGAAGACTCTCAGACAGGCTGACCTGCCAATATGACTCAGACAAGCTGAGCTGCAATGAAGGCTCTGAACCCCAACAGCTGTCTGGAGGGGCAGAAAACAGCCTAGCTTCCTGGAAGAGGTTTAGACCAACTGAGGCACCCCAAAGGACACTCCCCAAACTGATAAGCTGCCTGCAGTGTGCTTCTGGTTTCCCAGCTTTGTGAGTTGTCACTGGTGCTGGGGTGGGCTTTGGTGATGCAGCTGTCTTTGAGTCATTTCTGCTCCATTAAGTAAGCCCTCACCCATAGTCCTGTAAGTAACCCCAATAAAATTCACTGGTTCACCAGGCTGGACTTTGGTGGTATCTGTGTTTTGGTCAGTAATGGGCTCACTATCTGGGATGAGCACATGTGTGTCCTGTGTCTCTCCAGGAAATGTTTTGTCACACAACAAAATGCTAAGTAATAGCTTCAACTCTAAGTTATAGTCCCATTCCTTTATGTGTTTTGTTTGTTTTCGAGACAGGGGCTCACCATGTTGCCTGGATGGCCTGAAACTCACTATGTATACCCAGCTGACCTTAACTCATAGAGATTCACCTGCCTCTGCCTCCCAAGTGCTGAGATTAAAGGCTTGTGCCAACACAAAGCCTCCCGCTCCTTTCTGACTTGAGACAAAAATCTTGCTGAGTTGCCTAGGCTGGTCTTGAACTTGTGATCCTCTTGCCTCAGCCTTAAACAGCCAGTCTGCAAGGTACAGCTGGCCTAGTAAGTCAGCTGACTTGTAACAAGGTGCCAAAATCTTGGGGGAAAGGAAAGTCTTACTTTAAAGTTTTTAGAAAACCCAAATCTCTGAAAAGAATAAAGCTGAGTGTGCCCTTGCTTTACACAACTCTACTCTTCACTTTGATCTTAGCTGGAAGGTCAAGAAGTGATTCTTGCTTATTTTTTAGTTTAGGTTTTAAACAATATTTTTCACTTTTTTTCTTCTGTTTTTAAATATAAGTACACTGTTGCTGTCTTCAGACACACCAGAAGAGGGCACTGGATCCCATTACAGATGGTTGTGAGCCACCATGTGGTTGCTGGGAATTGAACTCAGGACCTCTGGAAGAGCAGCCAGTGCTCTTAACCACTGAGCCATCTCTACAATCCTCATTTTTATTTTTGTAGACTATATTATTATTTTATCTAATCTTAAAATGGTATTTGAAGGCATTTGGGGGATGTATCTCGGGGCCTCACTGTGCTTAGCCAGTGCTCTTCCACTGTGCTACACACCTGGCCAACACTAGACTTGACTTCATCACATCCTCTATTCTATCTCAGTCTTCTCAGCTCCAGTAACTAAAAAGTCTAGGTGATATGAAATCCTGTTTATTTTTTTTTTTTTTTTTAGTTTTTATTATGTGTGTATATGACATCAGAAGCCAGAAGAAGACATCAGATATCTTGGAGCTGGAATTACAGGTAAGTTGCCCTCTGTGGGTGCTGGGAACTGAACTTGGATCCTCTGTGTCTTAGTTAGGGTTATTATTGCTGTGATGAAATACCATGACCAAAAGCGACTTGGGGAAGAAAGGGTTTATTTGGCTTATACTTCCACATGACTGTTCATCAATGTGGTGATTTAAGTAAGAATGTCCCTCATAGGCTCATACATTTGAATGCTTAGTCACCAGAGGGCGCCACTATTCAAAGGGATTAGGAGGTATGGTATTGTTGGAGGAAGTGTGTCACTGGGGGGTGGCGGGTGGGGGCTTTGAGGTTTCAAAAGCCCATGCCGAACTCAGAGTCTCTATCTTTCTCTGCCTATGGATTAGGATGTAGCTCTCATGTATTTCTCCAATGCTTGCCTGCATGCTGCCATTCTCTCCCCCATAATGATATTGGACTAATCTCTAAACTGTAACCAAGCCTTCATGAAATGTTTTCTTTTATAAGATTTGCCTTGGTCATGGTGTCTCTTCAGCAATAAAACAGTGACTAAGACAATCATTGAAGGAAGTCAGGACAGGAACTCAAGCAGGAGGGGAACCTGGAGGTAGAGCTGATGCAGAGGCCATGGAGGATGCTGCTAACTAGCTTGCTCCCCTAGGCTTACTCAGTCTGCTTTCTTACAGAACTCAAGACCACAAGCCCAGGAATGGCACCACCTACAATGGGCTAAGCCCTCCTACATCAACCACTAACTAATAAAATGCCCTACAGGCTGGCCCTCAGCCTGGTCTTATGGAGGTATTTTTTCTATCGAGGTTCCTTCCTCTCAGATGACCATAGCTGTTCAAGTTGACATAATTCTAGCCAGTACACTCTGCTATAGCAGTATATATTCTTAACCACAGAGCCATCTCTTCTGCCTCTTGCTTATTTTATTTCATAAATGTATGTGATGCTTTGAATGATAATGGCTCCCAGGGGTTCATATGTTTGGATGCTTGGACTACAGTTAGTGGAACTGTTTGTGAAGGATTAGGGGGTGTTGCCTTATTGGAAGAGTTGTAGTCTTGCCAGAGAAGGTATGTTAGGGGAGGTGTGCTTTTCTCTTTCTCTCTGCCTGCTGCCCGGGACAGCATGTAAAGCTCTCAGCTACTACTCCAGCACCATAGCAGTTTGCTTCCTGCCATGTTGATCACTGAAACTTCTAAATTGTAAGCAAACCAGCTAAATGCTCTTCACAGCAAGTAAACTATAAAGACAATGTATTAGTCAGGGTTCTCCAGAGAAATAGAATTGATAGGATAATAATTTATACTATTGGGGGATTTACTAGATTGGTTTACTGTTTGGGTAGTTCATCGGTGACTGCCTTCACCAGACAGACTAACAACACAATAGCTGTGAGTCCTTGAGGCTGGATGCCTTAGCATTCCCAATTTGGTACTGACAACGTATATATATATGGTGGTGCATATGTGTGATATGGTGTGTGTGGTGTGGTGTGTATATATGACAACATATATATATATATATATATATATATATATATATATATATATATGTGTGTGTGTGTGTGTGTGTGTGTGTGTGTGTGTGTGTGTGTGTGTGTGTATACATATATGTGTGTGTGTGTATATGTATGTATGTATTAGGGTCTCAATATGTAGTTCTAGAGCCATGGCCTAGAACTCACTATGTAGGCCAAGCTGATCTTAAACTCACAGAACATTTACCTGCCTCTGCTTCCCAAGTGCTGGGATTGAAGACATGTGCCACCTTGTTCACCAGGATTGTGTGTCTTAAGCAGAAATCAACTTTGTTGCAGCTTCCTGAGGTCTCTCCGCTTAGCCTCCTTGCTGTGTCTTCACATGCTGGTCTCTTGGTCTAAGTCAGTGGTTATCAGCTATGGATAACGACCTGTTTGGAGGAATGACCCTTTCTCAGGGGTCACCTAAGACCATCTGCATATCAAATATTTACAGTACAATTCATAACAGTAGCAAAATTACAGTTATGAAGCAGCAATGAAAATAATGTTATGGCCGGGGGGTCCCCACAACAAGAGGAACTGTATGAAAGTTGAAGCATCAGAAAGGTTGAGAACTGCTGGTCTAAGTTCTGTGTCCTAACTTCTTCTGTAAGGATGCCAGTCATCAGATGTCCACACATGGCAGCTCATTTTACCATGTCTTTTCAAGCCCTGTCTCCAACCACAGTCACATTGCTGATCGTTGGGACTTTAACACAGGGACAGTGTGACAGACACAGTTCAGCTCATCACTATGTCAAGGGCTAATGTAGGTATTGAGTGGAACAGTACGAGAACAGGATGGGGGACCTAGATGGTAACACAAGTCTAACTGTGCACATAGGCTGGATACAGAGCTTTCCTGGCGGGGATAGTGGCTGGGTGAACCTGGGGACCTTCTGCTCTCGGTTCTCCTCCAGTGTGGTCCTTGACTTATGGTCTCTTGACTTGATCTTTTTCTTTCTTCATTCCTTTTCTTGGTGTGTGTGTGTGTGTGTGTGTGTGTGGTGCATATGTGTGATATGGTGTGTGTGGTGTGGTGTGTATGTGTGATATGGTGTATAGTGTGTAAGTGTGATGTGTTGTGATATGTGTGTGTGTGGTGTGTATGTGTGTGGTGTGTGTGTGGTGTGATGTGTGTGGTGTGTGTGTGGTGTTGTGTGATATGTGTGAGTGTGGTGTGTATGTGGTGTGTATGTGTAATGTGGTGTGTGTGGTATGTGTATGTGGTGTATGTGTAATGTGTGGTGTGTGGTAGGTGTGTGTGCTGTGGTGTGTGGTGTGGTGTGTGTGTGTTTGATGTGTGTGTGTGGTGTATGTGTGTGGTGTAAGTGTGTGTGATGTGTGCATGGTGTTGTATGGTATGTGTGGTGTGGTGTGGTGTGTGTGTGGTGTATGGGTAGTGTGGTGTGTGTGTTCAGGAGAGCATGCAAAAGCATTTGATGGTCAGAATTTTATTTTATGTAGACTGTCTTCTTATTTTGCTGTTCACTGTCTTTTGTTGACTGACTGATTCCACTTGCCTGGCTGCCCAGGGAGCCGTAGGAATCCTGCTGTCTCTACTGTCTCTGTGTGTATACTGCCGAAACTGGTGGGGCCTTTGTTGTTGTTGTTTATCGGTTGTTATTTTTTTTAACATGGATATTGAACTCAGGTCCTCTTACCAACATGGCTTTACCATCTGGAGCCACCTCTCCAGTTCCCTTCATTTTTAAAATTACTACTACTACTACTGTTTTTTTGTTTGTTTAGTTTTTGTTTTGTTTTGTTTTGAGACAGAGTTTCTCTGTGTAACAGCTCTAACTGTCCTGAACTGACAGAGATCTACTAGCCCCTGACTCCTGAGTGCTGGGATTAAAGGCATGTGCCACCATGCTCAGATTAATTTTTTATTTTTTCAAAGTGTCTCATGTAGTCAGGATTGGCTTGTTATATAGTTCAAGATAAACTTGACTTCTTGATCCTTCTGCCTTCATCTCCCAAGTGCTAGGATTAAACACATGTACACTGACACTGGCTACTCTGCCTGTTGCTGCTGCTGCTTGCTGTCTGCCTTTGCAACCTCCCCCACCCTCCTGCTTGCCCCTCCAGGTGATAAATCTCCTTTGTGTTGAGAGTTAGGGTCTGGGTGTATTCCTTCCTTACTGATGGAACTCAGGGTCTCATGAACACCAGGAAAACACTCCACTGAACTACACCTCCAGCCTTATACATAGTGACGGTCCTGTTATATTGCTGGTGAAATTGTCTTCCTCCTACCCCAGGCTCTGGAGCACTGGCATTGCAGATGCACACTACCATATTCCATTTTTTGGTTCCATTATGATCTTTCCATCCTTGTTCCTTCCTGGTCCCCATGAGATGCTTTTCTTGTAAATGAATCTCATGTTTCCTCTCTGCAACTGCTCTAAGTTCGTCTTGTCCCAGGCCCTTACAGCTCAGCAAGTGCATCTCCAAGGCTCCTGCTGTATCTTTTCTTTGGAGACGTCATTTATTATTAAAATTTAATGATAATCACTTATATTTATAGCCCTTTTTCCACTTACAAAGCTCTTTTCTATCCATTATCTCTTTTAATCCTCCCAGCATCTGTGAGGAGGAAGTATGTTTTTCTCTACTTTACAAATGAAGAAAATAAGACACTCTCAAGAGTAACATCAGAACTTGAGAGGCTGAGGCAGGAGGATTGCTACAGTTGGAGGTCAGCCAGGGATGCAGAGTAAAACCCAGACTAACAACAACAACAACAACAATAACATGCCTGGGAGGGGTGCACACCTATAATCTTAGCATATGTGAGGCCGAGGCAGGAGGATCCCAGTGAGTTTAAGACCAATCTGGGGTGTGTGTCTCAATCCTCTCACGCCTCCCCTCCCCGGAGAATGTAGTGTTCATCTTCTGAGCCACACAGATCACATGTGGTAGAGTTTGGCCTCACATTCCAGTCTTTTGGTTGTGAGTAGCTCATGTATTAGACAGTCTTCTATTAAAAACATCAAACAAAAGCCCACTGAAGCTGGTTAACGCATACCTGCAATCCCAGCACTTGGAAGGTGGAGGCAGGAGGATCAGAAGTCTGAAGTCATCTTCAGTTCCATCTTGAGTTCGAAGCCAGTTTGGGTTACAGGAAACCCTGTCTCAGCAAATAACTAAATCAATATATAAACTCCTGCTATCTCATTTGGAGGAATGCAGATGAATTATTTAATACTATTTAGATTGGAAACAACAACAAAACATAAGAGAAACTGGCTTAAGCAGAAACCAAATTTACTGGCTTACCCCAGGATCGGTCCGGGAGCTGAATGAGAAGGGCTGTATGGGGCCAGCATACTATTGTCAAAGAGGTGTGGACAGAGCTTCCTTGCATGAACTCTCAGTGAACCTTTTCACTTCTTTTTGTTCTGGGTGGCTTGGCTTGGCTCAGCAGGCTAGGAAGAGAACAATTTGAGACAAAGTGGAGGACAGGGCAGGAGAGCCTGGAAAGCACTGGAAGCATCTGCAGCAGGACCCTTCAGCCCTCTCCTTACATCTTTCTGCTCCCCAGTCCTTGTGACTCCAGTACCCGTGTTGGAGTGCCACCCTTCAGGGGCCTCACCCTGCTTATTAGATGGGTGAGATAGTTCATGACAGTTTGACAGGACAGCATTCTCCTTCCCCTGCATGTCAGTGTTCTTCCTTGGCTTCTGTCCCCATCTGTAAAGTGGGAAGAGATATTGTGCTGCTCCTCCCGCTCAGGATTCCAGGACCACAGGATGCTTGGTAGGTGGCAAGGAAGCCTCCTTCAAAGAGAGGGGAAAGAGAAACCAAATTCATGGCCATACTCTGTCCCTGGGGATGGTGAATTCACATGGACCTGAAGTCTCAAGTTGTGGAATTTGTGGATCCATTCTCCCTTTATAATTGGGATTCAAAATGCTGTTTCTTATAAAGACATTAATCAACAACAATAACAACAAACCTACCCTGTTGCTACCGTTTCTTGTAAGTTGAAAATGTTGGTTGGGGATGTAGCTCTGTAGTAGAATGCTCTCCTGGTTGATCTCCAGCACTGCACAGAACAAGCCTGTTGGTGCACCGCCGCGATTTCAGCACTGGAGATGGAAAGCAGGAGGATTCCTGCACGTTTAAGGCTAACCTGGTCTAACATAGTGAGGTCCAGGCCAGCTAGAACTACTTCGCAAGACCCTGTCTGAACACAATCTCCCCAAAATGAGAAAGACTTTTACAAAATATATAATCAGAAAACAAAACAAAAACAGAAAACAAAAGGCTACCAAAGACCAAAAGAACAGTCCCTTTATCCCACTGGAAAAAGACATTTAAAATAATTGAAATAAGTTTTTGCATATTAGATATGAGTTTCAAATATATGTGTTTGTAGTCCAGTGTCTTGGGAATCACTAAACATGTGCATGTCACCACACGCAACACGCCCACGCACACCCCTATAAAATGCGGCCCAACTTGTCCACTTTATAGATGAGCAAAGGGTCCAGATAGATCAAGTTCAAGGTTAGTCGTTAGTTTGTCTGGGTTTCAAAGGCTAAGAAAACACGAGTCAAGCTGCTCCCAGGAGGTTCCCTGGGGGTGTTCTGTGGCCTCATCACCACCTTGACTTTGAGGCTTTGTTGCCTTTTTTAGGACTTCATGATGTGCAAACTTCATGTCTTTGCATCGATTTGGGCACGGGGGAAGGAATATGGATCAGAAAAAACAACTCTTCCCTCCTGTCTTGTTATTCAGCCTGGGTCTTGTTCCCTGGCCCCATCTCCTTGTGCTGTGGGCCAAGGAATCCCCAAGGCTAGCGTAGGGTGTTTAACAGTTTAGGAGTTTCCCTCTCCCAGGGGGTGTTGACAGTTCCTAGGAGACTCTGGAAAACCTCAACTCCTCTAGGACGCAAAGGCGTGGAAGCAGAATGGAGAGACGGAAGGCAGGGTCATAGCATGGTAGGTGGTAATCTGGAATCAAGAGATTGAGGTTCAACGCCTATCAACTAATCCTCGTTTGGTCCTTCCCCAATTCCACGGGCTTTGTGGGGTGAGCGGGGAACCCCACAACTCAGGCTGGTGAAGAGAGTCCTAGTAGTCAGAGCCTGAAGTCTGGCTGGGGTAGGGGGCTGTGGCTCTGGCTGAGGGACCTCAGGGTCACCGTGACTGACGTACCTCTGGCTGTTAGGACCTGGAGGCCCCTTCCCCTCCTCCCCCGGTTCCATTCCTCTCAGTTCTCTTTACCGCCCGCGCGGGAACGCGCCCCGGCTGCGCGCGCCAGTGCACGGGAGCGCGCGCCTCGGGGCGGGGAGCGCGTCCCGGGTGAGGCCGGAGCAAGATGGAGGCCGCGAGAGGACGGCCGCCGGGCCAAGGCAACCGTCTGCCAGGAGCCATCGAGCCCCGGAGCTTAAGCCTGCCGGTCCTGGACGCCAGCCGCCCCGACTCAGCCAGGTTGGTCTGCCCGCATCCCTTTCTCCGCACGGACGCAGCCTCCGCGCGCGTCCGGCCTGGACGCGGGCAGCCACCCCCCACAGATCTGCGCCCTACCGGGCCCAGCCGCTCCCCCGCGCCCGACACGGCCCCTGCCCACTGCCCGCCCCTCCAGGCCCAGATTGCCCGCTGCCTCGATCGCTTTTCCCTGGGCCTGGAAAGCCACTCTCCGGCCCTGGCCCGCCAATCCTTACACTATCCTCCCCCCCCCCCCCCCCGCAGCCGACATTCAGCCCCAGCTTCTAAGGAGCACCCATCAATCCCCGCAGGAGTGTAGACCCTGCAGTGTCAGCCCTGATTCCACACTAGCCTCATCCTGATTCCAACACTTAGTCTTGGGTACCAGCTCCTGTCTTCTGCCTGGCCCTACTGTAACCCTCCTCGTGCCCTCAGTACCAGCCCAACCTGACAACCTCTTCTCTTCCTTATAGAGAAGCATCTATCTGCTTCCAGGTCCCCTTTAGACACCCACCCAGATCCCAGCTACCCTAATAACAGCTCCACTATGCCTTGCAGCCCCCTCTATTTGGTGCCTGTTAATGCCTCCAGTATTGATCTCCATCTTTCATTACATCTCTCCACGTCCCCTCTTAATCCAGCACCACTTCCCAAGCCCCCTCTTCAACTCCCCCACGAGCACTTTCTGGCAACCCCTACTTTCAGCTCTCATGTTCTCATCCAGCCCCCCCCAACTTTCCCATGACTCTTTTTTCAGGCCCCCAATAGGAGGCCTTCAAGTCGCCGCCCCCAACACTGTCATGACCCCCTCCTAGCTCCCCAGTCAACCCCCAGGTCCCCAGCTCCGCCTCAGACCCCGCCTTGCGAGTTCCTTGACTCAGGGCTGCTTCTTGCGTGCGTCCCCAGCTCCCGCCCCGCAGCCCGGTGGTCAGTCCTGGCCGGCGGCCCCCGTCAGCCGCTGCCGCCGGCCCCGCCCCCGGGCACCATGCTGCCCTCGCAGGAGGCTCCAAGCTCTACCATGAGCACTACATGCGGAAACTCGCGGGCCATCGGCGGCTGTGGGCCATCTTCACCATCTGCTTCGCCATCATCAAACGTGGTGGTCTTCATCCAGCCCTACTGGGTAGGCGACAGCGTGAGCACTCCCAAGCCTGCTACTTCGGCCTCTTCCACTACTGCGTGGGCAGCGGGCTAGGGGCCGTGAGCTCACCTGCCGGGGCTCTTTCACCGACTTCAGCACCATCCCGTCCAGCGCCTTCAAGGCGGCCGCCTTCTTCGTGTGCTTTCCATGTGCTGATTCTCGGCTGCATCACCTGCTTCGCTCTTTTCTTCTCTGCAACACCGCCACTGTCTACAAGATCTGCGCCTAGGATGCAGCTCCTGGCAGGTAGGGGAGGAGTGGGTGCAGGACCCTCAGGAAAGACGCTAGAGATGTGAGCTCTTTCTTGGAAGAGTCAGAGCTAGGTTCTCTTCTCTGTGTTTACACAGTAACTTCATGGCCAGCCCTCAGCAGCTATTGGGGAGAACATCCAACACAGAGAGCCACCTTTGGCCAGGGAACAATCCTTAGATTGGTATTTGGGTTCGTCATCTTGGAAATGCAGGGTCAACTGATGGATTAGCATTATGTTTGTGTATCGGGAGGAAGGTCTCTGTTGGCTGCCTTTGAGGAAGACAATTTTTTCCTGAGTGAGGGCTTACTATAAATGTGATCAATTTCCGTTATGCTGGGGTTGATGCAGAAATGGGGACCTGAGAGACTTGTCTTGGACCTTGAACTCACTGGCATTATTGGCTTTTGTGTGTGTGTGTGTGTGGTTTGGTTTCTCATCTGTAAAATGATGCAGAGGAGAAATCCTGTCATGAGAGTGAGGAGGCTATCTGTGGTCTTGTTACTGGGAAGATGTGTGTGGAAGCTTGCAACATAAGCCTCTGAAGAGAGGATTTCCATCTTTTCAAATGTACCCCGACCCTCATTCAGGAAGTGTTCTGTGCCACAGTCAATGGTGATGAGACCTTTGAAATCTCTGAACCGTTTGACTGGGATAGTCATCTTCCCCTAAGGCTCGGGGAAAGGCCTTTTGGGAATAAGAAATGCTGAGACAGTTTCCCTGATCCATTAGAGTCCCGTGTCCCCACCCACTCTTCGATCGCAGCCACATTTTGAAAACTCAGCAACCTGGACATTTGCCCCTAATTGCAGAAAAGGAAAAGAGAGTTGGGCCAGGCAAAGTGGAGCCTAGGAACAGGAGGGTGGGGAAGAAGATGGGTAGAGGCTAGGGGAAAGTTGAAGCCTTCCAGGTATAGGAAAGAAAAGAGAAGGCTTGATAATGGTGCATTAGAGTGGCTTCTTTGCAGTAAGCACTTCAGATCATTCAACAAGTGTTCAGCCTTCCAAAAGGGGCCCCAAAGGAAAGGTGATCGATAGTAGCTTGCAAGCAATCCCACTGAAGGAAGCATTGTAAGGACTTGGCTCTGGAGCGCGGTATGTGTTCACTTGAATCTTTCCATTGGAAAGAAATCTCCATCTTTTCAAGGAAGAGTGTGAGTTTTTCAAAAGGGCTGGAAGTCACTCAGGGTCAAGTGATACAGTAGTGATCAAATTAAGACTGTCACTTGGGATGAAGGCCAGGTGTGAGGTCAAGCCCATGAAGCTAGCTTGCTTCCCCAAATGGACTCTTACAAACATAGGGAGGAATGTCTGTCCCGACTGGGGGACGTCCAAGGTCTGAAGATGGCCGATTGGAAGAAGGTAGTGTATTTAGATATGGGACATTCTTTTTTGAAGATTCTTTTATTTTTAATACATGTATATGTGTGGGGTAGTGTTGGTGATAAGGTACATTCAAAGGCAGTGAGTGTGGAGGCCAGAGGAGGACATTGGGTCCCATGGAGTTTGAGTTACAGGTAGTTGTTAGCTCTCTGATATGAGTGCTGGGAACCATTTTCTGGTCCTCTGTAAGAGAAGATGGCATTCTTAACCATGGAGCAGTCTCTCCAGCTCTCGGATCTGGACCTGTCTTAATGGGACTCTTTAAGAACCATCGAAAAGAAACAGGGAAAGAGAAATGAAGGCAGTGGGGATATTGTTCCGCCTTTTCTAGTGGTGTGCAGAGGTGACGTCACGTTCTCTATTGTATTCTCCCCTGAAGGCAAGCTGGAAAGATATATGCTCACCTAGAAACCCAACTCATCAACTTTAATTTGGACTGTGTGGATGGGGTGCTGACCTCTTGGCCCTCCAATTCTCTGTAATCTGTGTGAGATTTCATCCTTGGATTTGATGGACAAACCCACAGTACAATCACTGAAATTTAGCGATCTTAGCGGTCACCACCTTCAAAATTCCACCTTCATTCCCCTGTTTCAGAGAAGGACTTACTGACCACAGACCTGGGAAAGACTTATTCAAAGTCACACCACCATGTGAGAGTAAATTCACTCTACAGGCAAGTTGTGTGTTGCTTGCTTGCTTGCTTGTTTTTGATTCCTGGTCCAAAACCTTCTCCTTTTCCTAAGAATGAGGAGGCAGTGACAGAGAGTTAAGAACTTGGTTGCATTTCTCAGAAATGTCTGAGTTCTCAGTAAGTGATGATACACATCACTTATAAAGTGGCTCTAGGAAACAGGCCAGCTTTGGACTGCAAAGCATGGATTAAAAAATGTCTCAACTTACAGTCTTTTACTTTTTCATATTTACTTGGATCTCTCTCTCTCT